>NC_140068.1:53295015-53803157 GCF_964194135.1 Talpa europaea | reverse complement strand
TAAAATTCTAATGTTAAAGATATGGAATTCTGCTAAATATTCAAAGAATACAGTTTTAAAATAATGACTGACTTCAGTTTTGCAAGCAGTTTAACATTCAGAGCAATTAGGTTGGTTGAGGATTAAACTTTTTTTCAAAGTTACCCAATATTTATATGTAACTGAGAGGTAGTATAGAAACATAGGAAAAATAAATTTAAGACTACTATGTTGAGTTATTGCCTAATAAAGAAATATAAGCATCTAGTGAGGATAATAGAAGCCAAAGTGAGTTGAAATATGTCTTCTTTGTGTGTGAAAATGGCTACACTTTACTCACTTAAGATCTATATGTTGTATTGGTTGCAACCAACATCACTTGCTTATAGAAATAATGGTCTTTTTGGCATTTTATCGTAAAAATTATGAATCTAGTTTGTTGCACCATATAATGTCTATGGCTCTCCATGCATTATATAAGAAAACAATGATCTCTTAAATATACCTTTTTGAAGGAAACAACAAAGTGCCAAAGTATTGACCATTTTTTTAAGAAATGCTTTTTATAATTTATTCTCAGATACATGTTATGTATATAGATTCATAAATATCCAAAAGATTCTGATGATCATCTTGTAGTTTTATTGGTTTTCCACTCTAAAGGTTTCCGTATGTTGAACATATACTACTCAGTGTGAAAATAATCATTCTGCATCTCTCATACATTTATTTAATGCTAACTTCGTTATTAATTTATAATACGGGCCTCCCTGGTGGTGCAAGGGGTTGAGCACCGCACTATGAAACAATCCACACACTCTGCAGCACGAGTCTGATCCCCAGCCAGCAAGGGAGAAACCCACATGGCGCAGCAGACCTCTCCTGTCTCGCCCGCTGCTCCCCTCAGCAGTGTGCTTTGGTTAATCTGCCTGTTCTGTTCCCCGCTCTGTCTCTGATGGATCCTCTCGTCCCCCACCCCCACATCTCTGGCCTGTGCCCCAGCCCTTGTATGCATAAATAAATAAATCTTTAAAAAATTATAATACTACACTAATTAGGACAGAAGTTGAAGAGACTAATGGGGAAACAGAATAATTAGAAATAAAATTATAAACTGTCATCCTGCTCCCTACAGACAGCCATGCATATATTGATAAATGTAGAACCACTTATTCCAGGGACTCCTGGTCTATAGTAAAGGTAAGTGAGTCTCCCAGTGTGGACTTGGAACTCAAAGGAATCTGGATCAGGATCAAAGTAGTCCACTCTTAGGAAGAGTATTCTAAAGTGATACCAAGTTCCTTAAAAAAAAAAGAAAAAATTTGTCCATTCCCTAAGAAGTAAATGTTACTGAATTAACATTTAAGGTAAATTTGGTGGGTTCTCAAGCACTTGGAAATTTAGCCTCCATTCTTCTTCTGCCATTCCATGGTCAACATTCCTCCATTGAGCAGTTTACATCTGTGACACTGTCACATTTTTTTTAAAGATTTATTTATTCATGCACACAAAAACCAGGATACAGGTTAATGTGTGGGAGGGTGAGAGAACTCACCAGAGACAGAGTGGAGAACAGAATAGGCAGGCCAACTGAAACACACTGCTGAGGGGAGCAGCGGGCGAGACAGGAGAGGTCTGCTGCACCATGTGGGTATCTTGCCGGCCAGCCGGGATTGAACCCGTGGTGCAGAAGCAGTGGACAGCCCCACAGCGCAGTGCTCAACCGTACTCTGTCACATTTTAATGACTAGTGTAAGAAGTAATAACACATGGGTTGTCCTCCCTGGTGGTGCAGGCGGTTGAGCACAGCGCTGTGAAGCTGCCCGCAGCCTCTGCAGTGCCGGTTCGATCCCCGCAGGCCTCGGAGCAATCCACATGGTGAGTAGACCTCTCCTTGTCTCACCCACTGTGCCCCTCAGCAGTGTATTTCAGTCACTCTGCCTGTTCTGTTCCCCACTCTGTCTCTGGTGAATCCTCTTACCCTCCCGCACATCTGGCCTGCACCCCGACTCTTAAAAAAAATAACACTTGGGACAATAATGACTATAAGTATAATTGATTCCCTTAACATGATGGAAGAACTCTCATTTTCAAAGTAAAATTTTTCAATTGTATTTTCATTTCTTTGGCTAGTGAACATTTCCCCCATTTTGTGGGATTCATTTTGCAGTCCTAGCTCTAGTATGAATCTACATTTGTTAGGGTACTCAGTGTAAACTTGTAATTAACATAACATTATAAGATCTTAAGGTAATCTCAGATTTCCAATGAATAGCTCAGAACAGATTTTATATGTGTGTCCTAAGCAGTAGGTATTGAACTTTAATATACATATGATTTTGATTAGTATTTTGCTTTTCTAACAAGATCCCAGATGACAGAAATGCTGTTGGTCCATGAATCACAGTTTGAGTAGCATCGTTCTAAGCAATGTTTATCAGAAGTTGTTGCATCTGTTCAGTATGGTACTATGTAGACAGGTGTACAGGCTGTGGCATTTATTATCCAGAAAGGAAAAAATGGTAGAATTTGCATAAGGATTAACATCTCATCATAAAATTGAGAAACTGATGAAGTGTGAATCCCAGTCTCAATGAAATCTTATTAGAAATTGATCAAATTAAAAACTAGGGTAGGGATCAAGAGACATGAGGTGATTTTAATGAGTACCCATTGTAGTATGTCTGTGATTTTTGTTGTTTTATTAATCTAAATCATCAAAAAATAAAAGATAGGTTGGAACTTCCTTCACAAAATAGTGGACATAAAAATTACCAAAGAAAAGAAGAAAATCTGGATATTTTTTATAGGCCTGTAGCTTCTTTATCACTAGCCTGTAACTCATCAAAATATTCAACAAATTTAATTACTTTATTTCACTAAGTCTGTATATTGCCTATTTTATTTTTAGTTTGAATTATATGAGAATCCTTGCAGCTACAAGGTTCACATACCTATTTATAATTAGATCAATATTCAGAAAATGGGACTCATTTATTAACTATCCTCTATCAGAGAGGCTGGCAAATTGTGGTCCATGGACTCAATTCAGTCTGCAGTCTGAAGCCTGCTTTTATAATAAAGTTTTACTGGAACACAGCCATGCCCATTCATTTACATTTTGTCTATAGCTGCTTTCCTACTAGAATGGCAACACTGAATAGCTACAACACAGAACATATGGCCTGAGAAGTCTACAATATTTACTAGCTGACCTGCTACCAAAATGGGTTACTGACCTCTGCTCCACTCATATAAAACATCAAATAATAAAATATGCCCCCTCTGTGAACTATTCTGCAACACTCTATGCATGGGATAACAATTGTAGAGATAATACTCTAAGTGTAATTTAGAACATTTATTTAGGGTGAGGTAGTATTCTAATTTCCTATGCAAATTTGTGGTCCATGAGGAGTGTAGATTATAAACCTTGGTGCCTGGTGTTATATATTTCCTTCTCATAAGATGATTTTTTTTCTCTGAGTTTGCTGAAAAGAAAACAAAGATAACCACTTGTCACATCAAACAAGAGGTAAATTATTTTAAATACAAAATAACTTGATTTAATGGACCACTACAGATGTTACCTAAGAGAAAATACATTTTGTGTTGATTTAGCAGCGTATTAGTGTTTTACCTAACAAAATAAACACATTTAAGTGACAGAAAAGCTAAAACCATAGCCTGAAATTGAACTCATGTGCTGAAACTTGGCTTTGAGATAAGAGAAGATAAAGTCATTGACTCCTATAATTGCTTTATTTTGAACTTCTGTGTACTATGTGCAAAGATAGCAGACTTACAGGATCTAAGATCTGAACTAACAGGGACTAGTAGTGGTCGTACTCTAATGTTAGCACTTAGAGGTATGTCAGATATAATGTGGAATTAGTGTATAATAGTTATTACAGCTGTATTATTTCTTCATATCGTCAATGTGTAAAAAGTTAAGCCCAAACTAGAGCAGTTATTGGTAAGCCTGTCAGTATTTTCTAGAAAGCTTTAAAATAGCAATAATGCTGTGGACCCTGCAACTAATTAAATCAGAAAATGGGTAGTTTTAATGAGAGCAAGGGTTTCCATTATTAAGCTAAATTATAATGTTCATTTTCTCTCTGGTCATGCCAAGCAAGTGACATTACACTGATCCTTTCATTCCTATCTGGAATGCTGATAATGAACAATAGCAGAAATTGGTAAATAAGAGGAAATGCTATGGTTTATGCCACTTCACATCTTCTTTTGCTGTCTCATCAATTTGAGAGGCTAAGTTCTTTCAAATTTCAACAAGTAGATTATTGTCAAATTAATGTGTTATGCCTTGGTATCAATACATTAAAATCAATTATGTCAAAATCCTCCTCTCTACACTAAATATAAGCATTCATCCATGCATTACCAATTTCCCCAGTTATCAGTTTCCTGATCACCTTCAGGAAACCAGGAACGCTTTTAAAGGCTATGGTCTCAGTCTATCTTGGAACCTCAGTCTATGCACTCTTTTGTGAGACTCAATGTTTGGCATAATGTTATCATCATAGTTACTTTGTCCTCCCTAGAATTTTAAGAGTTAAGTTCCTTGAAGACTTTTTAAAATATTATTTTATGCATACTGTACCTTTCAGAGTGTCTTGAAGAGTACTGAGTTTAATACAGAGGAAGTATATAAACTCTTTGGAGACTACTCAGAAGAGTGAAAATTTGAAAACCTTGCATATGAGCTAATAGTGAGGACTCTCATATATAAACTGGCAGGAATCAAGACCTTGTTTGTTTAGTTTTGGTTGCTACACAGGATTCCTAATTAGAAATGAGATTACCCAAATTACCTCAGGTTCTGTGTGTTCAGTAGCTTTGATAGGACTATGTAAATTTTCCAGAGATTCTGAGATTTGACATGGAGTAGAATGGAAAGAAAGGTCTGACTATCGACAAAGTTTCCAAAGGAGCTCACTATGTTTGCTTTACAATCTTCAGTGAGCAACTGTGAATTTTAAAGTTCAGTTACATATCATTCTTTGATAGTTTTCAGAATACACTCCTAGCTTACTGGATTATAAAGACTTTATTTTGGCAGCATATTAGTTGACTTCAGTTTTCAAAGATCAAGAAAACAAATGAAAGTTACTAGTTCAAGTCTTAAGCTCCAGAAATAATAGCAAAAGAGCTGGGGCATTTATCTCCTTGTGAGGGATTTACCTTACCCTGCAGTTAGAGCAACAGCATCTAAATGCTGCTCAAAAGATCCTTAGCAACAGTAAAGTGAAACACTTATTTGATGGGGGTCAAAGTGAAAGAAGACACTATGTGAATTTTCCTCTCATCTCTAGGTCATAACCAGCCTTGGAATTTGGGCTGCAGAATGTGTGTATACAGCATGGCTTTGTGCTATGATCTCTAACCAGTTTTGAACACTTGTAATATGTCCATGAGAATCTTTTCCTGAGGCTCAGCGTTAAGAACATCTCATAAAGGGAAATAGTGGCAAGATGGTGTCTTTCTTACTTTTCTCACTCCTAAATAGATTGTAGCTGATAGGAGAGTACCTTCCAGAGAGCAAGCATTCAGGGTTTGCTTTTGTAATCTTTTAGATCCCTCAGGCACTCTGCATGTTGGCAATCCCCTGTAAGACAGTATCAGCAGGAGACAAAGTGAAATAAAGCGGATTGTATCTGACAGAGCTCCTTAAATAAGTTGTTCAATTGAGGGGAGAGGTAGGAAGCCTTTCCAGGGTGATTAATTCGAATGACCTAAAGTAGTTGCTGTGTACTTTTAAATGAGTCTTGTCACTTATTATTATTTCCTGAAGAATAGTAAAACATGGATTCTGAACAAAGTCTTTTGTAAAAATTTAAACATTTGAAGCCCTATGTTATGGAACAATTTTAGCTAAAGGTAGTTGTTTTCATAATTATGTGCATAGGAGAATTTCAGGGGTTCTTTCTTTATCACACTGATTACCTGGGTCCCACCATGGAGATTCTGATGCTGTGGTTTCTATACTGAAGCCTGGGAAACGGGATTTTTAACAAGCACTTGAGGTATTTGTAATGCAATAATCTGGAGATAGGGAACAATAAAACTTCAAGAAATGATAGAAATGTGGTTTCCAATTGGGTCCTTCTCTCGGACTTAACTACACAGAGTCAGTTACCTTCGATTAGGATTTTGGAGCAAACAGAATTTAACAGAATGACACCTAAGGTTCTTAGTGTTACTGAAAGAACTAGAACTTACTGGTTAGATGTTGTACTGGAATGTAGCCTTCAAAGGCATTAAGAGTAAATTATCAAATTATCTGCCTACCTCTTCTTCCATTATTTGTCCAAGGCATGCTGTTTTACGTATGCATAACATATTTCCTACTTCTTTTTAAAAATTATTGATGAAAATGCTCTCTCAATCCCATTTTAGAAGTTACAGATACCTATTTTAATAAAAAAATATAAAAGTCTAAATCATACTTAGGTTTAGACCTGTGGAAATCACAGCTGTATGTTTGTCTTTGTTAAAATTTACATTTCTGATCCTCTCCAAGATTCTTAGATATTTATAGTGTACTCAGAGAAATTGCATTGTGAATAATGTGTAATACATTGGTGTTCACTTTAATAAAGAAATACATTCCAAATCTTATTGTATAAATGATATAGATTACCAAGTGTTTTTACATTATTTAAATTTGTGCACTACACTAATATTTTTCCAATTCTGACTCCACTGATAATTTTTTTTGTGTCACTCCTTATATCTTTCAGTGTTATACATTATCTGTCTACTGTGCATTAAGCATGGACTTCATGGGTGGTGCAGCGTGTTGAGCACAGCACTGCAAAGCTGCCCACAGCCTCTGCAGCGCGGGTTCAATTCCCAGCCGGCCAGGGAGAGCCCAGATGGCGTGGAAGACCTCTCCCGTGCACCCTCTGCTCCCCTCAGCAGTGCTTTTGGTCCATCTACCTGTTCTGCTCCCCACTATGTTTCAGGTGAATCCTCTCACCTTCTTGAGCCTCTGGCCTGTACCCCAGCTATTGTATAAGTAAAAAAATCTTAAAAAAAAAAAAAGCATGGACTTCATGCTGAAAACTTTTAACATCCCTTTGAGCAAACTCTCTTTTCTGTGTATCCACAAATGATAACTCTAGTTCCAATGCTGGAGATATGAAAAGAGTAATATAAGCTCATATAATTTTAAAAGAAGAAAAAAGAAATGATTTGGGAAAAGAAATTCAATGTTCTAAATATTTAGGTTATGCATTTTCTCCTTTCTGTTAATGCTATCTTAAAAAAATAAAAAATAAAAGGGAATCTGAATTGTCATTTGATTTAATGGCCCTAATAACTTTTTCTGATGTGTCAGCTTGGCTAGGTGGTGGTTTCTAGTTATTCATTCACACATTATTTGGGTACTGATGAGAGGGAATTATTTTAGGTTCAATAAAAATCTTTAAATAGCATTTTTTTTTGCAATTTTGAATTTATTCTAGATAATATGGGTGGACCTCTCTTAATTAGTTGTAAGGCTTGAAAGGAGGACCAAGGCTTTCCCAAGAAAAAAAGCAATTCTATCTGTGAATGGTACCTTTGGATTGTGTTGGTACAGTAATATGCAATTCATGATCTTCCTTCTGACATCCCACTGTATTGATTTTGGGTGTGCTTATCCAGCCTCCATAATCACACAGGCAATTCCTGACAATAAATCTCAGAATATAAATCTTAATATACATAATAAATCAATATATCTTAGCATGAATAATAAAAACCTCTGTCTATATATTTGTGATGTATGCACATATGTGGGTAGGACAGTATTTATATCAGACTAGTAGAAAAAAATATTTCTTTTTCTCTGTCTGACTTATTTCACTAAGCATAATTCATTCTAAATCCATCCATGATTTACAAATCTAGAATTTCAGCAGTGTAGGTCTTCACTCATTAGTGTAATATAAAGAAGCCAAACAAACAAATGACACAAATAAAATACAAATAAACTTTTAGACTATAAGACCAAATTACTGGTTACCAGAATGAAAGGGGAGAGGATAAGTTGGGTAATATGGACCCAGGATATGATGGATAGAACTGAACTTTTAGTGCTGAAATTACTGTAGCGCATATAGATGCTTATTTATAATAAGGTATATCAGAAACTTATATGACATTATAATGCAATGTTTTTTGTTTTTTTTTAAATATTTGTTTATTTATTTATACAAGAACGGGGGTACAGACCAGATGCGCGGGAAGGTGACAGGATTCACCAGAGACTGAACGGGGAACAGAATAGGCAGACTGATGAAACACACTGCTGAGGGGAGCAGCGGGTGTGACAGGAGAGGTCTGCTCGCCATGTGGGACCCTCGCCGGCCGGCCAGGGCCCCCCACAGCCTTTGCAGCCCAGCACTGAACTGCTACACCATCAGGGGAGGCCCCAAATAAAAATATTTTAAAATTAAATTTTGTTTACATAAAAAATTAACAAAATTTTAATGCCATTAAAACAATATAAAGTAGCTTTACCTGGGAACATCAGGTCAAGAAAAACAAGTAGAGCCACTTACACATATTTTAATTCATTTGTTAACTGAAATAATTACTCCCCTATTTGTAATTCTAGAATGAACTCATACAGATAGCACATTATTTTAGATACAAAAACATCATATCTGAATAGAAAATTTAATTAACTATTGGGTGTATACTTTTTTCCTATAGAAGACTGGGGAAATTTTAGGGTATTCTCCTAAATGGTACCAGTAGCATTAAATGGTAACGCTCATTAATGAAAATTAACCTCTGTGTCTGTGTGAACCATAATTAACAATAAATATTACCACTGTAAAAGTTTACTAACTATAATGAGTTTTGGGGAAAATAAAACTATGATGGTTAAAATGTTTAAGAGTGAGGGCCTCCCTGGTGGCACAGTGGTTGATCGCTGGGTTGCGAAGCTGCCCGCAGCCTCTGCAGCACCAGTTTAATCACGGCCACCGTGTGAGGGTCCCACATGGTCCGCAGACCTCTCCTGCTGCCCACTGCTCCCCTCAGCAGTGTATTTCATCGGTTGCCTGCTCTGCTCTCCCCTCTGGCTCTGGTGAATTCTCTCACCCTTCCGTGCTTCTGTACCCAGTGCTTGTATAAATAAATAAATCTTTAAAAAAAAATGTCTAAGAGTGAAAATTACACTATAATGGCCCTTGTGCATATGAAATTGCTACCTGCTATAGAGAATTATATATGTTTTGTAATGTACAATCTTGCTGAATGTATGGCAACATAATGCTTAAACTAAATTGTCAAGAAACACATTACTATACTGATTAGACTAACTACATTTTTCCATTATAACTCAAGTTGTATTTTTACTATATAGCTCCCAGATATTTGAGAAACAACCTTATAAGATATATTAACATTTTTCTTAAGGCCCTCCTGATTTGCATATTGATATAGAGGTAATATTGATACACAATGTGCATATTAGAAAAAAGTAAGGATTTTGCCACTGAAAATAAGTTTTGATTTAAAACTTATTATTTATATTTAAAACTTATTCAGTAATCTCTAAAATGCTTGAATAACCATATAACAATGATGTGCCCATCAAAGTACAGCTATACCAAGAGAAACCAGATATAATGGTTTCTAACTATGGTGTGGCATGCAAAATATTTTTTATGACCATAACAACATCACTGCAATTAGGTTTCTGCAATATAAGTTCCACAAAAGAAAACATGTTCACTTTAGTTTTGCTATACAACAAATCTGCTTTAGATTAATTACTATCAGAACAGCATAGTATTTGCTTAGTTCCTAATAACTTTAGTGAATTTAGATAAACACTCACAGCAAGTCTAAAACAGGCAAACTTATTACAGGGCAAACATAATTTCATAAAGTAAGGATGTATCTAAACACACACACACATATTAAATTAAAGAATGGGGGGGGGTTGTGTAAAAAAGATAGGAGCCAAAAAGTCACCCTAAAAGAGTTCCCAATGGTCAGTGTAGGAAAGTGGTCAACAAAATAATGAGAATAGACTATAATGTAAAGGATCAAAATAAACACCCATGAGTCCACACTGATATAGATAACATGTAATTATATGAATAAATTAAGAAGAGATGCATCTTTCTTAGAAGAATTCAAATAATAAATGTAGGATTAAAGGAAATAGAAAATCATGATAGCATAACTATAGTTTTGACAGCAAGATTAGTAAACTTTAAGGTGAGAATGGAAAGGAAAATTAGAAAATTTACAGGAAGAAACCCAGACACTATCTTAATAAAATAACCAAAGGTAACATCTTCAGTAAGCCATGTCAAAAGCATGTATGGTATGTGGTATGATGCAATGAGAAAAGCACCTCGCTTTTTAAAAATGTTCCCGCAAATTCTTTACCCAGTTTAATCATGTGAAAATATCAGACAAATTGTAATATAAAACCTGATTTGTACCAAAGTCATAAAATTATAACAGGATCTGTTGCAACTTGGAATAGACCAAGGAGACACAAAAACAAAATAAAATGTGGTCTCTTAGTTTGGTTTTGGGAACATGAAAAATACATTAGTAGAATATTTATTAAAATCATATAAAATTGTGGTTTAATAAGGAATATATTAATATTAATATCTCATTTTGAAGAATTAAATATGGTTGTACTAGATATTAACATTAGGGACAAAAAGGAAATGGTGGGACAAGCCAGCCATGAAGATTTAGTGTCACAGATTACCTAGTTGAAAGAGATACTCTGCAAATATTTTATGCTATTTCTATCTTTGCTCTTAATTATTGTTTTTGTCAATTTATGAGTGTTTAAAAAGTTGGTGCACCCTTATCATTCAGTACATTTAACAAATAGATGATTCTATTATCAAAAGAAGACTTGAAGCAACTCTAATAAATATTATAGAATTGCATGAGATTGTACCCAACACCATAGTGGTACAAATTATAAACCTGGCAAACTTTCTGGCCTTGCAACTTGTTTTGCATTTGTTTTTGCATTTCATTTGTCAACATATGAAACCAAGAACAGTCTAAGGGATTTCTACATGTAAGGACACTTTTCAAGGAGGTGTTGAAATCAAGTATTGTAACTCACTACAACTGGTTCTAATCAGCTAACATTGATGATACTGGAAACTGAAGACTATCAATTTGGAGTGATGGACATCTGATGCCAGATGCTGATAATGATCATAAGCCTTGAGTAACACTGATCTGCCAGACTCTTACTAGATATAAACAAAGATACCTTCCAGATCAATGACAATAAACTTTGTCTTAACCAATCACATATGGATATGTGGATTTTTTCCACCTTATCTAGGGTGCATCCATATTAACATAATCACAGTAAACTTCCATTTAAGCACTTTAAGGAATCATTCAATAAATATTTTTTAATGTGTCACTCTGTGTAGCAAGCAAATATTCAGAATAATTGTGTACCATTTTTGGTAACCACATAGGTCATAAGGCATAGTTGAAAGTAAATAGTTCCAAAATAATAACACTATAAATACTGTCTTTAAAATTTCATTGAACAGTACTATTAAAATAGTTGAATTTTTGTTAGTACATTAAGATTCAATGAAACTGTTAACAAAAATGGTGAACATTTAAACAATCATATCAACCAAAAATCCACATGTGGCAAATACATAATTAGTATTCAGCATAATTTATCATTTGAGTAAAACAAATTAAAATGCCAATGAGCAGCTTTATTCACAATTGTCAAAACCTGGAAGAAACCATGAAATACTTCAGTAAGTAAATGGATAAACAAACTGGGATATCATTCAGAGCTTAAAAAAAAAGGGAGCTATCAAACAATGAAAATGCATGGAGGAAATGTAAATATATATTAAATATTTAATGCATATTACTAAGCAAAAACCGTCAATTTGAGGAGTTTTAATATCCTATGATTGCAGCTATATGACATTATGGGAAAGAATATGATTGACTATGGAGACAGCATAGGATTAGTAATTACTAGGATGTGGGGCTAGCGAAGAGGCAGGGTACAAAGGAATTTTTGGGTAGTGAATACACTTTGCATATTATAATGATAGATAACATGTTACTATACATTTTCTAAAGCCCAAGGAATGTACTACACCAAGAGTACATGATAATGTAATCTATGGATTTTGACTAATAATGATGTGTCTTTACATTCATCAATTATAACAAATGTTCTACTTTGTTAGGGAAGTTTTATAATGGCTGCAGGTTCTAAATACAGAGTTGAGGAGGAAGTATATGGGAATTGTCAGAACCTTCTGTTGACCTCAAAATCACTCTAAAAATAAAATCTATTTATTTATTTATTATTTTTTTAAAGATTTATTTTTATACAAAAACTGGGGTACAGGCCAGATGTGTGGGAGGGTGAGAGGATTCACCAGAGACAGAGCGGGGGAAGAACAGGCAGACTGACGAAAATACACTGCTGAGGGTAGCAGCGGGCGAAACAGGAGAGGTCTGCTACGCCATGTGGGTATCTCCACGGCCAGCAGGGATTGAACCGGCACTGCAGAGACTGTGGAAAACTTCACAGCACTGCTCTCAATCGCCTGTGCCACCAGGGAGGCCCTAAAATCTATTTTTTTAAAAAAGGAGATAATCATGCCGCTGGATCCCCTTCTGGCAGGAATTTAGAAGACCTAAATAAGGGACCAGGAAAAAGACTAATTATAACAAAGTAAAAATCAAAATCAACAAGCAACTATAAACCAGAGACATACTTTGGGGAGGGGTGAAGGGAGGAGATTAGGGTCAAAATAAGGGGGGGGAATTGTATGGGAACAATAACCAAGATGAAAATGCATACAGTGTGCAAAAATGAAAAATGATGCAAAAAAATATAAAATAAATTAACTAATTAAAAAAGGAGATAATATCATATATATATATTTGTGTGTCTAAAATTTGAAAATCTATTGGAAATGAAAGTGCAGATATGAAGGAAGGGATCTAAATTCTCACATGCTCTTGGCAGGAATGTTCCACTTCATAAGTTTGAAGTTCTCTTTAGTTAAATGAAAATCTACCATTTGACTCAGAAATTCTATTATGAGGTATTTACCAAGAGAAATAAAAGCATTTGTCCATAAAAAGGCTCATCAGAAGTGGTCATAGTAATCTTGATTTTCATAGCCAAAAATTTGACACAGCTTAAATGCTAATCATTATTAGAGCAAAGTATGAACAAATTGTATTATATTCATATAATTAAATGCATTATTCAGCAACAAATAAGAACTATTAAGAACACAACAGTGTGGATTACACTAAATGAACAAGACAGGAAAATAAAGTATATACTATTTTCAATTTATTTAACATTTATATAAATATTTCATTTATATAATATTCAAGAAAAAGCAAACTATTTCAGAAAGTGCAAAAAAAGTGTCATGTAGTTACAAAAAGTGATCAATGGTAGCCTGGAATGGGAATAGTCACAGAGATGCTGGAGAGTAGTGTAAAGAGAGTAGTGTAAAAAGAGTTTAGGGGTGTTAAAATTTTGATAATGGTTTTGACTTACACATAAATATGAAAGCTTATAAAGTTATACACTATAAATAAGTACAGTTTATAGTATCATAATCATTTTCAATAAAGCTGTTAAAAAGATACTGAAATGATCTATTTCTATATCATTCAAGAAATCAGTCTCCATTTTCTACATTGTCAAAGGATATGTGATAATGGCCTGCAATGATGTTCACAATACATTTTCTAACATCCAGCCCATCAAATCATACACTTAAGATAATCATGTAATTTGAGATATAGTAAGGCAGAATTAGGGACAAATGGATTTTGTCCATTCTGCCTAAAACATTTTCAGGAATGCCATCAAGTCAAAAACTAAAAGTTTTGATTATAGATGGTCGGTTGAGTCAGGAACTTTTGAATATATACTGAATTGTTTTATTTAAAAATTTCCTCCAAATTACATCTCAATAAACTATTGTGGAACCCTTGTAAGTTCTGTGTGTCATTTACAATTATGCAAGTTTCTGTGGGGCTCATGCTATACAGAGGTCATCACGATCAAAAAAGGAAAAAAGTATGGTAATGATCCCATTCCAGGGAGATACTGTAACAAAGCACAAGTTTAAGCTTGTAGGTTCTTTTGATTTTCTTAATTAATAATAGCTAACAGGGCCTCCCTGGTGGCACAGGTGGTTGAACACCATGCTGTGTGGCTGTCTGCAGTCTTTGCACCACAGGTTTGATTCCAGCCGGCTGGCAGGAATCCCACATGGCACAGCAGACCTCTCCTGTCTCGCCTGCTGCTCCTCTTAGCAGTGTATTTCCTCAGTCTGCCTGTTCTGTTTCCCGCTCTGTCTCTGGTGGGTCCTCTTGTACTCCCACGCATCTGGCCTGTACCCTAGCTCTTGTATAAATAAATAAAATTTTAAAAAATAATAATAATAGCTAACAGTTAGTGAATGCTTAATATATGTGATATATTCTTATTAAATTTTTGCCTATAACCTCTTAAGATCTATACTATAAATTTCCTCACTTTAAAGATGAGAATACAGAGTTTAAAGAGGTTAAGCCGCTTGCTCAAGGGAATAAGGGAAGAGCAAAATTTCCAAATAATGTGTGTCCAAGGGTAGAACTGAATTTTATTTCTCTACATTTTGTTTTTTCCTACAGAATAATAAGCAGTAGACAGATAAATATTAATAAATTACTTTAAAATTATAGATATTTTATGTGAAGATCCTGTTATATAATTGATTAAATCAAATGCTCATCTCTATGTACCTACTGCAAGCAACATGTGATTTTATAACTTTATATTAGCTGATTGATCCCATACAATTTTGAAGATCTAGTCAAGGTTACCACAACCTATGTAATAATTTATATCTTGTTTTATTGCCTTGTTTGTTCTATGACAAGGAGGATCCATTTTTATAATTTGTGGATAAAAAAAAATAAATAGCTGTAAACAGAATCAATTACTATATTTAAGGCAGTAATAAGAGATAGCTCTCAGAGGCCCAAAATCTCTAAATGATAAGGGCAAGCATCTTCACACATACCTGAAAATGTACTGTTTTATTTGCATGCTCTTCTTTCTTTCTTTCTATAAGTTCCTCTCTCTCACTGTGTTTTTTCTTTCCTCCTATGTCTGCTGCTCTGCATCAGAGGCAACTATCTTTAAAACAATTCTAATGGAATCATTTTCTGACAGGACAGTTAAACTGAACTTGCGCAACACTTTCTCTCACTTTTCCATTCACTGCCTAATTTACTATTTCCAGTATCTAAGTAGCCTCCTGTCCACAATGCTAGAGACATCTTAGGTACTGACCATTTCCTCATAACTGAAACTATTTATTTCTATATCATTCAAGAAATCAGTCTCCATTTTCTACATTGTCAAAGAGTATGTGATAATGGCTTGCTATGATGTTCACAATACATTGAACCTAGCACTGCTAGGTTTCAGCTTCTATCCAACTTCTGCTTCACAGATAAGATGCTTAGCCTATGTCTGTTTCTTCATTTTGCATAGCAGTTTTATGATAGCCTAAATCTTTCTCTCTCCTAACTTTTAATTTTTACTTCCTGTCTCAATTTCTTTGTACTATACTTCCTATTTCCTCCCATTTCCATCAATTCTAATATAACATTAAAATATTAAAACATTTTAGTCATGAGTGTGTACGCTGGTCTGTATTTTAAAATTATGTGAAACTGAATTTTGGCTCAAACCTGCTTAATAGCCATATTCTTATTTTAAGAAGTGGGTGATTCTGAATATGTGTTGTTTTCCTCTCAAGATAATAAAAAAATCTGTTTATGGATTCATTTATGTAAATAAGACATTTGTTCATTTGTGTCAGCCATATTCTATAAGTCACAGAATTTCCTACCTCATCATGATTATTTATTAAAAACAAAGTTTCTCCATTTCCAAGAAAGTATTTTGTTTGAACTTATAATCCTACCCATAAGAAACTGTAATCATTCCTTCCTTTAATCGTAAATATGAATTTCACAGCGCATTAGCATAAGCACATCAAATATAGAAAAGATGTATTTAAAACAATTAGGTTAAAATAATAATTCTCAAGCTGGGGGTGTGTGGTGTGTGTGTGTGTGTGTGTATGTTACATGCACACATACATGCCTTTCACTAAATAGCCACCAAAGCATAAAGTAATAAGCATAATACAATACTAAGTATGGCACGGAATATATAGCTTTTTTCATATGTCATAGGATGATATATTTATAATTCTAAAACAAATATTTTTCACAAGTGTTTTTGCTAGAATTGTCTTCTTTTTACATTCAATACCATTCAGTTCTACTTGCAATACAAATTTTAGTTGTCAAATAAGCTTTAAAATCCAAAAAATCTAGATAAATTTAGCTCAGATTGAATAAAAAGCTACAAGTTCTTTGAATCATCTTCTCAGGGGTGTAAGTTGGTGTTACAGGGTAGGCAGAATATTAGACCTGGAGAAAGGTTACAAAATTTGTCATCTTGATCCTATCTTCCTAAGTAATGGGGCAAAACATTTACCTCCTATTTATGTTTATTTCTTCATATTTAGAATGACAGTGATTACAATCATTCTATATAATAGTGATATTCAGACTTTGGTATACAGAAAAAAATCCAGTAAAGGTTAAAAAATAAACAAATAAGCTAATGTAGAGTCTCCTGGTTCAAAGTTCAAGTTCTCAGAGATTTTAACTCCCCAGTCCTTGTTGAAACATCTTAGGTAACTCTGACAGAAAGAACTTGGATTGTGAATAACCCTTCATATACTTAAGAGGAGTTAATGAATATATAAAGCAACCTAGCACATAATAGGTGAAGAAGTTATACCACAGGTTATAGATTATGCAATTTATGGAAATATACCAAAATAATGAATCACAGGAAGCCTTAAGGTACAGTTGTTAGGAAGAATTCTAAGGGAAAAAGTGTATGTATCTCACAATTTTAAAGATATTTACATGCAACAGGTAAATAAGGCATTTGGAAATGTCCAAAATATTAATTTGAGAGGTAATATAGTATTTTATATAGACCAATACTATTCTGATAATGACAAATCAGAAGTAACACAACAATGAGGATAGGGACAATATTTAAGACTATTAAATAGATAAAATCAACTAAGTCATAAAAAAAGTCATAGAAACATAAATAAACCTTTGGTTTAATTAAGTGTAATCAATCAAATGCAACAATGAGAAAATATGACAAATTTATATATCAGCAAGTGTTGAAGAAAATATAGATGTTGGAAAAGATAAATTATTATGGGTAATTTATTACAAAAGACAAAAGTAAGTTTATTGGTAAGGAAAACTAAAGAAACTTCTTCCTTAATAATTAAATTCAAAGCTGGGGATGGGTTGATGGGTATTAGGACTATACCAGCTGCTTTTGAGAATGAAGTAATTATAATTTAGGTGCGTCTTTTCTAGGTAAATATTTCTTAAATAAAGATAAATATTTTGCATATCACCCATGCAATATTTGTATTTTATTGGTTTTAATAAATATAACTTTAAAAGCTGTTTATATTAATTTTTAATTGACATGAATTGCATTAACACACATTTGGACACCGATTCCATATGCATGTGACAAATATTTTGGCATGAATATGAGTTCAAACTACCATATGCCTATAGTTTGAAAGTCACTATTTCAGATTATTAGCAAGGAAATATCTCAAACTAATTTGAAGTATCCATGCTTCAAAGGTTTTAAATACCTTAAGGAGGTATTTAAAAAATTGTTTACTGAGTACAGATAAATTCATCCCGCCAACAGTATCCATATTCTCACCAACACTTGCTCTTGTATTTTTGATATAGGTCATTTTTACAGGCGTTATTAAATAATGAAAAGATGATGCTATTCCAGTCAAATGAAAGTATGGAGAGGTGTTTGCATCTGAAAGTTTGTACTATAAATGGATGGAAGTGTGAGAGTCTGGTGTATAATAAAAGTGGGAGCATAAAGGGAGGCATCCTAAAAAAATACTACAGGGTTGATACAGGAAGAGAGATTATGCATTTGAAGAATAAAAGTAAGATTTTAGAAGGAATTTAAGAGATAAAATTTTGAACTGAATTACTATATATGATTTTATAAATTCTCTGTTTAGATGTCTGAAATCATCAGTGTATTCCGCGTAGTAGGAGGCCATGTTCTAATGCAAATGGTCTGGTTTGGTAAGATCAAAAATATTTTTTTTTTCCTATCAACAGTATAGAAAGGGCATCAAATGTGGCTGAATGGATACTTTTCCATATTATATTACTTGGTTCTAAAAGTAGAGACCGTGGTTGATATTCATAGATATCACTGTAGGTTGTAAATAACTTTCACGGATCTTTCTGTTCTTTTAGCAATGGGATTGGTCAAATGAAAGCAAACATTTCACAGCTATGGTAATTTCTAATGAAAGTAAAGAGTTTTCTTTCTTAAAAAGATTTGTGTGAAAATGTATTATTTTAATGTCAATAAGAACAAATAAAATAAGAATGCAACATAATCAAGACTAAGGAGTTTTAATTTTTAGAAAGCCTCCATTATTTTTTTAAATATTGATTTATTTATGCATACGAGAGCTGGGGTACAGGCCAGAAATCTGGGGGGAGAGAGGATTCACCAGAGACAGAGTGGGGGACAGAACTGGCAGACTGACTGAAACACACTGCTGAGGGGAACAGTGGGCAAGACAGGAGAGGTCTGCTTCACCATGTGGGTTGCTCCCTGACCAGCTGGGGATCGAACTCATGCTGTAGAGGCTGCGGATTGCTTCATGGTGAGGTGCTTAAACCCTTGCACCACCAGGGAGGCCCGAAAGCTTCCATTATAATGTAAAACAATGTGAGAAAAGTATATCTAATACAAATAAAAATATACATGAATGCACGCATAAATATATTATTATCCAAATAAGAGTATATTATTTTGTAGACAGCTTTGACCATGAATGGACATGTATCTTTCCTGTCGTAGTGTCATTCACTTGGAAGAAAAAAATGTCATTGTAAAAAGGAGATAGAACAATTTTGTATAAATATAGTCCCATATTAGACTGTGTATGACATTCATTCAGGGGAAGACATACCAAGTAAAATTTTAAATATAAAGACATATTTATTAAGAAGAGATTACCTAACCAGAAGGTGGATGAATTCTAGTGGTAAATATTAAAAGGTTCCTAGGCTGAGATTCAAATGCTAATGTAGCCAGGGGGAAATTAGAAGAAATCTTAAATTCTTTTTGCAGTAATAGTAATGGATATTATTTGCATAAGGACAAAATGGGTTGCTCTCTCTGTGATGAACTGCTGTCACTTGGCCAGTGGTTCTAAAGCAGTAATATTTATCAGGAAAACATAGGAGAGCTTCAAATGCAGTTGTTCAACTCTCACCCAAGAGATAAAGATTGAAAGGGCTTGGACTAGGCAGGCAGGGGGTTGGTTGGTAGATGCATAAAGAAACACTATTTTAGACTTCTAAGTTAAAAGCAAACATACCATGCCTTCATCCAAATTAAGGACTTTGATTTGACCTCTGGGCCTCAAGAAATAGTTTTTGTAGAGAGTAGGCTTACTGATTGATTTTCCACTCAAAACTAAAAGGCAATTAACAGCTAAAAAATTGAAGTGTTACAGAAAGTTGTTTTTTTAAGACACTTAGCCATATGGAATATTGAACTTTATCTAAGATACTTTTTTAAGTATTACTCAGACCATGCTGAAGGTACACATCCCTTCCCCACAGCTCCTTCTTTAAGTAGATGGGAATGTTAAATGTCAGACATATTAAAAGATACTGAGTTTACATTATTTTTGATGGTAGTCTCATTCATGAAATCATATAGAAAACAAGAGAGAAAGAACTGTTTTACAAAAATATAAATTTTTGTGGCTATCTGATATCAACCCCCGGGATATCTCAGTCCCAAAGGTAAAAGGGATGCCATCTGCTACAAATCATGAGACTTTTAATCCGTAGTCATATTATTCTTAGTGCTCTTGAGCATCAAGTCCATTATGTTACTTTAATAAGCAATAATTATTATCTCGTCATAGCAAAGGCAATGGGTTGTACAGAAAAGAGCATAGAATCTAAAAGCAAAAGGTCATCCATGTGTCTTTCCTTCATGAGTGTCAAATACAGCTTATCAGCTTTGAACTTAACTTTCCTCACTTATAAACAGTACTTAAGCGGTCTCCCTGGTGGCACAGGGGGTTGAGCGCAGCTCTGTGAAACTGTCTGCAGCCTCCACCAGCCACAGAGATGCCCACATGGAGCGGCAGACCTCGCCTTGTCTCCCCCCCCATTGCTCCCCTCAGCACTGTATTTCTGTCGTCTGACTGTTCTGCTCCCTGCTCTGTCTCTAGTGAATCCTCTTACCCTCCCATGCCTCTGGCCTGTACCCCAGCTCTTATATAAATAAATCTTTAAAAAAATGTGAAAAAATATGTGAAGTTATTCTACAAATTGTAAGACACTAAGATGTTGATTACACATTCAAGTTGTTCTTAAGAATTGTTAATATTGCTTCTGTTTTTCTGTTAACCTTTGTACCTAAAAAGGAAATGATCAAATTATCACTTCTCTAAATGGTTAGTTGAGATCTTTCATCTCCATTTTCTGCTCTGATAGCATTCTACTGTCCTAGAAACCTATCTGTGAGATGCTTCATAGCCCAACAAAATCAATAAGGAACCTTATATTTGCTTATGACTTCATTCTTCAGACTTTTCACTGACCTTGCTGCACTGATTTTCCATATGACCTATAAAATAGATATAAACCATGAATTCTCCACTTTGCATATAGAGAATCTGAGGTTCAGAAAGGATGAACACTTGACTAATGATAATAAAAATTTTAGTATAGCCATGCTCAATCAGGTGATTTTTATCCCTAAACATTATCTACAACAAATTTTACAGTTTTTTGTTTGTTTATTTTATTTTTATATCATGTCACTGAGAATGCTCCTGGATTTATACCAATGATTCAGGAATTAGATTCTTTAAAACTACTTTAAATTTCCCCAAGTTACTAATTAGTATACCATATGTAGTACTGTGTAAGTAAGATTTACAGTTTACTTTTCAACTTTTAAAAAAATTACATACAAATTAGTGTGTATTCACCATTCTTTGCAAATTATTTTCAAATCTTGAAATGAACACATTAAAGAAAGATTCCTCTCTGTATTTTGAGTTTGTACCATATATAAAAATTTGCATTTTGAAATACATGCTAAAATTCCACTTAAATTTTAGTAAATCTAGACATATAATCTTTTTTAATTCTTTGCCATAAATAACACCTTTCTTATAAAGAGACTAATGTGGCCTAATAAACAATGCCCAATTACCATGAAGTCTGGCTTCAGGTTATTACTCAGTTACCCATCCATATAAAACATTTTCAGTATCATTATTATGTGTCAGCAATAAAGCCAAGCACCTATGATAAAACAGTGAAAAAAGCTCCATTCATATTCAATATATGTATATAATATAAATAATATATATATAATTGGGGAAAATATAGACAAAAAGATAAATCAACACAATGCAAAATTTTAAGTGTTCTGATATAGATAAGCAAAGGGTACTTAAGGGAGCATATAGAAAGAACACTGCTAAAGATGACTGAGCCACAGAAGGAAATACTTTCTCAAAGGAAAAGATACATGAGCTGAGCTCTAAAGAATGAGTAGAATAAAGCAGAAAAGATAAAAACAGTTCCAACTACACAAAGAGCAAGTTTAAAAATATGCAAAGAAAGGCATTGCTTGTTCTGTTCTCAGAACTGCAAGTTGTTCTCATGAGCCCACAGGAGTTACAAGGTAAGAGTGTTAGTCAACTGCAGAGGTAGCATGGACCGCTTCTTGAGATGCCTGATAAGCAATGAGGAATCAGGACTTCGCTAAAATATTCTTTTCACTCTGTTGCCCATGTTTGCATATTAGAGTAAATAAAGCGCTCAGTCCTCTGGTGTACCTCTGTGATCTGTAACATTCTGCTACTGAAAGCATGTGTTTTTAGTTTATAACTCATTTTGCCTCTGTAATTCACAATTATATTTGTGAAAGTCTTTATAATTCTTTGAATTACTAAATCTATTATGCAGTTCCTCTAAGGAACTTTTATATAAATATTGGAAACTCTATGGGATGTAGGTATAGCTTTTCCGATTGTACACTCAATGTTTATAATGACTCTTTAGTCATCTTTTGAACTGCCCTTTATAAAATCACTGGAGTAAAGATATGTGTTTATTTCATAATCAACAAGGTTTGACAGAAAATAAGGAAACCAGTGAGTGAGACTGCTGCAAACTAAAGTTCCTCATTTTTCTGGGTATAATCAATATTTAAAACTTTCAATAATCATAATTTTACAGCTATAAAATTATTAAAATATTTTTCAAGCAAAAATGTAGAATATACGAAGAAAATAATTCACTTATAATCTCTACTAAATGTAAATACTAAAATGAACACAGTTGTTTCTTTCTAGTCTTCTTGTCCCCTTAATTCTCTCTCACATCCTCTTTTATATATCATTATACACTTTGTACACAATTAGCATTATGACATTTATATCCTCTGTTTCCCTCATATACTATTCATTCATCATGACCCTTTACTGGATGGCAAGCCGAATTGTTAGAATTAAGTTTTAGCCAAGAATAACAGCAGCCGTAATAACAAAAAAAGTTCATGCCATAAAGATTAAAATATTTATCTAACTGGAGTAAATTAGTATACAAACTTTATATAATCCCTCCTAATGTTAAGGACCAGACTCATTCTGCCTTGTTCTCTACAGAAAACTTCCATCTGCAAGATTATGCCATAGTCCTAGATGACTATTTGGCTAATGGAGCTATATTAGTATACATTAACATAAGAGTTGCCCTATTTGGACATGCAAAAGTTCATTCATTCACTTTATTTATTTACTCACTCATTTTGAGGCAACATAGGTTTACCATATTGTTTATGACCTAGCGGTATAGTATCACACCCACCACCTAGGCACCCATAGTAGTCCTCTTCTACTTTATTTAAAATTTAACATCATGCTCACTTAAAAGACTGCCTAATTGCTGGCCTGGTGTCTTTTTGTGTGATTTATCTTATAAATAACTATGTCTATGTAGAATGTTATCCACTTTCATTGGATATCAATAACTACACTGTAGGAAGAGCCTTCCTTTCCTAAATTTATACTAGTAATTGTTAAAAAAATATTTTTTTCATATTTATGATATATACTTTTAAGTATTAGCATTTGGGAAACAATATGCATTATCTAAAAACATATTTTTTACATAAAGCACAATTTCTGAAGGAAAACAGCAGGATTAGGGAACTTTATCAAAGTAATGGGCTTTCTATTATTTTGATACAAAGGTTTTCAAGCTCTTATTTTATTTACATTAAAGAAAATAATATTACCAAGGCGACAAAAGTAGCAATTGCTGAAATAGCTAAATCATCTATTTTCTTTCTTTCTTTCTTTTGTTTTTTTTTTTTTTTTTTGCATAAAAGATCTGGAGTGCAGGCTAGAATTGTAGGGGGAGTGTGAGAGCATTCACCAGAGACAGAGTGGAGAGCAGAATAGGCAGATTTATTGAAATACACTGCTAAGGGCAAGACAGGGCAGGTCTGCTGCACCATATGTGGATAAGCTCCCTGGCCAGGAATTGAACTAAGGCTGTAGTAGTGATATCACTGAGACTTAACTCCTAGGCCACCAGGGAGGCTGTATTTTACTTCTTAAGGAAAAAAATATTTCAAACTTGTCATTCCATTTGATATACACAATGTGTGTGTGCATATATGTGTGAGCATACATGTACATATATATGTAAGCATACATGTACATATATATGTAGCCAGTATCTAACTAAACTCAGAGTAATGTGGGGAAAAGCACGATGAATCAACATCCTCAAGAGTACTGCTTTAGAAGCGGATATTTCACATTTAAATATTTTCATTTCAAGCCTATTTCTAGCATTAATTCATGTGCTCAAAGTGAAATCCTGTAATATATCACTACTATTTTTCTGCCTTATTAGACAAGATAAATTATATAATCTTTCAGAGTGCTGAGTAAAATAGATCATTTAATAACCTGGGAAAGTAAAATAAGCTCTTTTTTTATCATTATCATTATAATCAAGGAACCAAAATGCTCAATAATCAATAGCAATGTCAATCACAAAACAAAGTTAAGTCCCTTAAAGAACAGTAAGATTCACTATTTAGCCAAGTAGGATTCCTTGATTCTTGAATTCTTCTTCCTGGTCCTCTCTCCTGACAGCTCATCACTCCTTTGGATAATACTTTGTGCCTCTTCCACTCCTGCACTTATGAACACCTTTTTTTTCCCTCAGTCTGTAGAACATTCTAGTTGGCAAGTTTTAAGGTGCCAGTGTGAATTATTGATATGACTTTACCCAATACATATAACTGCCAAATTCCAGGCAAGAAAATATACTTATTAAAAAAATGAATTTTAAAACACGTCCAACTTTCTCTATAGACTTCCCTTTAGAGCATGTACTGTCTACAAGCATTTCTTTATCATTTGGTTACAAAGGACTAGTCTATAAAGTTCTTTAGACATCATGCAACTTACGTCCCTTGTGTTTCAGTTATGAGAAATAATAATAGGCTTTTCCTGCAAGTCAACAAAAATAAAAAACTCATAATGTCAATAACAAAAGTCCTGTAGAAAAATAAAAATGTTGAGGAAAAGATTATTTTGCTGTTTTGATAGTTTCACAAATCCTGGCATAAAAGACAAGACTGCAGTTCTATAAGGTTAACCAATACCTTGTTCAGCATACACTATATATAGAGTAAACTTTATAGGAGCAATAATATAACAAAACTGTCACACAAAAGGAAGGCATGCATCCTCCAAAACAACTAAAATAAATTTCAGTATTATTTTCTGCCCTACCCTATGATCTTATATCTACTACCATTTGGGCCTGAAAGATCAGTATGTCCAAGAAAATTGTTTCACTCATGATCTATGCACTTGTGACACCATCCCCTCATCCAGATTATCCTTGTCCTTTCTCCTTCCAATCTTTGCCAATAAATTTCACGGCATAAGCATATCACAACTGATAAGTTTGTAAAACCATTTATAGGGTTCTTTAGAATTTTCAAGGCACTATGTTAAATTTACATGGATGATCACACTGATGCCTCACAAAAACACCATAAAATAGGTACTATAAGGTACACTTTATAGATGAGAAAACAGACTTCATAATTCCATTCAAAGGGAGTAGTAACTGGACCTCCCCTCGTGGCGCAGGTGGTTGAGCACTGTGCTGTGAAGCTGTCTGCAGCCTCTGCAGCGTTGGTTCAATCCCAGTTGGCCAGGCGAGGGTCCCACATGATGAAGCAGACCTCTCCTGTCTCGCCTGCTGCTCCCCTCAGCAGTGGATTTGATCAGTCTGCCTGTTCTGTTCCCCGCTCCATCTCTGGTGAATCCTCTCACACTCCCGCGCATCTGGCCTGCACTCTGGTTCTTGTATAAATAAATAAATAAATTTTTAAAAAGGGGGAGTAGATATTGTTAAAGCAGATGTAGTCTAGCGTTTGTGTTAAGTACTATAGTAAATGTCAGTAGTTATATATGTGTCTTTGTTAAAAATTATAATTGTATATATACTTTATTTATTGTAGATGTGCTATAGTTTACTGATAGACTTAATGGAGGTAACATGATTTTATATCACATTTACCACCAGGTACCCACATTCCTCCACTTTAGTTGGCTGTATAACCGTCTTCACGTTGACCTTTCTCCTCCTCCTCCCCCCCTCTTATAGCTTCAATTTTACAATCAGATTTCTAGGGTTTGTTACTGGTTTGGCTTCATCTGACCCTTGGTTTTGTTACCCTATGTCCCACATACATGTGATACCATTTAGTATTTGCTATCTTCTTCTGACATATTTCACTTAGGTTGACATATTTCCCCCAGTTCCATCGATGTTTTCCCAAAAGGCAAGATTTTATCTTTTTTTTAAAGCTGAGTAGTATGCCATTATGTGTACATACACATCTTCCTAATCTGCTCACATGTCACTAGGCACCTAAATTGTTTCCATAGCTCAGCTACTGTAAATACTTCTGCAGTGAACATGTCTCTTCAATTTAGCCTATTTGTGTTCTTTGGATAGATACCTAGTAGTGGGATTGCTAGATCATATAACAGATCTATTTTTAATGTTGTCTATATCTCTTGTCTTTTATATAAATATTTAGCTTCTTAAAAATAGAGAATCAGTTATGCCAAGGAATGTGTGAGATAAGTATTCAAAAATATGAGCTCCTAAGTCAGATATATCTGGACATATATTCCATATTTCTACTTAGTACTAGTATAGCTTAAAAAGAGACTTCTTTTAAGAATTAGTTTTCTCATCTGTAAAATGTACAGTGTATACATTTCAAGATATTAAATAATGTCTAATGTTTAGTAGGCAACCACTAATTAAATCAATACTATTTAAAGATCATATAGGCTACTAGCTTATTTGAAATTCCACTTACTCTTATCTCGTTAAAATCTTTCACAATTCTGGGCATCCCTGGTGGCCTAGGGGTTAAGTCTCAGCTTTATCACCACTATGGCCTGAGTTTGATGCCCAGCCAGGGAGCTAAGCCACATATGGTGCAGCAGACCTCTCCTGTCTCATCAACTGCTCCCTTAGCAGTGTATTGCAATAAATTTGCCTGTTCTGCTCCCCACTCTGTCTCTGGTAAATCTTCTATCCCCTGTACCTCTGGCCTACACCCCAGTTCTTCAATGCATAAATAAATATAAATAAATAGGTAAATGAATAAATAAATAAATCTCACACAGTTTTTATTTCTTTGGGATCTTGCAATAGTACTAAGTAATTTTTGCATTATACAAAGCAATGATAATACAGTAAGTCTACTATTTTAATGTCAAACCTTACAAATAATAAGATTACAGCAAATATATACACATAATATTTTAATGAATGAACTGAAAGGAATGGATTAATCTTCATGCAAATACAAATATATACAGGGTTACAAGAATCAGCTTCATTATCCTTAAGAATATTTTGGCCTATGGACCATAGCTTTATAATTTTTTATTGGATCATTGTAAACAAAATTTTAATCTTTTTGCATTACACTTCTGCACCTTTCCACCTACTTGCCCCTCTTCCAGATATAACACTGCTGCATCATCTTGTGTGGTTAAAGTGTGACCAAATGTAATTTAGTAAGGAGGGAGGTGAAGTGACACGAAGCATGAAATTTAAAAATGAATGTCACACTGCTTTTCATATTGAATACTTAGCATTAATTCACATTGCAAGCAACTCAATGCAAATATTTTGGTGCAAAATAGAGGAAAATAAGGGAATTTCTAAATTTACTGCCGTTGTGAGAAAGTTTGAAAGATTACTATTAAAAAATCAGACACAGGCACTTAGCTATTTACTGAGATTCAACTTCTGGCAATTTGAACAAATATCCCTCAGTCAATTATACTCTTGCTATTAATTTAGGGCACTGCAAGGTATCTAGCACCACATGGATACACCTATGTGACTCAGGCTGATTTTCTGATGGGATTTTGTAAACAGACAGTTTTGTTCCGTAATGCTGCTTCTATTTTGCATAATTCTTCACCCAGGATAATGTCCTTACCTTGTGTCAGCAACATCCCCAATATTTTCTGCACTTTGGGAGAGAAGGAGTCAATCTAAGCTTACTAACGGCCAGGGGAAAATAAAAATAAAAAACTATAATCTCACTTCCAAAGTCATTAAAAAAGTCATAGAAACATAAACTTTTGGTTTAATTAAGTGTAATCAAACAAATGCAACGATGAGAAAATATGACAAATTTACTCTGTATATTAGCAAGAGTTGAAGAAAATGTAAATATTGCAAAAGATAAATTATTGTGGACAATTTATTACAAAAGACAAAAGTAAAGTTTATTGGTAAGGAAAACTAAAGAATAAAACTTCTTATAATTATAGTACAGAATTTGTCAATACTTCCTTAAAGGGATTCAGATCATATAATGCAAAATCTCTTGCCATCTACTTTCTCTGTCAATTCTCCCTTTCTTCCTCTTCCTCTTTCTATTCTCTATTTTCAAAACCAAGAAACTCCAGGTCATGAAGAATCACTACCACAGTAACTGCCCCTTTCCTAACTTTTACTGTAAGTTGTATAATCAAACAATATCTTCTAATCAATTAGATAACTTTCCTGAATATACTGTTGCTGAAATAAATTCTGTTTATTACAATTTTTTTTCATTGCATAAAGCACAACTTACTTAATGATTAAAACATTAATTCAATGAAATTTTATTCCAAAGTTGCATCTAAGAAAATGCAGATGCTACAGTTATAAGAGGTTGAAGTGGAAAGATTTTTCAGTCTCTGAAAAAAAAAAAAATACCAATCCAAAGAAATAGTCTTATCATTTTAACTAGTAAATATCTTGAAAAGTATTCTACTAGTGTTTCTACACTCTCATTCATGAAACATTGCTTCTTGTGACTTGTGTGATATCATTCTTTGTTTTTGTCTCTAACTTTTCTAGCTATAAAATGAGATATTAATATACAAAGGCTGTGAGTCAGGTTGGTTTGCATGCACCCACAAATATAAGGTGTGTGATTTTGCAAATATTGCGTAAGGGGAATCTCACTCTAATTTTTGAAATAATGATGACTGTCTCACAGTTTTTTTTTTTCCCTTGAGAACTGAACATGAAACATATTAATGAGCTGAGGTAATATGTTCACAAAATATTACATACCTCAGGTGCTTCTTCCTTTCTTTACCTCATCACAAATGTACCTGACAGCTTTACCAATTGATCATTTCTTTAGTTTATCTAGTACAAGTATTTTAAACCTAAACTTGACCAAAGCATCCTTTCCCATTGAATAATTTCACCCACACATATAAGTTCTACCTACTTTACAGTTAAGATATTTTTAGTTTCATACACAGTTTTCATGTAATTTCCTTTCAAGAACTACAGGTCATCTGAATAATTTTACTCATACAAAACACAAAAGGATTATGAACTCATCAGTTTATCAAGTCTGGTCACCCCCCAAAAACAAAAACAATATTTAACTGAATAAAGTACTGCAAAAGAAAAGGGCAACCTGATAGGGCAATACTGTATGTAATTCAGAGACACAGGTTCACAACTCAGATGCATGACACCACACCACACCCACCACCAAGGTATCCATAGTTCTTCAAACATAGTCCATTGTACTGCCTCAGCACTTTGCATTCCCCCCTTGCACTCCTCCCATAGTAACCTCACTTTTACAGTCAGATTTCTGTAAAATCAGATTTCTGTTGGTTTGGTGTTGTCTAACCCTTTGTTTTATTTCTCTTTATTCCACATAAAAGTGATACCATCTGATATTTGTCTTTCTCCTTCTGACTTATTTCACCTAGCATAATCCCCCAGCTCTGACCATATTGGCACAAATAACCAAAGGTAATTTTTTGTTACAAATGACCAGCAGTATTTTTTTTTACAGCCAAGAAATACGCTATTGCATATAAAGGAATATTCCATTGCACACACACACATACATACTACATCTTCCTAATGCACTCATCTGTATTTGGTACTTGGTTTATTTCCATAACTTAACTACAGCAAATAGTGCTGCAATGAACACAAGGGTGCATATATCCCTAGTAATTGATGTTTTTGCATTCATTTGGTAGATAAGAGTGGAATTGCTAGATCATATTATAGATATATCTTTAATATTTTGAGAAACCTCTGTACTATATTCCATAGAGGTTGTACTACTATGTATTTCTACAACCAGTGAAATACATTTCCTTTATCTCCACATCTTGGTCAATAATTGTTGTTTCTGGTCTTTTTGATATGGGCCATTTTCACAAGTGTGAGGTGCTATATCATTGTGGTTTTGATCTGCATTTACCTGATGATAGCGTGATGAACACCTCTTCATATAGTGTAGAAAATATCTTCATTTCACTGCCACTTTTTTAAAAGAGAATTGGAGAGCTATACACAAATCCTTCCTCTTCCTCACTTTCCACATGCAATCAGAAGAACTAAGACTAGCTAAGTCAATCTTCTAAATGTTTCTAAAATTGATCTTCTCTCTTAAGCTATTTTACACATAATTTATCAGCTGTAGTATACCAATACACCTAAAGCAGTTGTTTTGAACAAACTGTTCAAGCTATCTGCCATATCACTACCAAAGCAATCACTCAAAAATTCAAATGAATTAATATACCTGGAATATTTACTCTATATATTATATTTCTCTTAAATAATTGCCAACTGCCTATGAAAAAAAAATCTACAAAAGGTAATTTCAACATTTACTTCTTAGGAAATTGTGACCTTATCTTCCAACCACAGATTTGATGACTTTCTATGCCATAGGCATAAGTATATGTTTTTTTCACACTTTATATATTGTGAGTACTGGTGCAATTTTCTGATCTGTCACTGTATAGGAATTTTCTAATGCTAAAAATTATGAACACTTATTATAAATAGTGATTGTCAGGGAGTATGTTAAAATTATGCATGGATTATCTAATTTAATCCTCATAAACCCTTATAAAATAGATACTATTATATGAATATTTTACAGATGAGGAAACTAAGAGTCATAAAATTAAATAACTCATTGAAGGCCTCTTAGATAGTGATGCAGAAAAAGTCCACCTTAAGACAAGTTACCTCTAGAGTCAATTTTCTTAATTAAACTACATTTTCTTCATTAAATTTCAAGAACCACTTGTTTTTAAAGTCTTAATGTTTAATACAATACCAAGACAGAAATAGACATTTTATAATATATTGACTGGGCTATTACATGAATGAATGATGAATGAATGAATAAGTTACTTAATAGATTACTTCTAGGAGATAGATTTGTATTAATGACAAGATCTGACCATGCCCTGAGCAAAAGTCTACACTTAGAATAAATATAGTATTTGAGTCAAAATGTTCACAAGAGAAAAACATATAATGCTTTTAATTTTGAGAGTTGTCTTATAGGTTTTGAAGTCTCAAATACTTCATAATGTTTTAATAAATATATGTGTCTTGTTCATGCTTAGATTTATTCAAAATATAGACATAAACAAAATGAGTCTGCAAAATTCTTTTTTTTTCCCTCCCACCATATTTATCAGTTTTAGAGATGGTGACCATAAGAATAGAAGAATGCAAAATCATCAGCTTCATCTGTGAAATGAGGACAACGGCCTATACAGTCTCAATGGTCCCTTCTAGCCTGACCATTTATAATCTTCTAACTTAATTTACACCATATGTTTCATAAGTTCACAATATGGTTTAGTTTTAGATCCAGATAATTTTTTTTCCCTCTAAATCTATTGACTAGTGCTAATTGTCATGCCTAATCTATAGGCCAATTTGTAAGGGGAAAAAAAATCCATTGGGAACATTACAAAGCAACCACAATTCTAAGAGAGAAGAGTGAGAGACCTGCTGTGCCTCCATTGAAACAGCTGTTTCAAGAGCCTTAAGCACCTGGGGAAGTCATCCAGAGAAAGGCCATCCACTGCACTTTGATCTCTCCACTGAAGCACTGACTGCCCATATGTTTGGTGAGAGTCTGCCTGTTAGACTAATGCCTAGGGCTAACTCCTCCCCTTGCTTCAGCCCAGTAAATGATACCAAAGTGTTTCTAAAGCGTTAAGTGAAATAAAATTCCATCATTGTAGAGCTTGGGATAAAACTGAGGTTATGTGACATGACATTAATTCAAAAGATTAACTCAAGGTCATGCTTTATACATGAATAATAGGGAAAAGAAAAAAAAAAGGTCAATGTATAAAATGTGAATGGTTTTTAAAATGCTACTCATATGTTTTCTCCTTGAATTCCCATGAAAGTCCTCTGAGAATACCCATAATTACTTCCATTTTATAGATGAAGAAACTGATTTTCAGATAGTTGCTAAGGAACCCATAATTAGTAAGTATAGGATTGAGTTTAAAAACAAATCTCCTTTCATTTGTAACCTAGTAAGGTTATAAATTTTTTAATCTTTTCACCATTGAACATCATCATAAGACAGCATAGGATAGACATCAAGATATACTTAACCTTTAAAACATATATAAATATTGAAGGCAAAGATTTTATAAAGTGAAAATAATTTGTTCATAATGTCATTTAAGACAATTTTATGTAGCTTATTTCTATAAGAACACAAATTATTCCCAAATAACATTAAAATTTATTATCTCATTCTCTATCAGCAGGTAGCTTATTAAGAATATAATTGAGCACTGATGATGAATACTAATCAAGCATTATTTGATATATACAAAAATGGCATTTAAAGTATATTTAAATATTTAAAGCAAACATTTCTCCCTGAACAATGAAAAAATCAAGGCCTCTGTACAAACCAACCCTTTTTTATGCCAACCTTTGTCTGTTAACTATCTTGTCTCGTCTCCTCCTCTTGTTTGCTAACAAAACTTCAAATAAGTAAAATCACCACTGCACACACATCCTGTGTCTATAACTGATGAGTTGCAAATAGTAATGGTGCAATGGCTCCAATGAAAATTGTCTAGGTGTGAAAAACTCGCTGAAATGCATGTTTTGTCTTTTGCCCCTTTCCTTCTTCTTGGATGGAAGGTGGGCATCACACTAGTTGTGGATCTGCCAGTTTGGGACTATGGCATATTAAGTATGAAATATACTTTCTGCTAAGGTTGGCTGAGAAAAGAAATAACAGATTTACTAATGTGATGGATTGTGGCACTATTGTACCAGACTCAGCCTGCCAAACTCTGATTTTGCTGCATGATCAAAAAGTAAATGTGTACTTAATAAAATCACTATTATTTAGATTCTTGGTTATTTTAAGTTGAATACCTGCCAGATTTTCAGTGAACCAATCACTGCATCCAGGGAAAACAGTGGAAATTGACTGGCGTATGTTTGGTGCATTGCATGTCACTCACTAAGTTCCTTACACTTACTTATACTTTTAAATTAGGACAGTCAGTTCCCACATAACACACACCATATAGATGCCTTAAAGAGAGAAAACCCATGTGATGGTGTAAAGAGGAAAAGAAATAATAAATAATGAGTTGTGCCTCACAAATACACAAAATAATGCCCATGTACATATTTTTTTTAACTAGTCCTCCTTTTAGGAATGCCTACACAGTTTCTATTTTTTTTTTCATAAGCAGTGCCCTATTAAACTTTTTTGGATATGTAAGTTAAGAGTTTTGGGGTGTTTTTTTTAAATTCATTACTTGAAATATTTTTTAATTCATTACCTACATTAATCATCGGTACAAATTTTATTGGAGTTTCTTATAATCCTTAATGTATTTTGCTAAATTGATTTGTATTATGTTTTTATTTATTTATTTATTTGTAGAGGCATGTTTTATTTATTTGTTTGTTTGTTTATACATGCACTGGGTACAGTCAGAAGCGCGGGAGGGTGAGAGAATTCACCAGAGCCAGAACGGGGAGCAGAGCAGGCAGAAGGACCGAAGTACACTGCTGAGGGGAGCAGCGGGCGGCAGGAGAGGTCCGCGCGCCATGTGGGACCCTCCTCTGGTGGCCTGGGAGCCAGGGATCGAACCGGCATCACAGAGGCCGCGTGCAGCTTCACAACCCAGTGCTCAACCGCTGCGCCACCGGGGAGGCCCTGTATTATGTTTTAAGTTTTTGCCTTGAAGTGTGTAAGAACCTTCATCAAAAGTACACTAACCATTATCATCACCAATTATTTTCATCAAGATATGCTTTGATTAGGTGCATATGCAAAATTATCTTATTCACTGGTTTTAATTGATTTAAACAACTATCTTATTGTATTAATTGTATGCATTTTAATTTGTACAATGTGAAGTAACTGATATAAATTTCAAATGTAAATGTCAATTAAAATCTCTATGGCGAGTTTTTCTCAAAATTGTGTGCTTCAAAATCACCAGGAGGGATACCTCCCCCACACTTCACCCCCCCATGCCATTTTGAGATATGTCTCCCAAGTAAAATTGTATATGTATAAGCTGTACAATATTATGATTTGAGATACACTGTGAAATGACTGTCACAATCAAATCAATTAATACATTCATCGCTTTACATAATTAGGACTTTTGTATATGTAATGAGAACCAGTAGGATTTATTCTATTAGCAAATTTCAAGTATACAATATGGTTTATACCTACAGTCACCATGCTGTGCATTAGATACCCAGAAATTTATTTATCTTATAACAGACAGTTTGTACCTTTTATCTGAAAAGTCCCCATTTCACCTACTCTCCATACTCTGATAACCACCATTCTACTCTGTTTCTACTAGTTTGACTTTTTCAGTCTACATATAGTATTAATGAGATCATGTAGTATTTGTCTTTGGTTAATTTATTTAGTATAATGCTCTCCAGGTTCATCCATGTTGTGGCAAATTGCAGGATTTCTTCCTTTACGTGGGAAACTAAAATTCTACTTAGGTTGTTTCCCTATCTATCTAGAGCATGAGTGTGTTATCTCTTTGAAATAGATTTCCTATCCTTTAGACATATCCACAGAATTGTGATTACTAGATTATATGATAGCTCTGTTTTTATTTTACCTGTATTTGTTTTTTGCATATAGTTTATATTCTTAATATTTCTAACGATCACACTGCCTTTGTATAAGAATTGTCTTTGTCCAGGCCTCCCCTGGTGGCTCAGCGGTTGAGTGCTGCCTCTGCAGCGCCAGTTCGATCCCCGGCCACCGGCGAGTGTCCTACTTGGTGCGCAGACCTGTCCTGCGGCCCGCTGCTCCCCTCAGCAGTGTACTTCGTCACCTCTGCCTGTTCTGCTCTCTGCTCTGGCTCTGGTGCGTTCTCTCACCCTCCTGCGCTTCTGACTGTACCCAGTGCTTGTATAAATAAATAAATAAATCTTTAAAAAAAAAGAATTGTCTTTGTCCAATATGCCAAATATTTTGCCAGTTATGTAACTGTCTTCTATTATTTTGAATTGCAAGATTTTAAATTTCAGAATAGCTCAAATTTATGAATTTCTTGCCACTTCATCATGTTTGTATTAATTATAAATCAGTTAAATACATGTTCTTATATTCTTTTTGTTAATCTTAAAAACATCTCCTGTTTTACTGATCATTTCCATTGATACTTGTTTCATTCTTGATTATTTCCTATTTTATCATTTTTTTACAATGTATTTGGGATGATAATATCTTTTCCAGCATGTTTAAGAAAATGATTACTAAAATTTATTATTTCCAATTTTCTTAAACACATTTAAACTATAAAATACTTTCCAAATTTTACTTAGTTTCATTAAACTGCACACATGATGCTATGCAATAATAAGATATTTTATTCATTATAACATTCATTTGTATATTTCAGTTCAAAAAGTTTGCAAACTTCTATTTATTATTTAATATCTAATGCTATATTGTAGCCAAGGAATGTTACGCTAAGTGAAGTTGATATTTAGTAATTTTATGAAACTCTTTCCAACCTATAAGCATTTTTTTTTTTTTGCGGGGGGAGGGGGGTAAGGAGAGCGGGAAATGTTGGAAAGAACTTCGGGAGTGAAAGCAACACGATGACAGAATACAAAGCCCCTGACTCTCCCTCCTCTCATTGTAGGGTGTACAGATACGCGCATCAATTACCCTCCCCGCCAGAGAAAACCGGAAACTAGAAAATATCCACATTGATACAAACCCGAAAAGCTGATATATACTCTCATCGTAAACCGAAACCTGGCACAATGCCCAACAATCTAGAAAGAACCTCAACTCCTAGCTTCTCTTAGCAATGAAGGCTTCGACCACACATGCACTGCCCCAACTTTCACCGATGCCAACAGACGGACTGACCCCTAATTTACCTGTTTCTAGAATCGGCAAGGTCAGACATTCACCAATTCGCAGGGACCACAGAAAACAGGTCATTTTAAACTGACATAAGGGGCCCTGGTGCAGCTTGTCCCTGCGGTTCAACACAGAGCCAGTGGCAATAAGCCCAGCTTGCAGCATCTACCTGGAACCACCTAGAGGCACATCAAGCATCCGAACGCTTCCCACTTTTCAGACTGCTGCCTAAAGCTTTGGGTTTTGACTCACCTACCTTTGGGAACTGAAAGGGTGTTCTGGGAACGTGGCTGTTTCCTTCTGGTCAGACCTGAAGAACTCACTGATGTCTCAACCCAGAGGCGCTCCTGTGGTGGCAACGGGCGGAGCTCAGGCACGTGCAGGTGTAAGGCCCTGGGGCATACCCGGTGCCCGCCCTTTTCTCTGTTCCCTCCCCCCACCACATCCGGCAGAAACACGCATGCGCACGCACGCACGCACACGCACATGCGCGCGCAAGCCCAGCCTCCTCTGGAAGGAGCCATGGTACTTGGCCGCCGCCCTGTCTTGTCTGGCCACAACCTCAGGGGCTGACTCCTCACCCCCTGGAAGCTGGGCGCACACGCACCACGCCAGGCTGGCTTTTGCTAACCTCGGAGGCCACAGAAAACAAAGTGGAGGTTTTGAAAAATCCTGCAGACTCTCCTGAGACACCTCTTTCTGGCCATCTGCAGCAATAAAGTCTAGTTTCCACGTTCTTCCTGGAAGGGTTTGGCTGCATATCTAGTGCCCAGCTTCTCCTGCTGCTTTGCTAGACTTTTAAGTGATGTGTAAGTGACAGCAATCACTTACTTGAGTGGGCTGCACTCGCTAGTTTCCTGGAAGTTTGAGCAGGTGAGCACTTCCTGCTGAGCCCTGCCCCTTGCTCCAGAGCTAGGACCAAGCTCCAGCTGACACACCTACTCAGAGTATGAGAGGGCCTAGCATTCAAGAGTGAGGTTGTGGGGAGGCAAGCAGCAGCAGTGAAAAGGTGTGGGTATGCAGTGTGAGGAGGGCAGATCTTTACTACAGCTCCTCCCTGTAACAGGGTGGTCCCCAGGAAAGGGGGAGGTTCCAGGTTTCCTGCCCCACCCCTAATATCCCCACCTCATAGCAGAAGTCACCCGGGAACTCCAGCTCCCTGTCTCTTAAGAGAGAAGGAATTGGACCACATACCCAGCACCCCAACTTCCCTGGTTGCCCCTTGAGAGACTGGCTTCTGTCTGACCTGTCTGGGGACAGAACCGTCCTGACTGACAGGACTTGGCCACACCCTCATTTGGGAGGAGGGTGAAGGTCACCCTCTGAGTACAGGATTACGCTAATATCTCGCCTGTAGTAATCATTTCAGTATGTCTATCAAAACAGCATGCTGCACACCTAAGTATAGATAACTTTTTTTTTTTTTTAAGTATATTCTCTGTCTTTTTGGGAACAGAGCAGTGTTACTTGTGTATCTGTTAGAGCAGTTTGTAAATTGTTATCCAAGCCTTCCAAAATTTCAGATGTTTACCTACTACTATATCGCTCATTATCCAGAATTGAAAAGCTCACTAATGACTGGCTTACTTTTTCTTTATTTTTTATATGTTTATTGAGGTAATTTTGAGTAACAACGTTGTGTATGTTTTAGGGGTGTGTGTTCACATCTCTGCAGTATATGTTATCACACCATACTGACCACCAGAACTCCAATAATCTTCAACCATAGTCCATTGACCGCCTTTCCCCCTTAGCATCCCTTCCCCCTTAGCTTCCCATCCCCACCTGCCCTACTGGCTGCCTCAGTTCTGCAGCCAGGTTTCCAAGGTCTGCTTTTCTCCATCTGTTCCTTTGCTTTGTTTGTAGAGTCCACATAACGGAGTGTGATGTCCTCCAGTATTTGTCATTTTCCTTTTGACTAATTTCACTTAACATAATCCCCTCCAGTCCATACATGTCTCAAATGGCAAACATTCATCTTTTTAGTGAGGAAATCGCATTCCCAACCTCATCTCTTAAAAAAGTGACTAAACATTTCCTCATATTCTGTGTTATGTAAATCTGAGGGGACAAAAAGGACATTTTTACCACATATAACCAGAGGTGGAACAGGGATCCTTATCACAAACGGTTCCTAAATTAAGAAACAAAGAGCAGATTAGTGTGGTATTTTTCTATTGTGAAGAATAGTAGCTAATTGTAGGTTAAATGGTTTTCGCTTTTCTGCACTCCCACCATTAGGATGGCACTGCCTGATGGGGCACCTACAGTTGTAACATTGCTGTAAGCTGTCCTTGTTTACTTCTGTGGGCCATGGCTCAATATTGAGATAAGCACCAGGAGAAACAGAGGCAGGAGAGAAAAGGGGAGAAAGAAGCTAGAGAAGCCCAAAGTGAAGACTTGCCAGGGCCTTGGAGGCCTACTGGCTGCCTGCCCCCACCCCTCCGCACCCCTGCCTGCTGTGTACCTGGTTGCTGCACTACGGGTAAAGAGCTCAAAAGCCTGAGAAAGCCACGGAGGGCTCCAGCACTCTCTTTTACCCCATCTGCAGGATTAGAAAACCTGCTTAGTGGCCATCATGCCACAACACTAATAATTCAGATTGTAATATAATGATAAAAAAAATGTAAATCCACATACTTTTGTTCCCAAGTAGTTATAAATGTTAGGGAAAAAAACACATAAGTCAAATGAGAACAAAGATATTAAACTCAGCTACTACCAGACAAAATTTAGAAAACTAATCAAATATTTAAGCATAAGCATTAGAGAAGGTAGAGAAGGGGATATGGAATTAAGATTTAGGGAAGCACTATTTAGTGCCAGGCATTATACTGTGACTTTAGTTAGATTTTGTTTCATGTAATTCTTATCATAAAGCTGATCATCTTATCATAAAACATCTAATGTTTATAATGTACTAATGATGTACCTGATACTGTGCTAAATGTTTATATGCATCATCTTCTTTTATTTGCATGACAACTTATCAGGTAGGGGTCATCCTTACACCACCACGCTGGTTTGAACAACTTACTAAGTGGGGTTGTGCAGCTAGTAATTGGTATTGGTAGGATTTGAACCCTATCACTCTAACTACAAAACCTAAGATCTTGGCCATAGAGTTAAGGATATATTTAAACACTTGAATATAGACAAAATATATCAGAAGTAATTGGAACCAAGGGCTCTAATCCACAAAAAACTTAAGATTTTTATAACTGAAAAATCAAATACCTATAAACTGCCATACCAGCAATTATATTTTTAATTGAAGTATTTTTTCTTTGTTATTAGTCTAGACCTTTCAGCTTTATTCTGGTTACTTTTTTGACTACTAATATGAGGAATGTCTCTTTTCAGTCCTTCGCCTTCAAGCTATTTTTTTCAAAAACCTCAAATTATCTAAAGATGAAACATTTGGATCATGTGTTTAATCCATTTTGTCAATCTCTGCCTTTTGAGCAGAGAGTTTACTTATTTACATTTAATGCAATTTTGACAAGGAAGGGATTATCATACGATTTTTTGATTCCTGAATATTTTCTAGCTTTTGGTGCCTCATTTTTTTTTTTAATCAGAGTCTAGCAAACAATTTACTAAACTCCAATGAAATTTGTGGTTTTAAAATATTAACCCATATAATATTCTGCATAAAAACAAGTTGCCCTTAACATTGTCATAATTATCATCATCATAAGGGAAATTTGCATTCTTTTAATTCTCTCCACTAGAATAGTTTTTTTTTTTCTCTTCAATCTTTTTCTATCATAGTTCAAACCTCCCTTTTAGATAAAGTGTCTTCTTACAGGAGAGTGGTGAAAACAGAATATTATTTTTTGATATTCTAATTCCAGTCCTTTTTCAAAACTCTACTAACATAAATATCTCTTAGACAATGTCTTTCACGTTATCCTCAGCCCTGTAACACCCTCACCATTATTGTTAAATACCAAAATTCTTAGAAATTTACTTCTGAAACTCTGACATGAAGATGCTCACTTATTAGAAATCTTTGCTTATTGATATCAAATATAACAAGATGTACTTTAATATAATGTGAACTTGATTATCACAGGATAGCCTCATAAAAATATATCCATAAAGTTTAATATTGATTTGATAGTTCAACAACCTATTGATTTATTTTAGATTTGCCTGACATATCTATTATAAAATAAAGATTTGACTTTGTTCCTATGATTTTGAAATCAATTATCTTTTTAATCAGATTATGGACAAACATATAGGAAATGGATTTAAGTCAACAGACTATTACTTTTACTATAAGACTTAAAAAGAGGCAATGGCATTTGAGTGACTGCAACACTAATGTTTATCATTCTTGGCATCCCAGCCTGGCATAAATGTGTGTGGGATTGAATTGTAGTCAGAAAATTTCATGATAGAATGATTAAGTTATAACTTTTTCCTGATTGATAATTGCTTCCTAACCTCCACTCCACACCCCTCCCAATTCTAATCATCTTGATTGGATTTGAGGATAACATACATATTTGCAGATTTTCCCATTGTATGAGATACTTCAAGGTTGGCACCTTTCAAATATTGCAAATTGTTCCAGTTTTAACCTTTAGCAACTGTGTTATATCTATATTAAAGGGACATATTTTCAAACTGTTCCCAAAATTCTCAGTTGTTGATAAATTTTAAGTTTTATTTCTTGAGCTAAAAGTAAAAACCACCCCTTGTACTGTTTCTTAATCTATAACTATTCTCTGATAAAAGAGAAGATGCACTAAAACAAATGCTTTGATGTGAGTTTTGGCTTTAAAATAAATTACTACTACTAAGTAAGAATAAAATAATATATTTCATAGAACTATTTCAAATAAAAATTATGAGTTCATTGTATCATAATATTTTATATCCAGCATGCAATGATTCTTTCTTTGTACCTGTTTAATTTTAGAGTCCTAAATAAAGGAACTGTAAATCTTCAAGATCTTTTAATGTTTTGTGTATGATAATTCATTTTGTCCTCATACTGTTTTGCAGATAAAGAAATGAGACACAATGAAATAAAATGACTTGCTTAGGTTCAACTACTAAAAGATGAAGCAGGATTCAAATATGAGCAGCCTTGTCCAAAGTCATGCGTGCTTTATTGGAACTGCTGGCAACATATGGTAAATAACAATAAATTAGATAACATATATTGCCTACAAAAGAATATGGGAAACTTATGAATATGGAAACTTGGGGGAAAAGGTATAACATTGTTTTAGTAGTAAGATGGCAGCATACCAGTCAAGGGCACTATTTTTAATAAGATACATATGAATCAGAAATTTAACAGTGTCTTTTTTTTTCCTAACATGTTAGTATAGCATAATTGTTCTCTTTTTTATTCCAAAACATATTTGTAAGACTGCCACTATTATAATTACCTATTATAATTTTTTGGAAGTTCTAGACAATCAAGAAAACTAATAATAGAAATAGATATTTGAAAGCAAAAAAAAACCATCATTGTTATTTGCAGAAGGGATTATATTCCTTAAAAATATCTCCCTTTTTAAGAAATTCTATTAAAACATTGTTGGAGTTCAAAAAAATTCATCTCATTTGAAAATAAAATGGGAATAGTTTCATATGGCAACATAAAATATAAAATGCCTAATAAATAAAATGAAATATATAGAACTTTAAAAATGTACATATACATGTTTCTTGGAGACAAAATGAGGCAGAAAAAGATATTGGATATGTACATTTTTTAATAGATGGTATTGCCTTTATAAATTCATTGTATACCTATTTGTTAAGTAATCAGTATAGGCTCGTACTCCATGGGAAAAAATGTGAACTAAAACATTGCTATTAGAGAGCTTCCTGCTGTGTTAAGAGTAGGATTAGTCATATAAGACTATAGCTCTAAAGTTAAAGTCTTCTAAACTAGTCAGAAAGAACAGAAACATTTCCCTAAGAAATAGACAATCTATCTGAAATTTAAAATTAAAGAGACTTCCAGCCTCCCCGGTGGCGCAGCAGTTGAGCACTGGGCTGCGAAGCTGCCCGCAGCCTCTGCAGTGTTGGTTCCATACCCTGCTGACCGGCAAGGGTCCCACATGGCGTGCAGAATTCTCCTGCCACTCCTCTGCTCCCCTCAGCAGTGTACTCGGTCCTTCTGCCTGTTCTGCTCCCTGCTCTGGCTCTGGTGAATTCTCTCACCCTCCCACGCTTCTGACTGTACCTAGTGCTTGCATAAATAAATAAATAAATAAATAAATAAATAAATAAATAAATAAATAAATAAAATTAAAGAGACTTCTAGATGCAGAGAATGGGTGTGATAGCCCCTTCAAAATAGTAGAAACCTATGGTAATTGTTCCTGTCTGGTTACGGTAGAAACATAGCAATATTACGCACAAACCAATGTGAAATTAAGAGTGCATAAAAGGAAATCCGTGACAAAGTAAAATTGTGATGGTATGTGCATAACAGATGAGATTATTCCTATTCAAACATGTTAATCTTGTATTCTTAACAAAAAAGGGAGAGCCTTGTAACATTTTAAGAAAGAAGAAATATGAGCTAAAATTTATGCTTTATAAAAATCACCTTAGCTGCAGTGAATGGAAAAATTGAAAATGGGATAAAAATTCAGGGAAACCAGAAAGGCAAGAAAGAAAATCATAGAGGGTGAAGTCAAAGATATCACCCAGGCTTCTGACTGAAGTAGTGTCTTTCAGTAAAATAGGAATACTAAAAGAACCAGAGATATTGGAACAAGGAAGGAGAATAAACTAAACATATATCTATTGCCTAGTAGGAAGACAAACTACATGATAATTTATCTGCCCTCATTACAATTTAGTGTGTGATAAAGATGTGACTTCATATATTATATATAATAGAGAAATAGAAATATTTAATGAAAGTTGATGAAACAAATGGCTAAAAAATTAATTATGTAATTTAAGTCTTTTAACAAAATAAATTTAATCAAGTACTTTAAATAATGTTTTAAAAATAAATTTAATAAGAAAATTATCTAAGTGAAATATTCTAGGATTTGGGAGTATTGTGATCATTAAAAATTGAAGTCTGCTTCAAATGGACCTTTCTATACTCTGTTTTGTGAGACTGGGCCTGGTACATTGCAAACCACATCACTCCTTTGACAGTTGTTCCTATTAAGTTCTTACAATAGAAGTAAGTAGAGTAAGACTGTAGGAGAAAGCATGTGCTACTTCTGTGTGTTTCCTTGTCCTATCTCCATTACCATGCCTATACTGCTTTGCTCTTGCAACAATAGAGAACTGGCCCAGAGCAGCAAATGATTTCAGTTTTCCATGGTATGGAAACACAAGTTTTTTTCATGCTTTGCCATTTCTAAGATAGCCCCAACTTGGAAGCACTCTATCCTCAAAGGTCTGAGTCCTGGGTATAAAGGACTCCCCCATCAAACTTCTAAACTCAGCTATCCCTTCCTTATCTGAAGACTGTCACAGCTTCTCTCTGTAATGTCCTAATGTCTTAATGTTTTTTTGTCTCTCTAGTTCTTTAAGACCTTGTTTACAGTTCTATACCAAAATTCTATTAAATTGTCTCATGAAGTTTCTGTATATGGACAAGACTGACAGATATCTGTTATTAACTATATTAATTAAATAAATCTTAAAGAAAATAATTACAGATTATTAATGATTGTTAGAAATAAACAATATTCTCTGGGAACCTACTGTTTGTTAAGCACTTCACATTCTAGTAGGAAGACAAACTAAACGAATCATGTAAGCAACATACATGAAGAGGAGGGGGAGTAGAGTGTGAGTTAAGGCTTAAAGACTTTAAGGTGTTTAGCTCACACTTGGGATAAGTTCAAGTGTCAGTAAGTGCTTTGATGACAGTGTTATGCTGGAGTAGTAACAGTGGCTAGGTAGGGAGTAAGATGAATATTTGATGAGCCTTAAAAGATGGTTAAAAGCAAACCATGGAAACGTAAAGTCAGAGCTTCCTAAGCAGTAGAAAAAGCATTTATATCCTGAGAGTGAAATGAGCTGTTCTTGTAAGAAGAGAAAAAATGTTTCTGCAAAATATAAAATAAAGGAGGAGAGTGGAAAGAAATGAGATTAGAAAAGTAAGCTGAAATCAGATCATACAGGGCATTTTAGATCATGAAAAAATGTTTGTATTTTATCCTAGTTAAACTGAGAGCATTTTGAGAGGATTTAACCTGCAAATGATATTATCTGACTTATGCATTTAAAAGATCACTCTGGCCAGAGAATGATGTATGAGTCACAATGGCCTGAGTAGGATAGGAGTCAAACCAAGAATGGAAAGGCAAGAGAGCAACTAGCTTATTTCAAGTGCTTAAGCAGAGGTGGTGGTGGCATTTATTAAAGGAGTAATCATTAATTCAAAGTATGTGTATACAGGTTAAGCATGAAAATATTTATATACAAGAATTTTTATGGAAACATTTTAAATCAGGGAAGGTGGGATCTTAATGTCTGCAAATAGAACACAAAGAAAAATAAAATTATGGTATAACAATAGTAAATAATACTATAAAACTATTGAATAATTTTAGACTTTGTATATAGAAAAAATACATGTGTAGAAAATATACTTATGACTTACATGAAAATATAGTACAATATGTCTAAATATGCTTATAGCCATGGAAAACAGTGAGTTGTGACCTGGAGTTTGCATGACTAAGATTGGTTTCCACTTACACTTTCTTTCATGTTTTTATTGTCTGAAATTGAGCTTTCTTTTCTTTATAACTGGAAAAGAAAATTAGAAAAAAGGGAATATGTTTTAAAAGAGAAATCAGAGTCACATTAATAGAAGCAGAAAAGAATTTGACAAACTGCAGCATCTATTAAAAATAAACCTTTCAGTAAACTTGGGTTAGAGAGGGACTTTCTCAACTTGATAATATGTACAAAATATGTACAAAATATCCACAGGTAGCATCATACCTAATAGTAAACAAAATTTGGATCTTTCCCAGTAAGATTGGGTATATGCAAAGATGTTCCCTTTTACCTTTCCTTTTAAACATCAAACAGGAAGTCTTAGTTAATGTAATAAGACAAGAAATAAAAGGTATATAGATTGTGAAGGAAGAAATAAAACTGTCTTTATGCACAGATGACATGTTGAAATTTGAAAGAATCAACAAAAATCTCCTGGAACACATAAGTAATTTTGAAAAATTTGTAGGATACACAATTAATATACAATAGTCCCTTACTTTCCTGTATACTAGCAATGAGCAAGTGAAATTTGCAATTAAAAACATACCACCACTAATATCAGCAAACAAAAAATTAAATATTAGATATGAGGTATTAAATATCATGTGCAATTTTGTATGTGCTATTATACTATTACATTCTGATGAACAAAAATCAAAGAAACTAAGTAAATGGAGAGAGATTTCATCCAGTTAAAAAACTCAATATTGTCAAGCCATCAGTTCCTCCCAATTTAATCTGTAGATTCAATGTAATAATAATCCAAATCATTGAAAGTTACTTTGAGGATAGCAACAAAGTTGCCCAGAATTGCCTACACATAATTGAAGAACAAATTAGAAGACTGACATTGGTACCTATGGCTGACACTTACTACATAAAATTACAAAAGATAGATCTCAAAATATAGAGCTAATACAACTAGACATACACATTATAAAACTTAATATAGACAGACTATATACCTGTCACCAAAATTAACTTAAAATGGATCACAGACCCAAATGTAAATATATGAAACTATAAAACGGGTAGAATAAAATACGAGAAAACCTAGATGACTGTAAGTATGGTGATGTCTTTTTATTTGCAACACCAAAGAAACAGTCCATGAAAAAAATACTTGATAAGACTGCATGAACTTTATTAAAAGTAAAATTCCTTAACTGTGATAGATGCTGTAAGAGAATGGAAAGACCAACCACAGTCTGGGAGAAAATATTTGCAGAAGGTACTCCTGATGAAGAAATGTTATCCAAAAAAAATATGAAGAACTCAAAGTTTAGGTGAGGAAACAACCTGTTTTTAAAAGGAGACAAAAGTCGTAATAGAATCCTCAGCAAAGAAGGTATATGGATGTCAAATGAGCATATGAAAAGATGCTCCCTGCCATATGTGATCAGGAAAATGTAGTTTGAAACAGAATGATCAAAACATTGACGACACCAAATGCTAATGAGAAGCTGTGGCAATGGGAACTCTCATTTATGGTTGATTGGAATAAAAAAATATTGCAGCCACTTTGGAAGACAATTTGGCAGTTTCTTAGAAAACTAAACATACTCTCATCTACCATATGATCTACCAATCTTGTTCCTTGTTATTTATCCGAAGGCGTTGCAAATTTATATCCACACAAAAATCTGCACATGAATGTTTAGAGAGGTTTTATTCTTAATTGGCAAAATATGGAAGCAAACAAGATGCCCTTCCATAGGTGAATATGTAAGTAAACAATGTTACATCCAGGCAATGTAATAATAGCACTAAAAAGAATGACCTAGCTATCTATGAAAAAAACAAAGAGGAACATTCAATACATTTACTAAGTTGAGGAAAGCAGTCTGGAAAGCTTAACTGTATTTTAACTATATAATATTATGGTAAAGAAAATTATGGAGACAATATAATGATGAATATTTTCCATGAGTTTTGGGGTAGAAAAGAGATGAAAAAAACAGAGTACATATGTCATTGTACATTGGTCCAGACCCATAGAATGTACAATACAAACCCCAAAATAAACAATACTATAAACTGTAGGCTTTGGGTAATTATGATGTAGCAATCTAACAGTCGTAATGTGTCACTCTGGTGGTGAATGTTAATGGGGAGTATATGTAGGTACAGAGGATAGATAGGAAGTCTTTATACCTTCTCAGTTTAGCTATGACCCTTCAACTGCTCTAAAAAAAAAAAAACCCTGACAAATGATATAACCAAAAAAAAGAAAATCTTCATGACCTAAGCAATATTCTTAGACCTCAGTTAATTTTTTTTTTTTTTTTTTTGTGGGACCCTCGCCGGTGGCCGGGGATTGAACTGGCACTGCAGAGGCTGCGGGTAGCCTCGCAACCCAGCACTCAACCACTGCGCCACCAGGGGAGGTCCAATTTTGGGTTTTATGATTCCAAATAACTTACTAGATTTTATGCTATTCTTTTACTAATTATTTAGAATAGGTATTCTTTTTTTTTTAGGATTTATTTATTTATTATTATTTAAACAAGCACTGGGTACAGTCAGAAGCGCTGGAGGGTGAGAGAATACACTAGAGCCAGAGTGGGGAGCAGAGCAGGCAGAAGGACCGAAGTATACTGCTGAGGGGAGCAGCGGGCGACAGGAGAGGTCTGCGTGCCATGTGGGACCCTCCTTCGGTGGGTGGGGAGCAGCCAGGGATCGAACCGGTGCTGCAGAGGCTGCGGGCAGCTTCACAACCCAGCGCTCAACCACTGCGCCACCGGGGAGGCCCTAGAATAGGTATTCTTAATGTTTGCATTTGTCTGTATCTGATAGATAATTTGGGCATTTCTTGAATAGTAACATGTTCTCACCATTTTTTGTAAATGTGTTTCAAGAAATTTTTTTTAACATTTTCACTTTTTATATCTTTAGTATAGTTGATATACAATAAATATATTCAACATAATTTTATAAGCATATTATAATTAAATTTTCTTCACAATGATGATAGTATCTCTATCACCAAAAATGTATCTTCATAGTCTCTTGGACTATGTCCTATGCCTCAAACCTCCACCCTACTTTCATGCTCATGCAGCCATCATTCCATGTTCTGTTACTATTATGTTAATGTTTTCTATAACTTTCCTATTTACTTATTCTAGTATCATAATTTCAAAATGTTATACCTTGTGGCCTCCCTGGTGGCACAAGGGGTTAAGTCGCAGCACTATGAAGCTATCCACAGCCACTGCAGCATGAGTTTGATCCCTGGCTTGGGAGGTGACCCACATGGCAAAACAGAACTCTTCTGTCTCCACCGCTACTCCCCTCAGCAGTGTATTTCAGTAGATCCACCTGTTCTACTCCCCACTCTGTTTGTGGTGAATCTTCTTACCTCCTGCATTTCTGGCCTGCACCCAGCTTTAAAAAAAAAAGAAACTCAGGATGCATTTTTTTAAAGATGCATAAGTAAATCTTTAAAAAAATGTTATACCCCACGGCCATATCCTATTTATTAACCCTGTATTATTTGGGGGATGGGAAATGTATCATTTTTCCTTTCTCAGTTTCTAATGTGGTTCAGCACTATTATGGATACCATGAATACAATCTACTCCAATATTGTTTTTGACCATCTTCTACTTACCTGACAAAACCCAAACTACCCTACTATTTTTGCATAGACAAACTGCTGGATAAAAATATGCAGTCTCACGGGATGGTCTTTCTCCCCCCCCCTTTTTTTTAAGATTTATTTATTTATTTATTTGTGCATACAAGAACTGGGGTACAGGCCAGAGGTGCAGGGGGGTGACAGGATTCACCAGAGACAGATTGGGGAACAGAACAGGCAGATTGACAGAAATACACTGCTGAGGGGAGCAGCAGGCAAGACAGGAGAGGTCTGCTATGCCATGTGGGTAGCTTCCTGGCCGGCCAGGGATTGAAGTCATGCTGCAAAGGCTGCAAATAGCTTCATAGTGCTGTGCTTAACCCCTGGCACTACCAGGAAGGCCTTGGACGGTCTTTCTTTGAATTGATGGCTATATTTCTTAAGTGAGCTTTCAGTCCTTTCATGAATCCTAATGCATTTCTATCAGACATTTTCTCTTTGTCCTCTCCAGATCCCTTCTTTACACTTCTCAAAACTGTTCTCTTTCTTAGGAGACTGATTTATATGGGATCTCTAGGTTTTGCAAAATTTCATCCTTACTAAGAGTGAGGGATTGAGAAATAGTTATCATATCTATATTTGATCACTCAAAATTATTGGAGTCTCTATTGTTAAGTTATCCCCTCTAACAAAAACTTGGATTTGGGACTACCCTATTTCTAAGGAACTCTTGTGGTCATCTAAATTTTATTCTCTATTTTCTGACTCTCTCTTTCCTCATGTCAAGAAATATTTATTTGTTCTTCAGTGAATGGAAGTATCACTCACACTTATTTCTCACTTAATTACACTACTAACACTGCTGCTATGACATCTAGTCTTTATATGCCACCTCTAAAAACTAAGGTCTTCATTTCCTTTTAGTATTCATTTGGTATTTTGTGCTATTCCCCAACAAAATAGGCCAAGCTAACTGAATGGGATAAAGCATTGATATAACATTAAAGACTATAGCATGCTGAGGAATAGAGTAATATTTCATATATATAAATAAATATAGATATAGATAGGCACTCATTAGCTGAAAACTGAAGAGGTTTCTTCAACTGTTAATGAGTTCCCATTACTAAAACTATGAAAGGGAATTAGAGAAATCATCTCTGTAGTATATGGTCCACTAAATTAGTGCACCATAAGAAGATTGAGGAATATCACCTTTACAAATTATGCATTTTGTGGTTCACTCAAACGCTGAAGTTTATTGTTTCAAGTGATGAGATTTGGGATTTAGTAAAGCTCTTCAGTTGAAATCATTTTTCTGTAATACATATTTCCCTGATATACCACCATGACACTACTCAGAATACAAGCATGCTCGGTAGATAGATTTTTGTGATATTCTGGTAAACATTTCCCACAACAACGCCTTTCATTATTTTCAGGTCCCACATAACTTAAAATTATGAAAGATAATTGTTTAGAAGAATGTTAAGTAGCTTACAGATCCCAGGGAAGAGCTACTCCTTTTGTAAGAAGACAAAAAGCTTATTATTTTCCTCTTATATAAGTATTTATGAAACTATATTAGAAGGTACCATAGATCAGACAAAAGGTTAAAAGCTATCATCTCAAGAAACTCAGGATAGGGCCTCCCCAGTGGCGCAGCAGTTGAGAGCTGGGCTGCGAAGCAGCCTGCAGCCTCTGCAGCACCAGTTCGATCCCCGGCTGCCAGGCGAGGGTCCCACATGGCGCGCAGATCTCTCCTGCCGCCTGCTGCTCCCCTCAGCAGGTTTGCCTGTACTGTTTCCCACTCTGGCTCTGGTGAATTCTCTCACCCTCCCACGCTTCTGACTGTACCCAGTGCTTGTATAAATAAATAAATAAATCTTTTAAAAAAAAAAGAAACTCAGGATACATATAAATATATATATTTATATATATATTTATATATATATTTGAATATACATAATCATAAAATCAGATGGAAAAATAAGTATTGTAGTAGAGGTAGGCATTTCCACAGATGATTAGGAAGGCTACAAGTGAAAGTGCCATAATAAAGAGAATTTTCAAAGATAGGTGAGAGGATGATTGAAGAGAAAAGAAATAGACAAAAGTGGGAGGGGGAGGTGAAAAAATTACTGATTTTTAAGAGGCTCAGTTCTATAATCACAGTACTGGATAAAATTAAGTTTACAAAATGAATAGGGTCTGCTGTGTTGAGGTGAAATTAGATTGATAACCAGCAGCATCCTCTCCAACTAATAAAGTTTTTCTCCTCTTCCCCTCCAACCATTCAGACCCTGCAAGGCCAATTTTTGTTTGTTTGTTTTTTAAATGTTGTTATCTTAAAGCTAATATTTATTATTTGAATTTGTTTTGTTTTACAATTTTAATTATATCAAGACCATGATATTCCACTACACAATCCTATATCGATTCTTAATAAAGAAGTACATTTTTTTTGCCAGTAGGTAACTATGCTTTGTTCTACTTGCCATGTAGTTCCCTGATACCTAGAATGATCATTTATCTGGTTTGTTGCCAGGGAGACTCCCAGTTGTCCGGATTTAATTATTAGTTACCTTTTTCACTCTGAAACTACATATGGATGTAAAATCATATAACCACCCAAATGATAGTGCAAAAATATTGAAATATATTTGTTATAGATTTCATTTTTGTTTTATATTATTTACTTTAAAAATGTAATTAAAATGATACTTTATCTGGCCAATGGAACAGTTAAAATAGTGTTTGAATTCTAGATAAAATCTCATGAAAACAGGCAAAATACTAAGGGTAAGAAATTACTGAATTTGTGCTAGTCACTTAGTTATTAATGACATTCGATATATAAATTTCATAACATAAAGTAAAATATACATCAAGTGTAACTAATAAATCATTATTGAAGCCATACATTTACTACTATAGATTTTCTTAAATACTTTAAAATGAATTTTAGTATCATAGAATTGCAAATACATGTTTAACTCTTAAATTGTTAGGAATTTATCACAATATTTGAAAATCATTTGTTTAAGTCCAGAGTAACAGAATTATATAGATGCTATGATCTACTTTTAAAAAGGAATAGAATAAATACCCACTGAAATGCACATATAAGAGGAGTATAAAGAATGGGCTGTAAATGGTGAATTTGCAACAAATGACAACATCCTCTATAGACTGCATTTTACATTTCTATGATTTTTTAAAAATTATCAAAACAACAAAGGGTCACTGTATGTAGTTCAGTAGTTGCTATATATGTCTTCAAAGTTTGTAAGTATACATATATTTATATGTGATATATTAAGAGATAATATTGTTCTTTGATTAACTTGAATCCCATAAATGGAGGCTGAAAATAGTTCACAAAGTTTTTTTTGGGAAGACAACATTGTTGATAGTCAGATATAATAGGATTTGCAGATATTTTAAGTCAAAATGAGTTCTTTAATCTATCTAGTGCAGGTAGAATTAATTCATTACTAACCTCACAACAAATTTCAGGGAAACTAGGTCTGCTGTAACTGTTAAATTGTAGAAATTAGGAAATGTTGAAATGGTCTAATCAACAAACTGTGCATAATGCTGTTTAGTGCATTTACAGAGTCCCCCAAATCTTGTTCAAAAGTGTCTTTTCCTATCTTCATTTCACCATTGCCTGGCTCATTTGAAACAGCCAGCATGTCTGAAGCAGTTTATAACTGTGGTTGAAAAAACTACTCAGCACAGCTCGTTAACTAGCAATTTTACCTCATGACCATCCTAAGTATTTGATTCCTTATGGTGTATTCTTTTGAATAGGAAAAAAAAATAGTGTCTTGTCAATATACTTCTTAAGTGTGAGTAGTTTGTTGATGAGTCACCTGATAGTATTCAGTTCATTGCCAAAGAATGGTTCTTTTCTGCATATCTGTGAATGGATTGAACTAAATTGCTAAACAATAGTAGTTTGGATGCTTAATGGTCTGTCTTTGTGGTTAATTCCTTTTCTCTCCCCCTGGAGTTTTATGAGGTGAAGATGGTCAAACAATTTGGGTTCTAGTCCCTGTTGTATAGTTGACTTGATCCACCTGAGCAAACACCAAAATAATGTTGATTCCTAACAGAAGTATTCATTCTAATTGGTTGAAATAAGGGCTGCCTCTGCCTCTCCCTCCTCCCACTCTCACTTTTCTGCTCTCTCACTCCACCACTCTTCCCATCCACTAAGAGCTCTAGCTTACAATTGTGAGCATGTGTAGGGTAAGCTGAAAGTATCAGGCTTTTCTGCCCTCCCGCTATTAGGATAGATGACGGAACTCTGCAGTCCTGAGTGCATGCCTGATGGCGGGCACCTGGAGTAGGGTGTGGGCATATGTAGACGGGATTCACTTGGGCTAAGACTGGGCTTATAAGGGCGGCGCCACAGTGATGCCAGCAGAAAGCAGAACCATGAGAACCACAAAAAGGCCACAAGAGAACGCCGGAGAGCCCAGATGGAGTGAAGACTTGCTGGGGGCTGGGAGGCCTGCTCAGCACCCTGCTTGCTGTGTACCTGGTAAATCCCAATAAAAGCCTGAAAAGCCACTGAGGGCTCCAGGACTCTCTCCTTCTTTACCCGGTCTGCTCCTGTCAGAGAAAAACCTGCACTGTGCCCATCCTGCCGCTATAGCATGTAAGCACGCTTACACATATACACTCTCACATATACTCTTTCCTTTTCCTACTCAATTGTCCTGTCTCTAGCAGCAATAGTATTAAATTTTATTTTTGATGTTCCTGGTAATTTTCTCTATAATTCTAAGCAATGTGTATATTTAATCAGTGTGTGTTAATAACTTTTAACTGTGTGTGGTGACTGTCTTCTATGAAAAATAAGAGAATTAATCATACAACCCATTTTTATTCTCCCTTTCAATTTTTAACTTGTATTTTCATCATTAAATGTCCCATTGTTTAATATCAAATTAAATTTTATAGGTATATAAACACATATATCCTGCTATTTCTCGCATTTCACTTTGTGTGTGTGTGTTTCTTATTCCTCTGTATTTTAACTTGCCCACTTTTTTCTACATGATGACTTTTATATTTTCAATGTTAATATAATTTATATTATTTCATTACATATATGCATTTTGTGACATGTCTAAGAAATAAAAAGAAATAGAGTGTTCAATATGTTATGTGTAAGTTTCTTTATTTTCTTCCTTAAGCATTAACTATACTGGAATTTTCCATTTGTTGTCATGTTGCTATCACAGGGACTGGGCAAACTATATATAGGTATATATTTAATGTATGTTCGTCTCCATTGCTCAGTGGGTATACAGGTTATTTCCAATTCTTGACTGTTGTAATAATGCTGCAATGAACATATATACAATTGAAGTTCCATGAGCAAAATAAAGATTGCACCACAAGATTATTGCCAAAACTAGAGATTACCCTGAATATAAGTAGAAAGGATCTTTAGAATATGTAAACAGAAGCATAGCAACCTTAGCATGTCAAGGAGAGGAACCAGTATAATTGCCAGGAATAAGCCTTGTTGCCCATGATAGAGTTTTTAAGTGTGTGCTGTGGTTAGGGATCTCACTCCTCTGACCTCAAAGAAATTGTAATCTATTGAAGAAAGAGCAAAATACAGAATATATGAACAATTGATAAAAATAAACATTTCTAAAGATTAATTTAGACAGGCTTTTAACTCTAGATAGCTGCAATGGAAAGTCAAAGCACATACAGAATAACATTTCGGGTATCTAATGAATATAAGAAACTACAAGATTTCTTTACAACATTTTTAAGTATATAGCACATTTGAGTCATTTAGATCTCCTTGACTCAACAGTGTATCTCTGTTTTCAAATGAAATGAAAGTCACAGAGAAGAATTATATTTAGCTCTGTCTATACTATGAAGCGATCTGTTAAAAGTATGAAAATACATAATAATTATTAAGGGTTCCTTTTGCAAAGGATATTTTTATGAAGAGATTGCTAAAGTCTGGATGGCCTATTCAAATTTTATTTTATTTATATTTTCATATTGAAATTGTATGATATACAGAAAAAAATGATTTATTCCAATTTTGAAAAATCAGGTAGGATACTAATGGATTATGTAGTTAAAAAAATCTCTTGGAAAGAGTTGTTTAATTTACATTTAAATACATTAGGCTGTTGCTACCCAGGGTGGCCAAGTCTTCTCTTGAGGAAAGCAGGTTAAGTGTATTAATGGTTGGACTGTTAAGCACATCACTTAATATTGTTCACTAACACTTATTGATTCTTGAAAGAGACTTGCTAGTAAAGCCTCATTCCTGTACTGCTAAGATTAGGTTTATCCTGCATTAACGCTTTAGTTTGATCATTTAAATGTCTCCTTAGTTCAAGTTTTACATTTTAATTTATTCTTAGGCCTGTGACAAAGCAATTAAAACTGTAAGACTTTGCTACCTAGAATGATTCAGTCTTGATTTTAATAAGCCTGGGCAAATTGGAAGCTTTAAATAACACAAGAAAAAGCAATATTTTTCAAGATTTTTGTACATAACCACACATGATTATAAATGGTATGAACAATGGGATGTGATTGTTCATGGAAAAAGAAAATTTCCTTTTATAAATTACAATGTGTCTATTCTTTCCAAGAAACTTCACAATTTTTTTTAATACCAGTGGAACAAAAAAATATAAAATGAGTCAATCAAATTAAAAAAATGACTAAAATTTCCTTATTTTAATAGTGTTTCAATGTTAGCACATAAAAAGAAAAGGTGGCATACCAGATTATCAGATGTTAAAGAAGTCTATAATTACTCAAAACTATCTTCTTTTATAGATTTTTTTTTTGTATTTCTGTAATTTCGATTGTACAGCATGGTAGTCTAATATGCTGCTGAGTGATCATTTTAAGTGTTCCTAAAAGATTATTTTTGATATAGAATATAAGGTTTCAGATAATCAATAATTTTTTTTTTCTATTTGACCACAGATAAATTGCCTTTATGTTATTTTGGCATCCTTCAAATATTTCCTGTCTCCTCCATTACCCATAGATTTTTCTCACGTTTCTATTGATACAGGAACCAGCTGCATTTTTAAGACAACATTTCACTATAGTTTAATCGATACTATGAGAATATGCCCCACGTGCAGGCCACTTCTACCTAGTTACTCTTAGCATTAATCAAGATGAAATATCTAAATGCTCAGACTGAATTTTCCATGACACGTGTAACTGGGGTAGCAGATATGAAGTAGGCAGCATATCTGTAATAACTATGTATTATGGATGTATTTCTTAATAAGTTTACAATAGCTGAACAAAAATCACACTAGACCACTGGCCAATATGTCAAGTTAAATTCAAAGTAATAATTTAATTTAGCACTTTCTTGCTTTTGAAGGAAATAAAAAGGTTTTCTTAAGGTTTACATATTATAGAGGAAATATAAGCTATTTGGACCAAAATAAAAATATAAATCTAGTGAATTTAGTGCATTTATTATGCACAGATATTGTATCTTCCTGTAAATGCAGATTTTGCTTTTTAAGGATATAATGACAGAGTGGCAATACTTGACTTTATGGATTACTAAGAATCTTGAAGTGGCATGCAGTAGTTTTATTTGTTTGTTTTTAGGAAAGCGCCATGACTGAAGAGTGTTAGCAAATAACCTCCTGAGTAGTACATCTGTTTGGTGGCTAAGACCTATTTCATTTATAGCTCTGAGCAAATTATTTAATTACATTACAAAATGATGACAGTGTTTGTCAAGCAGCTAGCTTGAACATGAAAGTTTATTAATGTTTAATCCATGTTTTCCCAATGTATAAAATATTGTATTTTTATATAATTTCTGAATTCTTTATACCATTTCTGAAGCTTAAAATTTTTTTTTTTTAATTTTGGAAGTACAGTGATATTCTTATATCTGAATGAACCTATAGCCATAATTCTTATATAAATCTATTCAAATTATTCTTATGTAGTTATTAATTCTCCTGTGTCAAATCTCTGACATATAAGTACCTGCTTTCATTAGTAGACAATGGTAACAATGGTCACTGGATTTTCTGTTTTGGTGTTTCTTTTCTTGCAGTACTCCACCAATTTCCTTCCTATATCTCTATCTTAATTACCTCCTCCCTTATTATAGCCTACCTTATATTTCTCTTCCTACCTCTCTGTATTTTATTAAAATATTGGTAAATTTTGTTACTGTTTAAGGTTCTATCATACAGCAACAAATAAGTTTGTCACTGGGAGTGTTTATTTCATGAACAGATTTAGGGACATTTTCTCTCTGATGATGTGATGTTAGTTAGAACTGAGTGACAGATGGGTGCCTTTGTTGCAGATACTGTAAGGTGACATAAATCTGAATATTTGTGAGCCTGTACCTGTGAATCAATGTTACCTCAATAAAAGAAAAAAAAAGATTAATGATGTAAAATAAGATAGACATGGATGTAACAAAGGTAAACAATTTTCACTGAGTCAAGTAAAGATATATTGGAGAAAGTGTGAGTTAAATTAGAAATGAGTAATGTTAATGAGGAAAGCAGATACCATAATAGGTAGAGAGACATTGACCACTGCCAGCATAATTGTTCTAATGTATTGAAAAGGTAATGGGGAACCATTCAGATTCTTAGAGGACATTTTATGATCCTATCTGCTTGTTAGTTTTTCCAGTTTTCTTCTATTCAGATTTGTATATAAGAAACTGCTTATACTGTTTCTTCATCCCATGGAAATTTTCTGCACACAGCTTCCTTTGTCACTGTTGTTTTGCACTTTACCTGTGGTCTCAAAACTTCCATCTAGTGCCAAAGCTGTTTCAGAAGTAGTGGAAGAATTAGCCAAGGTATAGTTTGTCTTCTTTAATTCTATGATTTCTTTTTTCCCCCCTGGCCCTGTAGGTAGTGCTGCTTATGTTGAATCTAACCAACCTCAAACCAAGCATAACATCCTACCTGTGCCACTTTCTCCTACAGGAGCAGGCACTGTGTTTCCATTTCTTTGGGCTTTTTAAATTTACTTCTTATGCTTAATAATTTGCTCTTTTAACTAAACCAACCAAACAAGAAAATGCAATTAAAGCCCACTACCATATTCACTAATACATTATTTTTTGCATTTCAGTGTCTGATAACTAGTCTGTACCAGACAAGTAAACATTTGAACCCAGCTGATAGAACCTGTTACAACGACATTCATAGAAAAATTGTACAGATTAGGTGAAAGTCGGAATCTAATATCTGTCCATTAAAGACAAAAACAATAATTCATCATATGCAATAAAGTAGATTAATTGCATGTATATTTCTATAAAACTTGTTTATTATTAAAACATCTAAACTTTACTTTGAAAAATATAAAATATGCTAATGTATAAAAAAGAAAATAATGAAAACTAGTAATCCAACCACTCAAAATGAATTACTGTTGACATTTTGTAAGTAATCATGTTTGTTTGCATACAAGTGTGTGTATGTATTTAGTAATTATGTTTCTGTCATTTAAAGTTGACTTTTCCCCTGAATTTATTTTGAGAATTTTCACATTTGTAGTATCTTTCAATAGCTTGATTTTATAAACAGTATCTTGACTTAAGCATTGTATGTTCAGCCTGTATGTTTAGTGTTTGCTACAGGTGCAGTAGTTTTGTGCTCTTTTATTCTCTCTTGTGACTTTGCTTCTATAAACAGAGATTACAACTTGGTATCATCAATCAATGTTAATATAATTTCCAATTTAAAAATTTATACAATAGTTATTTTGAATATTTGAATGAAATTTTATTATCAGATTAAAGTAATTATAGTGTTTTCTTTCTGCCAATTATTCAATACATTGAATATTATGGGTTCTTTTAGTAAACAAAGTCTTAGTCTAGAATTGTATGCTTTAATTCATATCTCAGTGATTTCTAGTATGCCTTTAAGTACCTGCTTTTTTCCCTAAGAAACATACATGGACTGCATATTTTGCAAGGCACTGTTTATCTTAGAAAAATAAAATTAAAAAAATTTCCTTTTTCTATAAAAATCAAATTGCTTATGTCAAAAATCTTGTCATATAACTTATTTTCTTTTAACATTCTTATTGGAAGAGAATCTGAAGTAAACTAGATATTTTTCTTTTTTGAAGGGTGCAATTTACTTATTTACTGGAAACTCAGATGGATTTTTAATAACTCTAAAAGTATATACCCCCATAAAGGTATTTTAAATTCTTGTGTCTTTTCATTAATACTACCTGATCCTCTGTGAACTCTTCCTGTATGCAAATTCCAATATTTAACATAGGAAATTTTTAAAAGTTATTATTAACCTACCACCGTGTAACATTTCATCTTTGTTCCCTCCTTCTGGATTGGGTCATCTTAATTAGTATTCTATTTTTCTCCTCTGACTTCTGAGATAATTTCACAAGATTGTTATTTATTTTATTTCATTTTACCTAATGTCCACTCTAATGATCTCATCTCCTTTGTGGTTTTTATTTAAACAGTTACATAGTTATAAACTGTCCTTTTCTATTTCCTAATGAGAAATTCATTAGTCTTGCAAAAATTTTTTGAATTGTATTGAGAACTAAAACAAGACTTTTTTTAAAAGTCATTTCTTATTATAGCACTGCTTATAATTGTCTTTCAGAGTGACTTTTTTCCTTGAATTTTAGTTTCTTATTACTTATTTTGATTTCCCGATTTTCATATCTGAGATTACTTATATTTATATCTTTCAGATTCAGACAAATGAAGAGAAGTGTTAGATTATATATAGTTTGTGTACCTGCTTCATATGTCCAGTAGCTTGAAGAGAAAGGTAAGGTGGCTGAAGCTCAATGTAAATTGAACAAAAAGTGCCTTCTCTCCTAGGTTTTCTCATTGTTTGGAATGGCTTTCTTGCTTGGGCATGTTAAGTGTCTCTAATGTTTATGGGGGCCTGGTAGTCACCAGTAAGACCTAGCTATAGCAATGTATTTTTATAGCTGTTTCTGCAAATTATAAACCAGAGGAAATTACAAGTTTAGATTCTTTAAAGAGTATAGCCTCTTGTTTTTTCTCTACTTCTGCCCTTGCTGAATAAATCTATCTTTAGATTTACTTTTATTCCTTTTGATTTGACATAGACATACCTTCTATCCTCATGCCTTTAAGTAAAGGATGTTGGTGGGGCTCCATTAGGTTCAATTCATTTTTTTTTGTTTGTTTGTTCTTACAGAGAGGGCATAACACCTGTCCAAAATGTTCTAAAATTGTCTGCCCACACTATATCTGGCAGAAAAAGATGCCATGGATATATATACAAAATTGTTTTGTTCATACTTTCTCAGTTTTAAAAGCTCATCATATACACATTCAATGCTGGAATAAGAATAAAAGGGATGTTTATTGCTACTTCTCCTAGCTTCCTTTTTTGTTTAAAAGTGAAAAAAATCTCTTCAGACTTACTTGATCCTCCTCGTTCCCCATGATATTGTGATGTAAAAGAAAAAAATATCCATCTGGTCATTCAGATAATCAAATATATATGAGGAGTATATGAACATTATTCATAGTTTCTGGCTCACTGATCCAAAAACTTTGAACTTTCCTATATATTGGGAGTAAAGTTGTCTTTTGTTACATTAATGAGGCAACCTTTGGGGAAAATTAAGAAAGGGTTGAGAGAACCAACTATGTGAGAAATGTCCTGAATAATATCCTTTATAATAAATAGGTGACTCCATAAGTAAAAGCTCAGTTTTGTGAGCTGCCCTAGCAAATTAGGAGAACCTGAGGAAGGAATCATGGGAACTGTTGATTTATAGCCTGCAGGTCAAATGTACAGCTAACAACCTGAACTTGTGGCTGGCCCCTAGTCAGAGGAGGGTGTTGGAGGAGCTTGTAACCAGTTTGTAGCCAGTTTGTTAAAATTACAGGTAACAGCTTGGGCTGTGACTGTAATCTGAAGTAGGGGAGGTCTTGGGACATTGAGCCCTTAACATGTGTAATCACATGCTATCTCTGGGGAGGCAATGTTTTAAAATTGTTTGTTGGTTTGGGGAAGCTGCAAATACACATACTCACACTGCAGTTTGGTCCCAGGATCCTAAAAACAGTCCTTAACGGATATGTCATGTTGATCAACAAATACAAAGTTTATCTTTTGAAATACAATTAGATTATGTTCTTTGAAGAAAAATAAAGTGTTTATTATCTATATAACTTTCTAGTTAATAATGTACATGGTTCTGTGGTAATGTGTGGGGAAATAGTGACCTTTTTAGCGATGGACAGAGAGAACCTGTCTTCCAGGAATATGAACCCTAACTGGAGATGTCAAAATAAACTAAGTCATAAAATATAAAAACCCTAAGTAATAAAATCAATATGTATCAAAAATGCTTGAAGATGGACTGAGCATTCGTTGGACTGGCTTATTCAGACAAGTCAGTAGAATTTAACTGGGACTTAAAGGAGGAATTTGGCTCTGGTAGATTTGAGAGGCATTTGATCCAGGTAAGGAGAAAAGAATGGAATTCAGAATATAAGAGGAGTGCTAGGGAGATTTAATGTATTGTCTTATAGTCTGCTTATTAGGACTGTTCATCACAATGTGTACTAGAACTTTTACATATTTGCAGTTGAAACTTTAGTTTGTTATTACTTTTTGGGTAATTTGTACCTTTGAATAAATAACTATTTCTTGAATCATTCTTCTATAGTGAGTTTATAATGAAATCATACAATTTCAGCAACTTGAATTGAAAGTTTTGTAGATATCAGCTTACAATGTGTTTATTAAAAACGTTTCTCTTCTCCGACTGTTTTAGGAATGAACTTGATCAAACAGGAAAGGGAAAGTTGATCTTAGTGAACTTTTGTTAGTAAAGTTTCACCTAAATTTTCACTCTACAAAATTGGATGGCAACATAATCTAAGAATCTGAATAACATTAATTTAACGAAATATTTTTCTTGTTTCTACTGATAGCTTGTTTCCGCAGCATTGCACCAGTGTATTGAAAAAGAAAAGATCTTATTATATAAAGTCCAATGATGTGTAAATGCATTGGGCAACATCAGCTACTGACCCTACTTTCTTAATGCTTAATTTTCTCCAGTAAAAACAAAGTATTTTTCCAGTTTATAAAAACTAAAGATAAAGAAAGATAAACAAAGATAAAGATAAACAAATATTATTTTGTTAAAATATTTAATTGAATACTCCATTTATAGATAATAAGGAAATAGTAACATCTTGAAAAAAGTCCAAGGAAAAACTCACAATCAATGAGTTTTATAGAGTATTAGAAAACAGTCAATATGCACTGAGAAACATATATTCTTAGTATGCATATTCAAAACCCATCAGAATACACTATTTATGTTTGATAGAATAATTCAGAAAAGTTTATTTTCTCTTTTCCACAAATTAGGTTTTAACATATATTTGTAATCATTTTAGTGTGAAACAAAATCATTTGCTCAATGATGGTTTGTGATTTCATTTTTACATGCTTAGATACTATTAAATCCTAAGATAATGTGACATTAAAGATGTTGAATTTTACTTTTATAATTGCAGTTATACTTACCTAACAAATAGACATCTCTACAGTATCTTATGTGTCCCGAAAGTTTATTTAAGAAAATGTTTAGTATATATATATATATATATAAAAATACATATATATGTATATAGATAAAGAAAACCATTTTATTAAAATTTATGAACATTATTCCATTCACTTGTTGGCCACTTGTAATTCTTCTTTGGAGAAGTGCCTGTTTAGTTATTCTGCCCTTTTTTTTTTTTTTTTGCTTTTGTTTTAGTTTCTTTTTGTTATTGAGTTCTATGGGTTCTTTTTAGATCTTGCATATCAGTCCCTTGTAGATACAAGTTTTTTTTTTCCCCATATAGTAGGGTATCTTTTCATTTTAATGATAGTTTGTTTCACTTGTCAGAAGCTTTCTATTTTGATGCTGTCCCATTTGCTTATTTTTGTATTTGTGTCCCCAAAGACATCACTGAAACCAATGTCCCAGAATGTTTTGATTATGTAAGTTATATTCATTTTATGGCTAGGGATCATACATCCAAGTGTTTGATCAATTTTGAATTAAATTTTGTATCTTGTGTGAGGTAGTGCAATAGTGTATTGTCATACTTTTGAATGTGGCACTCTGTTTCCCAAGGCCATTTGTTGAATAGACTTTCTTTTCACTATTGTATATTCTTGACTCATTTGTTATAAGTTAACTGCCCATATATTTGTGGGTCTATTTTTGGACTCTCAATAATACCATACTCCTTTGATTACTATTACTTTGTAGTTAATTTGAATTCTGGGGATATAATGCCTCTGTTCATTTTTGCAGAATTGCTTTGCCTATTTGAGTTATTTTTTAGTTCCATATATATTACATATAAATATATATATATAATATTTCATAAGTCTTCTCAAATGCTCATGGAATATTCTAGAAATTAGAGCTCATGTTGGGTCACTAAATTGTTAGTAAATTCATGAAGATGAAAAAATATCAAGCCTCACCTCTGATCACCATGGTATCAACTAGAAATCAACCACAAACAACATGACAAGAAACTCAGATCCATGTAGAAAACTTTGCACTGCATAACTATAATGTTAATTAAGAAATCAAGAGATATTTTGAAAATATACATCTAGAGAATTACAAAAATGAAGACATGAACTATCAAAACCTGTGGGACAGAGCAAATGCTCTAGTAAGAGGGAAGTTTCTTGCTATATCAAGAAGCAAGATATAACTCAAATAATCTAAACTCACACCACCACACTATCATGCTATCACCACTGCGGTCTGAGTTTAATCCCCTGTCAAGGAGCTAACTTATATATGGCTCAGCAGACTTCTGCCTGCCTCACCTGCTGATCCCCCTAGCAGTGTATTTAAGTCCATTTGCCTGTTCTGCTCCCCACTCTGTGTCTAGTGAATCCTCTCACCCTTCCACCCTGCTCCCTCACCTCTGGTTCCAGTTTTGCTATGCATAAACAAATTAAAAAAATCTTTAAAAAAATAACAAGTAGCTTAAACATGTATAACAAATTAGTTACTTTGAGTAGTTTCCAGAAAATTAGGAAGAAAATGTTTTGATTGCATATTTTGAAATTGATATAACCTTAATATTTTTTTTCAAAATGTGCTTATACAAGTTACTCTGCTGTCGTCTCCTACCTTTCGCTAGAGATTTCAGTCTTCAGATGCCCAATCCGAGTGCTTCAATATGGTTTTCTGTCCAAGTCTACTATAAAGATGCCAGGTTTCTATTTCTATGTTGAATCCATTGTTTGATGGTTATTGGATTTTCTTGGCATATGTTCATGTCATTGAGAGCCACTTCAAGAACTTCCATAATAGAGTGCATGGGAAAAAAAATTATAACTCCCTAACTTTCTTAAGTATCTTAATTATTCCTTTATACTTAATTAATTAGTTGGCTTCTTAGAATTCTAGGTGGAAAAGTATTTCCCCTTAAAATAATGAAGTCATTTTCCCATTATTCTAGTCTCCTGGGTTGTATTGAAAAGCCCAGTGCTATTCTTATTATTACTCTTTTGTATACTATTTTTCTGGAAATTCTTACTGTCTTTTATTTTATCCCTGATATTAAATGTGTTATGATGATATACCCAGTTGGGAGTATTTATTTATTTATTAGTGGTTGTACTACTCAGGACGTGTGCATCTTTCTTTTGTAAAATTTCATTGTAGTTCCTGGATTTAGATTAGTAATTTTTCTCTCTCACTTTCTCTCTCCATTGAGCTTCTTGGTTTGATACTAATATTTCGATCTCTCTCTCTCTCTCTCTCTCTCTCTATCTATCTATCTATATATATATATATATCCTTTTTTCTTTTTTTCCCTACTTTAGGACAACACCTTAAATGTATCTTTAAAAGCTTTTTATACCATTAGTATTGCATCTAAAGGCATTTACTTAGAGACTATGTATCCAGAATACTTTGTTATTATTTAATGTATGGAATGTCTTCTCTTGCAGATAATTGACAAGTTGTTTTTTTTTTAATTATTTTAGTTATACTCTTGGTACATGTCTGTGGGTTGTGAGGATTAGGATTGTTAATTCTTCAGGAAACTGTCATTCACTTTATGTACCTGCTTTTATAATTGCCCAGAATCTGTAACTATCTCTCAGTAAACCAGCTTCCTTTTCTGAGTCACACCAGGGTTTTGTGCAGCATATTCTTTTTTCCCCCCCTAATCAGTAGTTTATAAATCAGTGCGATGTGATAGAACAATACAGTATAACAAAAAGCAGATATTGCTTCCAGACTTCTTCAAAACTAAGGGAATGTTGTTTGCACTTACATCTTCAATTAAGTGCTATTAGTGTTTTTTGACATCACTGATCTTATATTACTATATATGGAATGTGTTTTGAGACCATGCAGTAGATTTAATTTCTTACATCAGTAAATGCAGGAGACGCTAAATTTAAAGCACACTTATTCATTTTTCAAATTTTCCTAAATCTGGCCTCTCTTTGCCTTGCAAAATGACTAACCCTATCCCTGTGTACTCTAGGAATGCAGAGGCCATCTCTTAAATGTATTCCCAAATCCCTCTTGCTACCAGCATCACAGATGACCTACTTGGTAAATAGAATCAGATTGTCTGGGTTTCATTCTTTCATGGTTCTGCGATGCATCATATTAGTGGGAGGCTGGGATCAGGTTCTTTATCTGTAAAATGCGGATATTAACAGTATCAACTTCATGTTATTATTATAAAAATCAAGTGTAAAAAAGAAGAATCAAATGTGTTTGAAATTTAGAAGTGCTCAGAAAAATGGCTGGCACATAATTAGTATCGTTTTTTGCTTAATGAAAATATAAATGCTTAAAATTTCACTTGACAACATGGGCATATCATGTCTATATCATTAACTCTTAAATGAGTATCTGACAACCTCAGATATTTATATTAGTTAAAATATGTTCAAGAAAAGAGATGTAATTTCCTCAAAATGTTTATCCTCACATAAAATCAAATCACATCTTGGGCCTCCCCGTTGGTGCAGTGGTTGAGGGCTGGGTTGCGAAGCTGCCCGCAGCCTCTGCAGTGCCGGTTCGATCCCCGGCTGCTCCCCGGCCACTGGAGGAGGGTCCCACATGGCGCACAGACCTCTCCTGCCGTCCGCTGCTCCCCTCAGCAGTGTACTTCGGTCCTTCTGCCTGCTCTGCTCCCCGCTCTGGCTCTGGTGAATTCTCTCACCCTCCCGCGCTTCTGACTGTACCCAGTGCTTGTATAAATAAATAAATAAATAAATGATTGAATAAATAAATAAATAAATCTTTAAAAAAAAAAAAAAAAAAAAAATCAAATCACATCTTATTACCAAATGTTTTCATCAGTTTTTGTTTATTTGTTTCTGTGTTCTCATTGATATTGGTGTTTCTTACAATGATAGAGCAGTTTTTTCATTTTGTTTTTATTTTTTAAATTATGATAGTCACCTTTTCTCCTAAGCTTTCCTGTTGTAGCTCTTCATCCTAGGCTTTTTGGTGATTCATTGACCTCGGTTTTTACTTCTTTTGTAATCTTTTCGGGAAAAAAGAAAAAAGAAAAACAAGATGTAAAACCAAGTAGTGCTCCGAGTGTGTGTCATACACACACACACACAAACAATAAGGGAGCAACAATAGAAGCAGCTGATTTTCATACAGCAGTCTAGTAGACCAGTGTCATTCTTTCTTCCTGATTCAGTTTGTTTTGTCTGGAAGAAAGCAGAGCTGACCTGGGACTTCCTTTCAAAGCTATAGTATGTGCAGGTTTTGAACATCTAAATACAAAAAATGATAAGAAATGACAGAAAGAACTAACAAATCAATGTATAAATTCACATAGTTTATGTTTCTCTGTTGAGTGATCTACCTTGTTCACAGTGATAAATGTACTATAGCATAATTAAGAACTAGATGGATATTTAGCACACAAAACCATTGTATGGATTTACATGAAAACCAATAAAGTCTCTAATGCTGAGACTGTGTGTAAAGATGAGTATAGGCATGGGTGAAATTTTAATTTTTACCTGTCAATAATATGATAAAAATGTTATTGTCATTCCATGCATAAAAACAAAGTAGATGGAAAAGCTTTATTGAAATAAATATATTTCCTTGTGGGGGACATATGTACTTATTCACAAATACACACTTTCACACACATATCAATATTCACACAACTGTATTTTGATATATCAAGTATATACTACTTATAAATACCTATTCAAATATCTTTAATTTTTGTGCTTCTTGTAATAATCCCATGAGATTTCAAAGTCCATGTGATTTGCCTTGAGAATTGACAAGACTATGGAATCCAAAAGATTAGACTATCCAACTTTTATACTATAAAGAATTGTGGATATGCACAGCCATTAATGTCTCTGAAATTCCTGCTTTTCTAACCCATTCAAGGAGTGTGAGCCATAGTTGAAACACACTGAGCCCATAGACTCCTCTGCCATGTCCTTATCATCAGCCATAACTTTATATATTCTTCCACACCTTTTGCCAGCACTCTTAAACTACAGAACTCACTTATGAGGCATTTTCCGAACCAGGGAGAATTGTTGCCACTTTGGGAAACAAATGAAATTGAGAATATAGCAGAAAATTTACTTTATTTGGTCTATCACAGTTTAATCTTCAGCTCTAATAGTTTATTTGCTAATCCTACTTGACTAAATTCTTGCAGAGGTCTTTAATCTGTAATGATATTTATATCAATGCCTGCAAGCAGTGCTATAGTTAATGGTCTGTTGTCATTTCCATTATAAACTCCCCATTGCACGAGTAACAGGAGAACCAAGAACCTGTGACTTTCCTAGCTGAGGGCACATTTCAATGCTCTTCTAAATTACAGTATTAGCCAGAACACTTTTGTCAGGCAGTATTTTCAGGCAATTTAAGAAATAGCATTTAAAGGGGAAAAAAGAAATAAAAACTCTACTCACTATCTTGACAATCAAACAAATATCTGCAGGTGAAATTTATTCTTTTTTTGTAGCTTCTTAAATATATTAAACATATTTGCAAATAATAAACAATGTCATATTATTGCATTACTAAGATATATTGACATCTGGCTTCAATTTAATACAAAATAAATTTAACCTCTAAGAACTGTTTTATTTATGTTTTACTCAATTTTTTAAACAACTACTACTATAGTCAGAAAGGCATGAATGAGAAGCGTTATTATATGACATTTCATATATTTTATGAGAGACAGTTTTTAATGTAAACACTGAAAGGAGTTGATAACTTTAATTGTAATATCATTGAAAGGATAAATATAACCATAATCTTTTCACTGAATAAATTATACAGCTGGGTGTTTCATTATGTTGTTACAGTCTTGCCTTGCTTAATGGAGCAGAATATAGAACCAATAGTTCTGGTCTCTTCTTGACTATGTTGCTGTGGTTTCTTTGGGATGATAGCTCTCAAGAGAATCGTTGTCTTAGTAAAATTAGAATATGTCACAGTGAACAAAAAAGAAATACGGAAAATAAAATGTTAAAATTTTTATTTTAAAAAAAGTTATAAAAAGAAATGCAGCAACTGCACCATTAGTTCTAAAAATAGGATGTGGAGACTAGACTGTGTATGCTTTTCAAAGTGAATTTATTTCATAACACAATTCTAATGTAGCACTTGCGCTCCTGATTCATTGTGACAACTGCCCTGTTCAGGCTTACCTTCCTGTCTATGCTTCTCTTAGTCAGTGTGCATATGAGAACTCATGAAGGAAATAGGGGCAGAACTTCACTGGCTCGTAGCTGTCTTTGAGTCAAAATGCAAACCTTTTGTGAATGAGTCATTTGGAATAATTTGTTTATGATTTTTTTCTAACTCTTAAAACAAAGGCACTTAAAATTGTAGCCATTTTTGTCACATGTTTTTGAAATTTATTATATGCTTTCCTGTATGTTTAAAGAGATCACATTGAAAACTATTTAAAGTGTCATTGATGATTCAGTCAGAATCTAAATTATTGTCTTGTGATATAATGCAGCAGTGCCCCCAGGGCATATTGAGTCATGTAAGGCTGTTTGCCATTACACTAAATGACCTTACATTAAGCTGTACTTGTAGTTTTTATGTTCTGGTTTTCTGGATCTCTTTCACATTTTGCTCTGATGCCTAGTTGAAGGTTGACATGTTTTACTGCTCTCATTGAAACTGTTACTCTGTATTTCAATTTAATTTAATCAATTTTGTTTTATGTTACTTTACATTTTTAAATCTTATTTTGCTTCTATTCTACTGCCAATCCAAAAAAGACTCTTAGAATTTGTATACAAGATTCCATAGCAATGCATGAGAACCTGAGTGTATTTAGTGCTTGAACATTGCTTTATATATTGCGTTCTGTGAATTATGATTCTTCGGAAGTTTTCTTGGTATTTATTCCACATATTTTGTCTGAATTTTTATAAGATATGCTTGGAAAAATACTAAATGTCAGGAAGGTTAGTTGTTATAACAGAGACAACTAATTTTAGATGAAATATATATATTAGAATATTAATAGAGTTTTGTCTGAAGATATCTCCTGTAATTCCATTAATAAAACTTCACATGACTGTTTTGGCACAGTATATGCATTTTAGAAAACCAAGGATCTACCAAATATTCTTTATTCCCTACATTTAAAAATAATTTTGATACCATAATTATAAAATAAATTAAGGAACTCTAATATCTAAGATAATACATATTTTAGAGTATATGTCTATTAAAACTATTTCATGGCACCATCACATTGGCAATTATAGAAAACTGAAGCTGCATGCACATCCAGTGATAAGTATAATGTTAATTTACATGTATTGAGAGATTAATGTGTGGCAAGCACTCCTCTAAGAAATTCTCATTTAGTAACTCTTTTAAGTCTTGTGACAAATCCTAAGGTGTGGTTACTATTCTTTTAAATATAAGGAAGCCAACGTAAGTGAATGTTATACCTTTCCATAATCCCATAGGTAATAAAGGGGAGTCAGAATTCTAACCCAGGTGGTCCAAAAACAGGGCCTCTTAACCAGTATATGCTTCTGCAGAAGACATGTAATAAAGTACTCATCCAGTAGAATACTGACTCCATGAAAGAGGCAGTCATTATGATTACATAGAAACAGAAAACTATAGAAAATCACCAAGCAAAAGCCACACACTTTATGATTATTAGATCTTTTTAAAATACAATTTTCAAGGTGATTATCAAAAAGCACAGAGAATATTACAGAAATAGAAGAATTAGGGGGATTTTTTTCTATAGTTGTAGTCTCTTTTCTGCCTCTCTGATATACAATCTGTATGAATATATATTTATACATTTACTTCTACCTTTTATTGTGATAAAATACTTATAGACTCAACACATTTTTAAAGTGTACAATTCAGTATTACTATCGGCACAGTGTTATACAGCAGATTTTAAGAATTAATCATCTTGATAACTAAAATTTCATATGCATTGAATAGCAACTCCCCAATTCCTTTTTCCCAAATCACCAATTCATCTTCTCTGTATTTGTCATACAGTATTTGTCCTTCTGTGACTGACTTATGTTTTATTAATTAGTATATATTAGTTTATAATAAAAATAAATGTATGTGTAGATATACTGAAAATAGTAAATTTAAGAAATTGATGAAAAATTAAATAAATAATTATAAATACTGATCATATCATAGAAAACAATTGGGCTTTTAGGCACTGTAGTGAATTCATAAGTAAAATACCCAAAAGTGTATGATATCTAGATCTCCGTGAGGTCTGTTCCCTGCTATTCCTTTATTAGATTGTGAAGCCCAAAGGGCTGGAGATTGTGTTACATTCAATACAAAATGTCTTAGGTCTTTAAAATAATAATAAGTTAGGTAGATTTTCTTACTGTATCTCCCAGATGATGTCAGTGGGCTACCATTGTTTAATTTTATTAGCATCATCATTGATCCATCTGTGGAACAACCTAGCTAACTGGCTCATTCTCTCTTTTTCTTTCTTTCTTTACTCCTATTCCTCCCTCTCTCCAAATCTAGAATCTTGAAGTTTTAGCAAAGAGCCTCATGAGATTTAGTCTTGCTTAGCCCTAGAAAAATGCCTAGAAAAATGTTAAGATTTTACTCAGCTTAAGAATGAAAGGAGGGCCCTCCCCGGTGGCACAGCAGTTGAGCACTGGGTTGCGAAGCTGCCCGCGGCCTCCACAGCGCCGGTTTGATCCCCAGCTGCTCCCCGGCCACCGGAGGAGGGTTCCACAAGGCGCGCAGACCTCTCCTTCCGCCCACTGCTCCCCTCAGCAGTGTGCTTCGGTCCTTCTGCCTGCTCTGCTCCCCGCTCTGGCTCTGGTGAATTCTCTCACCCTCCTGTGCTTCTGACTGTACCCAGTGCTTGTATAAATAAAATAAATCAATCTTAAAAAAAAAAAAGAATGAAAGGAGGCCAGAGAATATTGAAAATATGAGGGGTATCTCTGTACATTCTCTTTGCTAGTCTCAAAAAACAAATTTTATTCTTCATCATAAATGGCTCATGGAAGCAATTCCTCACAGGAGTGTTATATAAGGATCTCCTGTGATGACTTTATCTGTATCCAATTAGCTGAGTCAATCCCTCTAACAGAGAAAGTTTTAAGAAGAGAGCCATTAGTACATGTGTTAATTGCTTAATTTATTCTAATAGACAAGATAAACTTTTACTAATGTATAAATAGGAGCGATAGCCATGCATTATTTTAAAATTGATATTTTTCCAAGTCACTATTAAAAATCAATAATAATTGTGTCAAGTACTGCATTGAGTGATTTATATATGTCAATCCTCATATCACTCCTGAATTATTTTTAAAGATTTATTTATTTATGCATCCAAGAGCTGGGATACAGGTCAAAGATGTGGGGGGTGAGAGTATTCACCAGAGACAGAGTGGGGAACAGAATAGGCAGATTGACTGAAGTACAATGCTGAGGGGAGTAGCAGGAGAGTCAGGAGAGTTCTGCTGCACCATGTGGGTTGCTCCCTGGCTGACTGGGGATTGAACTTGTGGTGCAGAGGCAGCGGATTGCTTCATAGTGAGGTGCTTAACTCCTTGTGCCACCAGGGAGGCCCTCACTCCTGAATTATAAGATGAACTACTGCTAGAGCCCAAGGAGATTCACTGTGCTTCTAAACACTGCCCTTTACTTCATCTTACTTCCTCAACACTTCTATCACACAGTCAGTTTATAGCCCCAACCAGCAAAACCAATTGTAATATATTGGTAGTTAAGTTATAGTCATTTCTGCATATTCCATGCTTACATTGAAACTTGCTTTAAGAGAGTACTAACTACTTTGGTAGAAATAGAAAGTTCAGTAATCAAAATCCTCAGTCTCCTATTGAAAATTCAGAAGCTTTATCCTGATTCTAAGACAGAAAAGATTTAGAAAGGTATTCATTCTTTTTCCTCCCTATCCTGCAAATAGATAAATATTCCCCAGATAAGGAGGTTGGGGGGAAAAAGTTGGAGTAAACCTAAGCTGTAGGCAAAGGACTCACTGAGAAGAGGTTTCAAGTGAACCCTATTCAGGAGGGGAATCCCCAAAAAGGGGAGGAATGAGATTTGAGCTAAGTTTTGAAATATAACAGTAAGGAGAGCAGTGCAATCCTCCTGTCAATATCTCTGGAGGGACTTCTTTACCCTGGTCTGTGTCACAGTAATAACAATTCTCCAAGTGTAGAGATGATTTCTTGGCATCTAGTGTGCCAAAGGTACCATATAGCTCAAAGAGATTATGCCAAGAAGCAACCAAATTTTCTGGATTCTAATTTTATCCTTGTATTTTTCTTCAAAGATATCCTAGCTTATGGCTATGTAAAGAGCAAATTGACCCCTCAGTTTGGTAAATCAGTCATGTCTCAGAATTCTTTCCCCTTTTCCCTGAAACCGTCAAACACAATCTGGGTACACAACATATAATCATTAAAACAGATACCTTACCTGAAAAGGGAAAAGGAATTCATTACACAGAAGGCAGTTTTTTCTTATTTATTTGTTTTTAACTAAGGTGGTTATTGGGGAACCTGCATCAGGTATTATCATCAATGTACCCACTACCAACTCACCCATATTCTACCACCATAGACCATTGTGCATTCTTCCCCCTCCCCACCCTGTATCCCAATTGTTGTTTAAGTTATGTGATCAGGTATCAAGGGTTAGTTTTTCAGCTTGAGAAGACTGTTTTATAGCTAAGAATATTATACTGATCTTGAAATACTTTTTTTCCCCTGTATTTCTATTTGCCTGAGTTCTGGTGATTATGCACTAACCCCATATATTCCTTTCCTCAAATACACAGCCTGTATTTCTTACAGTTAGAAATCAGGGGGCAGCTCAAAGGGTCTCTGACGAGTGGTAAAAGCCTACATTTATTTTAATGATTCATTTTTAATAAATTCTCTGGTAGTCAAATCAATATGGTAGTCTCCTGTTTATTTATAAGTGTGGAATAAAGAGAAAGAACCAAGAAAGTCAGGTTAATATGTGAATATACCCTAAGTCCTAACCTTGTATAAGATGAAGGAAATGTCAGAAGCCAATGTTATCTGCCTGTTATATTGAAAACAAACAAACAAAAACAGGTAGAGCAGGAACAATAACTTCTTTTCTGTTTTTCATGCTTATGATAAAAGTGAGTTGCCTTGGTTAAAAGGATCCTCTTTCCCATCTGGGAGAAAGGACAAATGAATTTAAATGTGTTTATGTCATAAGGGAACCACTTTAAGGGAAACAGTCCCTTATTTGGGAACTAGTTCTATTTCCATACATCTTCCAAGTAGATTTTAGAGATGTAGTTTGGTTTCATTCTTGGAATATCTGTTGTACAGAGAAGTGGCCACAGTCTTAAGGACTGCTTTTCACTTTTACCCAGATTCTCAGGGTACTTAGATGGTAGAGGGGAAGAGAAGGATATTAGATCAAAATAGCTCATGGTATCTATTCTGCAAAGTCCTTTCTGTGTTCTGTGCCTCATGATTCTGCTTACTAAACAACTTCATAGGCAAGGACAAATAGTCAGAAACTTGACTAAACAGTGTACATGAGAAAAAGGAAGAAAGATCTCAACACAGCATACCTAGGCACTTCACCTGAACTAATGAAGAGAAAAAAGAAACCAAAAACCTTAGTTATGTTGTCTTGCTTTGCCAAGTTTTCCTGCAGCCAACTCCTTAATGTTATCTTAAGCAGTTTATTTTGTTTAATTATCTAGTTCCATTACAAATGGGATGACTTTGCTTAAAATTGCACTTAAATATTACCTTCAGATGTGTTATTTACTATGTCCACAGAAGAGTTTGCTTTGTAGGTTTTATAATATTCATAGAAAATGATGAGTGCTTGTTTGAATTTAATTTAGACTGAAGGAGTAGATAAAAGGGAAGGTTGACAAAACCCACAGGATAGCATTAAGAAAATGAGGCAGAATAATGCTACTGAAGAAATGCAAATCTTTCAAAGTCCATTAGTACTGTTAATAGAGAAGTGGAAGGAAAAGCATCAATTGCCTGAATGGGGTAAATAGAGTGCAACTCACCCACAAAGGCTCTGAGGGCCAGGCCTTTGACTTGGTATTTTTAGATCTTATAGACTCCGAAAATTGTCCTAGATATTCTTTAAAAAATTACTGCATTCATTTTGTAAAGGTAAAAGCCAGAATTAGAATTTTTCTTCTGTAACAAGAGTGATAATTGTTTCAATATACAGCTAGTGGCAGTATTTTACTGCAAGCTAAATGACTCAAGTACCAATCACAGATAAATTTACAGTTACTGGGTATTTCTTATTTTGACATAATTTTGACATCCACTACATTATTTCAGAGAAAATTAATGACTATTGCAATACTCTTTACAAAAAATAAACAGCAATATAAAAAATATTTTAAACAAATTACCTTACTGGAAGTGAAATCTCTGGTTTTGTGTGTGAAGAGATACACATTATTTCTAGATTTCTCATACTGGAGTATTTATTTTGGAAATAAGATATCATTCTCTAAGATTGACAACATATTGGGTGAAAGACAAGTTTCAATGAAGCCATGAAGTTTGCAATCTTATTAAGCATCTTCTCTCATCATAAAGTTATCAAACTAAAATTCAACTAACTGAAAAAAAGAAAAACATTGAGAAGCTTTAATTGGTGAAGAATCAATAACATTATAAGACTATTGGGTTAATGAGGAAATCAAAAATAAAATTAAAAAATACCTCATAACAAATGACAGTGAGGACACAACCTTCAAGAATTTATGGGACAAAATAAAAATAGTACAAAAGAGGAAGTGAATAGTAATGCATATCAAGAAAAAAGAAAGAACTACAGTAAATAATCTTATTTCTCACCTCAAGGAACTAGAAAAAGAAGAAAAAAATATGACCAAAAGCCAGTAGAAGAAAGAAAATAAAAATTAGAGCAGAAATCAATGAAATAGAAGTGAAAGGACAATTCAAAAGATTAGTGAGACCAAAATTTGGTTCTTCCAAAAAAGAAATGAAATAGACAATCTGTTATAGGGCAGGGAGAGAGGCAGCCCAAACTCCGCAAACCTGCCTATTCTATATAGGGTTCTGCCATCTGCCGCATCAACACAAAACAAATGAGACTTTAATGGGAAGGAACTTTAATAAAACTAGGAAACAATACAGGAAAGGCAAAGAATCTAGTTTCTAAATGAAGCACCCAAAGTTACCCGTCCCCTCGTGGGTATAAGTCCATCCATATGGGATTGGCCCAGAGCAAGGCCCCAAAGCCTGCCACAAGTCTAAAGCATGTTCCAGTGGGGACCCACAGAAAAGGGTCAGAAACAACCAGACAAGCCCGGAAGGAAAAGAGCAAAATCAAAATCAAGATACAAGCTGCCATTGTCACCTCCCCACGGGTCTCACCCACATCTGTGTCACCCAGTCCACGACCAAAAGACAAGCGCAGTTTCTTCACGTGTCTCTAGGCTTCATGCGCCTCCTCCAGGTCTCTTTCTGGCTCCATCCTGCTTCCTTCCTTCCTCAGTCTCCTCTGCAGCTTCTTCTCTCCCTGCTCAGCTCCACCCTCCCTTAGGTGGGGCATGAAACCTGGAACCTCCCCCTTTCCTGGGGAGCACCCTGTTACAAAAACTCTAGCTAGACTCATTTCTTATAAGTGAGAAAACTAAAATAAAAAGAACCAGCAATGAAAGAGAAGTTGTAATAGATACTGCAGAAATTTATAAGATAATAAGTGATTACTCTGAACAAGTGTACTCTAATAAATTCAATAAACTAAAAGAGAGGGAAAAATTCTTAGAATTATACAATCATATGAGATTGAATAGGGAAGAAATAGAAACACTGAATAGAACAATCACAAGCAAGTAAATGGAAACAGTAATCAAAACTCTCCCAAAAAACCAAAGTCCAGGACTACATGACTTTACAAGTTAGTTCTACTAAGCCTTCAAAGATGAGCTAATACCTACCTATCCTTTTCAGCCTCTTTCAAAATATTAACAGGAATACTTCCAAACGTATTCTATGAGGCCAATATTACTATAATGTCAAAACCATACAAAGGCAACACCAAAAAAATAAATAAATAAATAAACTACAGACCAATTCCCCATATGAGCAAAATGCAAAAATCCTCAATAAAATCTCAGCAAACTGAATCTAACAATATACTAAAAGGATTCTACAAAATGACAAAGTGAGATTTATACCAGATTTACACCATCAATGGATGCCCAGAAAAGACTTGATATGATTCAACATCCATTTCTTTTTTTAAAAGATTTATTTATTTATGCATACAAAAGCTGGGGTACAGGCCAGAGGTGTGTGGCAGGTGAGAGAATTCACCAGAGACAGAGTGGGGAACAGAACAGGCAGATTGGCTGAAGTTCACTGCTGAGGGGAGCAGTGGGTGAGTCAGGAGAGGTCTGCTGCGCCATGTGGGTTGCTCCCTGGCTGGCCAGGGGATTGAAATCATTCTGCAGTGGCTAAAGACAGCTTCATAGGTTGCATCTTAACCCCTTGTGCCACAAGGGAGGCCCACAATTCAGCATCCATTTCTGATGAAAACTCAAAACACTGAGATAAATAGAACATATCTAAACTTAATAAAGGCTATATATGAAACCCCCCACAGCTAAGATCAATTTTAGCATGAAAATTAAGTTTTTCCAATAAGATCAAAACAAGACAAAGATGTTCACTTTTACCACTATAATTCAAAAGTAACTGAAACAATAAATCAGTTCAACAAAGTGGCAGTTTATAAAATCATCACACAAAAATCAGTTACCTCCCTTTATGCAAACAATGAGATAAAAGAGAAATTAAAAGAAAAATCCCATTCACAATTACACTGCCCAAAATTAAATCACTAGGAGCAATCCTAACAAAGGAGGTGAAGGACCTATACAAAAAAGACAATAGTTGTTAGAAGTAGTAAAAGAAGACACACACACAAACATACACACACACACACACACAATAATGAAAATACATCCCCTCCTTATGAACTGGAAGTGTCAGCATTGTCAAAATGGCCATCCTACCCAAAGCAATACAGGTTCAATGCAATCCCAATAAAAACTTAGTGTAGGTCATTAAAGAAATAAATTTTTATGGAACCTCAAAAGACCCCAAATAACCACAGCAATCCTAACAAAAAGGAGAAAGAATTGCAGTATCACAGGTCCAGACTTCAAACTATACTACCAAGTTATAATAAGTAAAACAGCATTGTACTGGAACAAAAACAGACATGCAGACCAATGGAATGGAATTGAGAGTCCAGAAATAAACCCATACCACTATGGGCAGTTAATCTAGGACAAAGGAGCAAATAATAAATACTAAGTAATGAAAGTAATAAGTGGTGCTGGACATAAAAAAAAAAAATGGTGTTGGGAAAAAAAATACAGTCACAGGCAAAAGAGTGAAACTAGATTACCTCATACCAAAAAATAAACTCATATGGATAAAATATTTGGGTGTAATACCTGATAGCATAAAATACATTAAAAAAAACTTAGGCAAAACACTCCACAACATAGACTTCAGTGATACCTTTATGAATTAGCAAGGAAAATAAAAGAGAATATAAACAATCAACTTACTTTGGACTACAGAGCCTCTGCACAGCAAAAGAAATCATAAATAAAACAAAAAGATACCCTATTGAAGGGAGAAAATATGTGTATACAATACATCTGACAAAGAGCTAATATCCAAGATACACAAAGAACTCATACAACTCAAAAAAATTAAAACAAATAAACCTATCAAAATAATGTGTGGAAGAGCTAAATAGGCATTTCTCCAAAGAAGGCATGTGGAAAAAATGTTCATTATGGCTTATTGTCAGGGAAATGCAAAGCAAGACCACAATTAGATACCAACTCACACCTGTGAGAATGACCCATTTCTTTTTTTTAAGATTTATTTATTTATTTATGCATACAAGAGCTGGGGTACAGGCCAGAGGTGTGGTGGGTGAGACGATTCACCAGAGACAGAGGGGGGAACAGAACAGGCAGATTGACCAAAGTACCCTGCTGAGGAGAGCAGTGGGCGAGACAGGAGAGGTCTGCTGTGCCATGTGGGTAGCTCTCTGGCCAGCTGGGGATCGAACTCGTGCTGTGGAGGCTGTGGGGCAGCTTCATAGGTTGCATCTTAAACCCTTGTGCCACTAGGGAGGCCCGAGAATGACCCATTTCAAAATATCAGAGAATGAGCACTGGCAAGACTGTAGAGAAAAAGGAACAGTCCTACACTGATGAGGATGTAAACTGGTCCAACCCCTATAGAACAGTATGGAATTTTTCTCAAAACATTAAAAATTGATCTGCATATGATCCAGCAATTCCACTCCTAGGTATCTTCCCAAATAATACAAAAATACTAATAGTAATTCAAAGGGAAACTTGCTTTCCCATGTTCATTCATTTACAATAGTCACAATATGGAAATACTAAATACCCCAAAACAGATGAGTGGATCAAGAAGATGTGAGTTAAATAAATAAATATATATAGGGCCTCCCCGGTGGTGCAGCGGTTGAGCACTAGGTTGCGAAGCTGCCCGCAGCCTCTGCAGCGCCGGTTCGATCCCCGGCTGCTCCCCAGCCACCGGAGGAGGGTCCCACATGGCGTGCAGACCTCTCCTGCCGCTGGCTGCTCCCCTCAGCAGTGTGCTTCGGTCCTTCTGCCTGCTCTGCTCCCTGCTCTGGCTCTGGTGAATTCTCTCACCCTCCCGCACTTCTGACTGTACCCAGTGCTTGTATAAATAAATAAATAAAATAAAAAATAAGTAAATATATATATTTAAATATATATATATATATATGTATATCAATGCAGTGCTACTCAGCTATCAAAAAAGCTAAACTTGTCCTTTTAGAAACATGGAAGGGACTGGAAGGTTTATGCTAAACCAAATTATGCAAAGCCAAATTAGTAAAAAGGAAAACAATAAGTACAGGTTGATGTCACCTATATGTGGATTATAGAAAAAACAAAGTGTTAGATAATGTTTAAACAAACAAAACAAAACAAAACAAAAAAAAAAAAAACAACCCTTGAAAGCTGTCTGTAGATGGAAGCAACCAGAGAGGGAGGAGAAGAGGGATAGGAAATTGGGAGGGAGCACAATGAAATGTTTGTCTACTATGGATGCTTGTGTGGTGGGTGCCTTATGGAAACGATATCTGAAAGGGGAGGAGTCCTACACTTTTAAAGTAAACTGATGTAGGGCCTCCCAGGTGGCGCAGCTGTTGAGCGCTGGGTTGCGAAGCTGCCCACAGACTCTGAAGTGCCGGTTCCATCCCTGGCTGCCAGCAAGGATCCCACATGGCACGCAGAATTCTCCTGTTGCCCGCTGCTCCCCTCAGCAGTGTATTTCATCAGTCTGCCTGTTCTGCTCCCCACTCTGACTCTGGTGAATTCTCTCACCCTCCTGTGCTTCTGACTGTACCCAGTGCTTGTATAAATAAAAAAAAAAAAGTAAACTGATGTAAACAACTTTCATCTCAATAAAAATATTAATTAAAAAGATTTATCACAAAAAATGATTTATGACATTTAAAATTTTAATAAAATAAGATGTTAATTGGAAAAGGCAATGCATGATTCTCAAGAAGAATAAAATGATTTTTTTAAACCTTACAATTTATGTAAATCTAGGTATTAAAATAGATATTCAGGAAAACATTTGATCTCTTTCAAATTAATAAGGTTCTATTCATTAAAAAGAACTGTGAGAGACTAATCTGTGTTATTTATCTGAGAGTCATGCTGACCAAGTGTATTGAATGCCCAAATTGTAAAAAAAACAATGTACCAGTAAAAATATCCAAAAATAACAGACAAGTAGACCACCTTATATTCACCATTTTATTGGGGACAGAGAGCATAGGCATCTGGAAATAAATTCCAACATCATTGCATTTTTTTACTGACACAGAAGCAAAGTACATACGTGCTAATGGGATAATTAAGTAGACTCCTCAAGCTGCTTACTAACTTTCTAACTTTGTAACTTAGTAAGAGGGAGTGATTTTGTAAGTGAATTTGACATTAAAAACAAACTGGTTCAATAAGAAATTGTTCAACTGGATCTGTCTTTTGTTACCTTTTTTTTCAATAGACTATTAACACATTTAGGTAAGATTATTCTATTACCTGAGTAAGTGTTTGTTGTCTGTTGTACTACAGATTCCTATACTCTACTCTTCCAATGTAGGTTATGTTGGCAAAAGTATTTATGTACCTGTTCTTACAATCTTATGGTGAAAATGAATAAATGCACTTATATTGGCAGATTATATTTATGTAGAAATCATGTTTTCTTCTAATAACCTGCCCATCAACTAATGTATTGGGAATGGTGACATATTCTAGAACCTAGGTAAAAATATCTACATAATTAAAATTTACATTTGAAGACTGTGACACCAAGTAAAATTTACTCTTATTAACCTCTACTCTCCTATCTTCCTTTTCACAAAGGTATGGATAGTTGATAAATATCTAAGAGTGTGTTTATCAAATTGGATTTGCCAACAGTATTATCAGATAATCATCTTAATGAATTCCCTTTGTCAAATAAGCTTGAGAAAAGCTAATGATTATTCCTTACTTTTGTAGAATTATAATAAACTTTTCTATATGTAGGTAACAAACAGTGCTACTGTAAAGAAATTTATCTTTCATTTAGTCCAATGTTTTCCAAATTCATTCATCCCGACCATTTTTGCTTTTCAAAGTTTCTGTTATGCTTAGTAATGAATCTGAGGAATATTGTAGGAAAATCTGGAAATAAGCATAACCCTTCTTGGAGTTGAAAGAAGACTTGCAACTCTTTTTTTTTTTTTTTTTAATAAAGATTTATTTATTTATTTATACAAGCACTGGGTACAGTCAGAAGTGTGGAAGGGTGAGAGAATTCACCAGAGCCAGAGCGGGGAACAGAACAGGCAGACTGATGAAGTACACTGCTGAGAGGATCAGTGGGTGCAGCAGGAGCAGGAGAGGTCTGCGTGCCATGTGGGACCCTGGCTGGCGGCCAGGGATGGAACTGGTGCTGCAGAGGCTGCAGGCAGCTTCGCAGCCCAGTGCTCAACCGCTGTGCCACTGGGGAGGCCCAAGACTTGCAACTCTTGACATGCAGTAGAAAATATTGAGATATGCAAAACTTGCAATCAAGCTGTCTTTGTCATTGACAATGTGTTCTTCCTACATGTGGAAAAACTGCCTTTTCTCTCTGAATTGTGCACCCTCCCTAAAAAAAAAAAACAAAAAAAACACCCAGGGAATCAGTATAGAGTGTCTTTTCAAGATACAGAAATATTTTTAGTGAATTATATAGTTGGGGAAAAAAAATCTTTAGATTAGAGCTTTAAAAAGTTATTAATGATTGTTTAAATACAGCAGCTTTCTCATTAACAATGGAGGATGTTGGGTCTCCCTGGTGGCGCAAGAGGATAAGTTTCAGTACTATAAAGCCACTGCAACACAAGTTTGATCCTCGCCAGGGAGCTGACCCACATGTGGCCCAGCAGACCTCTCCTGTCTGGCAGGCAGCTCCCCTCAGCATTGCATTTCAGTAGATCTGCCTGGTCTGCTCTCCACTCTGTTCTGGTGAATCCTCTCACTCTCCCCGCCCCACCTCTGGCCCACACTTCAGCTCTTGTGTGCATAAAAAAAGTTAAATACTTATTTAGACATATTCTAAATATGAATCTCATTCTTTTTTACCCATTCTTGTATGTAGAATTGGTTAAAAAAATGAAAAAAACTAAACTGTTATATAATATGTGGTAAATAGGTGTTACATAGTAATGCATTTTAGTTCTGAATACTACTTTAGGAGAAAACTGTGGAACTGATGATTGAAGAAAATACAACTAAAATAATATAGGAAACAATTCCAGAATTAAAAAAAAAAAGGTAGAATACGATGGTTAACACAGCTTTTTAAGTGAATAATAATGAACTTGTTTTTCAAAAGGCAGTGCTTATGAGAGCAATTTTATATTTACAACAAAATTAAGAAGAGAATAAAGAGAGCCCCCATATATCCCTTGTCCCCCACATATGCATAGCCTCCCTAGTTGTGAATGCCACTCACCTGAATGGCACATTTCTACCATGGATAAATCAACATTGATGTATCAAAATCACCCAAATTCCATAGTTTACTTTAAGGTTCATTTTTGCTGTTGTATATTCTACAGATTGGACAAATATAAAATGAGATTTATCCATCATTATAATATAGAGAGTATTTTCAAATTTACTTCAACTTAGTAATATTCATTGAATATGCCACAGGTTTTTTTTTAATGACTTGCTAGCTCATTTTTTTAGTGCTATTAATATTCCATTTTCTAGATGTAACATAGTATATTTATCCAATTAAGGACAACTGAAGTACATCATGGTTGCTTCCAATATTTGACGCATAAGAATAACACAACTGTGCAGGTTTTAGTTTGGTTGTAACTTTTTTACTTCTTTGTGTAAATATCAAGAAGCAAGATTGTTGGATCATATGTTAAGATGATGTTTGTAAAAAACTGCCAAACTGTCTTCCAAAGTAGCTGTAACATTTTGCATTTTCGCCAGCAGTGAATGAGAGTTTCTGTTGCTTCACTAACTCCACAGCATTTTTTGTAATTTGGCGATTTTGTGTTTTGTAATTTGGCGATTCTAATGGGTGTTTCGTGGTATCTCAGTGTTATTTTAATTTGCATTTCCCTGATGACATATGATGTAAAACATCTTTTCATATGCTTACTTGCCATCTGTATATCTTCTTTAGGAAAGTGTCTGTTAAGATATGTGGCTCACTTTTTAAATGGGTTGTTTATTTTCTTAATGTTGTATGATCTTGTTTGTTAGATCTGAAACACTGGTATAGAAACCACAGCATTAGCTATGAAATGCTGCTAACAGTATTGTTTTTGCTAACAGAAAGCAAAGCATAAGAACAATTGCAGTAATCTGGAATGGAGTGATATGTTTTTAAGTATAATTGCCATGTGAAACTTCATGTAAAAAGGTTAAGATGTTTTTGTCCATTGCCAAGGGTACAGAATGCCAAGAGTGGTAAAGAAACTGGCATTTCAATAAAATGTGCTCAGTTTACAGTGAAAGCTACAGAGTAATGTGAGCAAAAGTGTGTGAGTATGTGTGTTTGTGTGGGCTTCAAAGGCAAAGCAGACATTCAACATTTCAAGCATATTGAAGATAATAAATTGAAGGAAGATACATTGATGTGAATTATTTATAGAAAACTGTGCATTTTTTTCAGTAGTAATTAAAGTGCTCAGTGTATAACAGTAAGGTTTTGAAACAAGCAAATGCACATAGTTCATATTCATCAGAAAGGATAGTTTGCTTTTGACATAAAATCTAAACTAAGAATTTCCTTCTGTTATAAATATACAAAGATACATAAACAGAGGCATCCTTTGAATTTCTGTCAAGCGAGATTCTAATGCAGGCATAATAACCATATGATTACTTATGAAAATAATTTTACAAAATCATACAAGTATTTTAATTTATAGGCAATATGAAAATGTAACTGGGGACCCACTTAAACTTAAGAAAACTGTATCAGGGACAGTAATTCTCAATGACTTTCTTAAGGCAGTGAAAATTTAGTTCCTATATCATGCAAATAAAGTCTCAGTCTCACCTAATTAAGGGTAAACAAAGAAATGTGTAAGCCAGATGTTTGTGTCAAGGACAGTTAGGGAGAATATTTACCAGTAACTTACAGGAAAGAGATGATGTTTTATGGATTTTTTTTCAAAGTGTGCTGTCCTCTTCAACTGTGTCTCACCTACAGCTATATTTTGTGAAATTCACAAAAGAACAATCAATGTTTCTGCTGATTGCACAAACCCAATTGACCACAATAAGAACTGTGTTAAAATTAATGGAGCCACGTGATTTAGGACAAGTCAAAGGACATACTATTTTCCACAGCAGGTCAATTAGAGAATCATAGAATATTAAAGGCAGAAGGAGATTTATATGAATCCCCCCCTCTATATAATAGAGAAAGGAAATCATAGATGAGAAAATATAGATTGGTACTAAAATTAGAATTTTAATATCCTGGTCTCCAAACAGTTATCTTGAAATAGGAACTTAGAACTTTGAATATTTAACGCAAGCTTAACTTTCCACTTTCTCCATGATTCACTTTTATAAAACATTTATTACAAATATTCTACTCATTTTAAATTGACTTGCACATTCATTTCATAAGCTTTCTTTCCTGAAGAACTTAATTTGTAAACTCATGCTTCTGTGTAAGAGACCTTTATTACAGTTGTTTAAGTTATCTTAAATGCATTTTTATATTTGCATGAACAACGCTGACAACCTCCAGTTACCAGTTCTTTCCTTGGAGTTGTTTGGAGGGTCATGTTAGTAAAAATTATTTTTTTCCTTGAAGAAAAGAACTGACAAATTGAATTTGCCAATATTGTATAGGTATTTTACATTTTTTCATTATCTCTATCATTTTACTGTCTCTGTATTATGAAGATATTAAGAGCTCCTTGAAAGTAGTATGAGTTTTTTACTTTTATGAGTCCCACAAAGTATGTAACAAATACCTCAGGAATAGTAAATATCTAGTGAAAAATTGTAATTTGTTTGTCTCACTCATAACCTTAAGTATATATGCAAAACTTCACTTTCTTCCCTTCTTCTAACACATGTAAGCATTAGTGTTTATCCATTATCCATTTAGGTATAGATTCTGTAACAATGATGGTTTTTATGAAACACACAAACATGTACATTTTAAACTTAGAACTAAAAACAAATAAGTGAACAAATAAAAATATAGATTTATTTCCAAGGATTAAAAATAGAAAGAAATAAAAAATCAAATACCTATAACATGCCTCCATGTGCCCATCATAAAGACATTTCCCGACTACGCTATTGTCATCTAGAAGAAAATGTAACTCCTGGGATCCCAGGTGCAAGTGGTTTGACTGAGATTTCTTAAAAATCTAAGATAACTTCCATACCTTTTCCAAACCATTCTGCATTTTTTCCCCTTTCCACAGCTATTTATGAGATGGTGCAGCTGCAGCTGGAAGCATAACAATAGTTCAGCTTACTGGCATTTATTTCCTGATTTAGAATCAACAGGGAAATAATTGTCAAGTCTTGAAATGGAACACATACAAGAGTTGTACATTTAAAAATTAATATGAAGCTATCTAATTCTAACACCTAGAGATGATTTAAAGGAAAGTGATACTTCAAAAATTTCTCTGGGGGAATTGCTAAATCTGAGTTTAAAGATTTTATGACCTGATTTTAATTCATGGAGAACATTTTTATTCCTTTATCATTTGTTATAATAACTTCAAACTAAGAAAATAAACAAAAATAATTTCTGTGACATAAATATATATATATACTTATATAACTTATTTTATAAATAATACAAATGATAGAACTTTGAAAACAAATACATTTTTCTACAAAATACTAATAATATTGTTTAAAAGTCATGCATTTAATTTTCTTAGTAAAAAATCTAGTAAGTATGTAGTTGAAAATAACAACTAATTAAAGTGAATTGCTGAATAATTTTTTGAGCATAAACCTTCAGAAATTTAGAAAGTAATATAGGATCAGGGTTAGTTATTGCCAAACAAGATTTTTGAGACAATAAAAGAAGATTGCCTAAAGCCTTTGAAAAAGTGGACCTATTGATAATTTCATTGGGTACTCAAATTAATATATATTAGCCAAAAAAAAGATTTTTAAAATAAATGTGAGTCACATATATGCAAATATTGCCCATGTTTTATTTATATTTGTAGGTAAACAGTTGACCTATATTAAATGTTAGACATTGTGCTTCCATGTTTGCTTCAAAAATCTTGTTTAATTTTCACAATATTTTGTATATCATTAATTTCTTTATTTTACAGTGAGAAAAAGATAGTATAAAATGGTTAATACAACTAATATGTGTTAGAAACTGAATTTAATGTTTTTCATATCTTCACAATGTAACTGAAAGTTGAATTAATGGAATTAAACTCCTATTACTAGAATATGATTTTATATACAAACATAGTAATTTTTAAAAAATACATTTCCATATTTTAAATATACTATTTCATTGACTTAGGTTATGTTGATGGATGGTTTACCCTAACAATCCAAGTATATTTTAGAAGCATTCTTGTTTTAAATAAAAATAGAAGCTTTCTTGTTTCTATCTATTTGTTTCATTCACCCTTAATCTGAGCAGCACTTGGAGTGCATGGTATTCCTTGTCTCTTATTGTTTGGACTTGCTTTAACTCCTGGCCATCAAAGTATTGTCAAATCTTTAAACAATACAAAGGAAATGTCACACTGATCTTTAAAACTTTTCCGATCTTTTGCAATAAACCTGTTAATGTAAATGTTCCTTTCACATGAAAAATACAGTCCAATTCTCTCCAATTATATCTAAGTAGTGAGTAACATAAAGAAATCATTCTATCTTTATAGAACCACTATTCTAAATCAATTATTTTAAAGTACTTTTAATCTCATGTACTCACTATACAATTAAGAGTCTAACTATTACAACAATATTTAATATGCTTTGATGAATAAAACTGGGTTTAGAGATCTGCCAAAGAATTTTGGAATTAAACGAGATAGCTGCTGGACTCAAAGTATAGTTATTGACAAATAAATAAGGTTTATTAATTTAATGAATCATTAAACAGATGTTCATCAAGCAAAAACTACTTTAGTCCTTGGTTTAGATACTAAAATCACAATATCAGCCTTAAAAATGTTCAATCAACCTATCAACTGTGAGGCATAGCACATCTCACATACTGCTTTAGTGGACTGTAATCAATGCCATGGCAGAAGTACCTAGCATTGCTGAAGAGCGTCTAAGGGAAGGTGATAATAAAGCTGCATATCTAATAAAATTTATTAAAAGCTCATCAGTAAAGAATGAGATGAACATGTGAAGCAATAAAGCAGAAAATAGCTTGAAAACTTTCACGGAAGATATTTTACAGGTAGAAGAGTGACAAAGAGTTGAGGGAGCCAAATACAGTCATAGTATGCCATGCTCATAAGTCAGTTTATTCCAAGACTACAGTGAATTGTTAGAGAAACTATATGCCATGACTGTTGTAAAAAGATCAGTCAGTGTTATAAAATTTAGTAAGTCAAGAGTATACAGAACAAGAATATTAAACAAGATTAAGAAAGAATGAAGTCTGGGCCTCCCTGGTGGCACAAAGGGTTAAGTCGCAGCACTATGAAGCTAGCTATCAGCAGCCACTGCAGCATGAGTTTGATCCCCAGCCAGAGTCCTAACTCACATGGCTCCACAGACCTCTCCTGTCTCTCCTGCTGCTCCCCTCAGCAGTATATTTCAATCTACCTGTTCTGCTCCCTACTCTGTCTCCAGTGACTCCTCTCATTCCTCCCTTCCCAGCAACTCTAGCCTGCACTTCAGCTCTTGTATGCATAAATAAATAAAGAGAGAGAGAGAGAGAGAGAGAGAGAGAGAGAGAGAGAGAGAGAGAGAGAGAGACTTTTTGGAGAGGAGAGCTATATTTGAAAATATTAGTATGAGAAAATGGGTAGAGTTGCTGAACAATAGTTTTTGAGGGATAGAGAGGCAGAGATCTGTGTTGAATTCTGGAATTTTAGTTTTGGTGACTGGGGAGAAGAGTACATAAAGAATGAAGAACATGTTTGAAGGGTACAGGCATAGATTTATTGATGTATTGTATAATGGTAAGTGACATTCCAAGGACAATGTACAATGGATAGTGGAAGTGGAAAAAAAGACTACTTCAAAAAAGAACTTTTTAAATTTCACAGTTAAGTTGAAATGGTAGTTTTTGGTTCTGTTTGGATTAACTTAATAAATGTAGGAAAGATAATTATAAACTTAATTATCTATTACGTATTTTCAGTCCTAAATCCTCTCACCAAAAGTTGATACCATATCTTTAAATTTTTTTAAGGAAACCCTAAAACTATTAGTCAGGTATTATGTAGTTTTATATACTGTTAATCTACCATATGTGGTAGGCAATAAAGTATTTCTGTGATGGTGGAATAGAAACATCTCTTAAAAATATTAAATAGTATATTGAGACTAGTCAAAGATATGAGTCAGTGATATGAGAAATGAGTCAGTGACATGATTGTCAGTTCTAAAACCATATCAGTAAGTCTTGAGTTTATGTAGATGATGAGGTTGCCTAATTACATCTTCAAATGTTACTTAGATCATGAAAGATTTTTGTTATAAGCTGTAAATTCCAAATGAGAATAATATGCTTCTCCAGTAAAAGCCTGACTCAATGTTGACATAATCTCCTAATTACTTAATGGTACATTCCTGTGGGATCCATGTGTCCATATACCTTAGTGAAATCTGTTTGTTAGGATATTGATTTCAGTCCAACACAAAACCCTCATTTCAGCAGGTCAGTAGTATGGTTTTTATGAGAAAGATAGCATATTATAAAATCCTTTATTTGGCTAATAATAATAATCCTTTATTTGGCTAATAATTTGGCTAATAAATTATATAGCTTTCTTCACAAAAATATAAGTCACAATAAAAAACATGTAACCTTAAAATGAAACATTAAATCTTTAATTCTATTGAAAATATTTTAACAATATTTATTTGAAATTCTTCATAAATACCTCAACTCTCTCAAATAGCACTGATCTGTTAAGGTAAATATAGAGTTAATAAAGTCAAATGAGAGTTATTGAGAATGTGATCTTAAAGAATAGGTTACTCTTTGAAAATCAACTTTGCACAATCTCTAACAAACTACAAAATTTATGCAAAGTAAGAACACTGCAAATTCAGCATTAATGAAATTACTCTGTAATTAATGTTATCAGCTTTACCCAGAACGTAACCTGCTAACCTTCCTTTCAGGATTTGTGTTTTCATTTTGCAGCCACTCAGATTACATTTTTTATTTATATTTTATTTTATTATATTTCATAATCCCTGATATTTAAATTATCAGTAATTTTGAGTTTAAAAGGCTATTTTTTCATATTTTATGATGGCAAATTTGATAAAGGTTACTGAAACTAGTGTTTTCAGTTCACATGAGTATTGTTAATGGCAGCTGAATATTTGTTCCACAAATACAATTTTACACAAGTGTACATGGACATGTTAAAATGAGAGAAATAGTCATCTGCTTTGTATGGAAGTATGATATCTTAAATATGATTGTAGTCTCATTTAAGATGCTTTAGAAATAAAAATTAGTCTTTGATATAACTGAATTACTTATATTCTAAATAGTCTGATATGATTTAATTATAATAACTGACTGGATTTTGAAAACAATTAGTTTATTAGAAATATTTGAAAATGGTTAGGAGCATTGCATAACCATTTTGTAATTAATTAGTTAAAATTTTCATTCTAATGGAAAACTTAAAATGCCCATAGACATTAAGAAAAAAAAACAAGGTCAAGACTTGTGGTGGTAAATGTACAATTATTTGATACCAAGAAGGTAATAGTTCTTGTTAATAAACATCATTATTTTAGTTGCCTTTTTCTTTTCTATGCAACAGGGGGGAGGAACAAGCAAATAACTATATTTCTGAACATACAAATCAGAAATTGAGACAAAGAACAACTTAGGAAGTGAACAAATTTATTGTTCACTTGAAATGGGAAATAAATAGTACATAAATAGATTGGCATGGGAAAATAAATAGTAAAAATGAAGAAATAGTGTTTTTGCTCACATAAATGGGTTTACAAGCCTATACTGGATTTGGCCTCTTCTTTAACTCAGTCTTAAGTCAGTCAATAGTAGAGTTACCAAAAAAAAGAAAACATGCAAGGAAACAAATCAGACCTTCTCATCAAAATATTGTGGCTCAACAGAAATCTCTGTTATACATATATTCATAGTTTCAAAACATATTCTGCTATCCATTAGAAGATTTAAAAATCATATTTTTCATGGTTACCTGGTGTGGATTATGAAGAAAACTTAGAAAAAGCAATTTGTAAATAATACTTTTATCACATTCAAAACTTGCACACAAATAGGCAGCCAATAATAAGCACCAAATTTTTCCATCATTTTTTCTCTTATTCATGTTGTTCTGCTTTAATTTTTGAAATGAATTTTTGAATTAACAGTGTTTATTATTTCACCTCCCATGTTCTCCTGTGAATATATGAGAAATAACAAACAATATTAAATAGAAGTTTTAAAAAATTATTGGCAATCACTTTAAAGAAAGCATGAAAATATAAATTGGCTTCACCTTATTTTCTAATTTAATGGTTTGACATAGAGAGCCATATCTTGGCAGCATAGGAATCAAGACACCAAATGCATTTGTTGTTTTCTCAGTAAAACTTGTAACCCTGAGTAAAGTACAGTGTGATATTATTTGTGTAATTTTACAGATTTGAAGTTCCATATATTACAAAATAAGTGAATAATGTTTATTAGGGTAACATAAAGTTTAAGATTAATAAACAATATTCATATATATTCAGGATGGAAATTTGAGAGCAATAGTCACAACATGGCAGTATCTAATATTTGATTCACAATGCCTCCTAAATTATAAATATGTTTACTTTTGGTTTCGTACCAACCAAGTGGAAAATGAACACTTCAGGTTTGTTTACTAAGATATTTCCTAAGACAAGTATAGGTATTCTACAGCTTTCTCTTTACTTTGATTGATGTAACTAAAGTTTATATTTCATAAAATAAGTAGCACTTTTTGTGTTTTTTATTAATATCACCGATTAGTCCGGACATGGATTCATAAATCATGTTTCTTAGTCAGGAATTACCACCTCACTGCCACTCTGTTTTCTCTTTAGCATGTATTCTACATGTTCCATTCTCTGTCCTCAAATCCCCAAATTCTGACCCTGAATGTTATTGCCATTGGTGTATCCTCTAAGAGCTCTCAAACCTTTATTCACCATCCCAGTTTGATCATAGACTTAACCACTATGTTAAGCCCCTGGAAACGGACATGACTTGTGTAAACCAACCAAGCTGGATATATAATGAGTTGATTTGACTTCATTCTTTATTCTGGAGCCATGAACACTTAGGCAAATCACAATATGAAGTCTATTATCTCTTGAGCACTTTAACTCTAGTTGTCCAATTTATTAACTTAGTACTTAAAAAGTGAGTCTTCGACAAGAGCATTGATTTTTCAGGAAATTTCCTATGCACTTTCCCACTTATTCTACTTAGAATCACACTTGAACTTGTGTCATTGCATTCGTCCTCATCAAGAGACATCGTAGTCTGATGTTTATATTTTCTTTAGGTTTCCCATTTAATACTTTTTTGGAACCACTTTGGATTTCTGGTATTTATGATTACTTCTTGAACTTTGATTTAGCTTGATTTTCTCGTTTCAGTTTCTTCTCTACCCAGTTTGGTAACAGCCCAGGGCCTCCATCTTAAGTAAAAACTCACTAATATTACCCCCAAGTAACCCCTCAATCCTAATCTTCCCTTGGAGTTTGAGTTTCATTACTTGTAAAGTTTGGAATATTAAAGTATTAAAGTCTCTCTAATTCTTAAATTAAATGGTTTTTTTTGTTCTTCTTTATACAGAGTCCAAACTGTTTGTTCTGGCTTGCGGCATGGTGCTCTGGGGAATTGCCTAGCTACAATATATCTAGATCCTAGAAGGGTACACTCTTTAAGGCAACAAAATAGGAAAGATTTGCAAGGACATATGCAGGATAAAAATGGTGGGGTGGGGAAATCATGGGAGAAAATGTTAACACAGACAGAAGAGAAAAATTGTTAAATAAATTTATGGAAAGAGTCTTACTATAATTAATTGGGAAATGAAAATTTAAGCCACAGTGAATATCACTTTATATTGCATAGATGCCAAATATCTAGGAACCTTACATTATCAAATATTGGATATGATTTTGATTAAACAAACCTGTAAAACACTGTAGTGAGAATGTAAAGTGATGCACACATTTTAGGAAAATAGCTTGCATTACATAAATATTCACATAACTCTAAAGTAAGCACTTTCATAACCAATTATAAGATTACCTTTAAAGACACTTTCTCACATTTGATCTATGAAGTAGATGAAATAATGTTCATAACAGTAATTTTTATAATAAAAAAATCTGAAAGAAACATTAACATACACACATAAATGTTGGTACAAGCAAACAATAGGCTATTTTATAGAAGTAAAATCAATAAATAAGCTACCACTACTCACCATACTACACATAAATGTGAAGTTAGCATTGAGTGAGCAAAGTAGTTGCAAGAAAATACCTATATAAAATATATTTTAATAAAAATAAGAAACACAATAACATGTTTGGTATGCATTTAAGTATAATAAACTATAAAATCACAATAATATAGTGCAAAATTTACAATACTATTGTCTTCTATAGCAATAAAGAAAAATTTGGAAGAATATGCAAGCAGAAGATAATTACTTTGTAATGTTCTTATTCGGTTTGTTGGTAGGCTTCTGAAGATTCATTTCATTATTATTGATAACTTTATGTGCACATTACATGAAATATCATTTTAAAACTACAATGATGAAATATATTTATACAGATTGTTAGATAAAATTTCCTAGACCCTAAGAAATTTCCTTTACTTAAATTTTTAAGATGAGCAAATGTTTACTTTTGCTTTCTAGTTTTGAGATATAATTGACATATTACACTGTATAAGTTTAAGGTATACAGAATAATAACTTGGCATATGTATACAATGCTAAATGTTTACCACAGTAAGTGGTAACCCCATATAGTTATTATTTTTCCCTTGTGATTATGATTTTTAGGATCTACTCTCTAAGCAACTCTCACATACAGTATAGTATTTTTAAATGCGGTCATTATGTTGTATGTCTCCTTTTCTTTCTTTCTTTTTTTTTTAATAGAGGCATGTTTTATTTATTTATTTGTTTGTTTGTTTATACATGCACTGGGTACAGTCAGAAGCGCGGGAGGGTGAGAGAATTCACCAGAGCCAGAGCGGGGAGCAGAGCAGGCAGAAGGACCGATGTACACTGCTGAGGAGAGCAGCGGGTGGCAGGAGAGGTCTGCGCGCCATGTGGGACCCTTCTTCGGTGGCCGGGGAGCAGCCGGGGATCGAACCAGCGCTGCAGAGGCCGCGGGCAGCTTCGCAACCCAGCGCTCAACCGCTGCACCACTGGGGAGGCCCTGTCTCCTTTTCTTAGAATTTAGGAAGTGACATTATCCTTCACAGGTTGAAGTATTTATTGTAAGTAGATGATGAACAAATACTAATTTTATAGACAATATGTTTTCATATTAGGGATTTTAAATTTTTAGCAAGCACCTTTTAATTTTTCCTCCATTTTTATTTCTATTGGATAATTCTATATTATGCATCACTAAGCTTTTGTTGGAGATAAATATAACAATACTGTTAGTAGGACAATAGACCATGCCCATCCAGAGGAATTGTTGTGACTGCTCCTTTTAAACTTTAGATGTATTTAATGAAAGTGTCCATGTTATGTTTTCTTCAGAGAAATTCCTTTGCTGTTGATATGACAAAATCAAATAAAATTCTAGCTATTTGAAAGCAGAATTATTTATCCTCTACTGCATTGCATATCTAGAAGAGTTAAAGAAAGACTCTAAATTCTGATGAGACCTTTAAGTACTTGTAACTGACCAGTTAGTAAAACAAAAAAAAGTGAAGCATTTTGCTCAATGACACAAAAAGAGCTTAAGCAACTAAGCACTTGGTGAATGCTTGATAGGTCAGACAGTATTGTCATTTGCTAAGAGCCCCTTAGATTTTTAGAACATAAATTGTATGAGCACTTGCCATTGAACAAATTACAAGAAGATCCATATCAGGCCATAATGACTGCCACGAAATGTACTTACTAAATAAGCCCCATTATCAGCACATCAATGCCGAAGAATGCATGCTGTGCAATAAATTTGCTTCCTCTTTCATTTCAGATCTTTGTGAATGAACAACATATAAAAATGGGAAACAATTTATGTTTAGGGATTAAAATATTCTAACCAAAAGAAACAAGAAAAAATATGCTTCATGAATCAAACTTTTAATTAATGTTAACCTCATATCCAAAAGATTATATCCCCCAGTCTCTGACTTCTCTGAAAGTTGTGTCTGTAAACATGCTATAATCTTTTGACACTTCACTTTCTCATGACTTTTGTGATCACTTATTCCATCATTCCTTTTGTAGAAGACACTGAGGGGTAGGGAAGTCTGTCTATTTTTTGTAATTGTTCCTTAAGCTCAGTACCATATCCCACTAATTGGTCAGCTGCAGCACATAAATATAACCTCTCTCCATGAACTCCCACCCTTTTTTCAAAGCAACTTTTCCACAGGTCAAGGGTAAGTGACTGAAGGCACCTAGGGGATGACTTAATCTTGCCCTGCCTGTTTACCCAGGCACTAATGGATTATCACTGTAACAGGAGTGTGATGGATGACCTCTGCTCATCAGAGGAGTTGACACACTCTTATTTTCCTATCCTTAAATAAATACAAATACTTTTTTAGAAAATACATAGATTTACCTTTTAACTCTTAATTTTCATGAAGTTAAAAAAGAAAAATAATAAAATCAAAATAGGACAGAGAGGGCTCAATGTGTCATAAAAGTTCTGTTACTCTGATATAAACATAGATAGGATGAAAAGATCCTAAGTGACGGTGTCATGAACCCTTTATGATTAAGGTTGTGCCTATTCCGATCTTTCCAGTCATCTAGAGTCTCTACAACTTAACACCTTTAGTTACCACTAGGGTCAGTTCTTGGACCATTAAGCCTGCTAAGGAAGGAACAATCTGCTTTACTATTTTTCTTTAAGTTATGAGTGTGGAAATGTTTACTGGATGGGCCATATGGTTTCTGTCACAACCAATCAACTCTGTCATTGTGGTAGAAAACCAGCCACAGATAAAATATATAAATTAATGAGCATGGCTCTGTTCAAATAAAACTTTATTTTGGGCACAATCCAAATCACGTTTAATTTTCACCTGTCACAAAGTAATTACATTCTTAGTTTTCTGGTTGAACAAAAACAGGAAATATATTTTATAGCATTCTTGGTACATGCATTACCAATGGAAATTTAGACACATGGTAACATACTTAATTTAATGCTTGCTTTCATTGTTGTCTTAATCTAAACTAAAAGAACACAAATTTATTCTTTTGAATGTCCACACTTGCATATTATGAACTTCCAAAACTCATGAGTGGACTTTTGGAAAGTATTGAATTTGCTTCTTATCAGTCAAATAAGACTGTAAAAATATTTTAAAAGTTTTTTTTTTTTAGGAATAAATGAAATGAACAACTTTTTTTTAAGATTCAAAGATGATATGTATGGCTTTATAAATATCGTTAATGTTCAGTCAGGAATGATGTACAAGTGTGGTGACTAGCCATAGCTTCAGAGAATTTAAATAATTTTCTCTCTACGTTGTAAATCTGGTTACTTCTTTTAGAAGCACATATCAAATAAATTTCAGAATTAATGTGCTAAATCTATATTCAGAAATCCAATTTCTTGGTGATATCTCTGATTAAGTAATGGGAAAGGTGTTGCATAATTATGGCACTGCTGGGCTCTGGTAGAGACTCCTCTTGTTAATATTCAGCTCTATTCAAGGAAGTTAATGGATATCAGTATTTCTGTATCTAGTTATAGCTCTGCCTTAACAATACCTTTGCTAAAAATTTTTCCCCACATATACTTCCTGATATTTTGAGTTCAGTATTTATTTTTACTTTTTTTTAAGATTTATTTATTTATTTATACAAGCACTGGGTACAGTCAGAGGTGCAGGAGGGTGAGAGAATTCACCAGAGCCAGAGCGGGGAACAGAACAGGCAGAGTGATGAGATACACTGCTGAGGGGAGCAGTGGGCGGCAGGAGAGGTCTGCACATCATGTGGGACCCTCGCCCGGTGGCTGGGGATTGACCCTGCGCTGCAGAGGCTGCGGGCAGCTTCGTAGCTCAGCGCTCAACTGCTGCGCCACCGCGGAGGCCCCTGAGTTCAGTATTTCTTGTGCCTGAGTCTGTGATCAGAAAGCTGTTTACTGTCAAACCACTGATCAGTGGAATTGAATCACAATACTTTACAAAGAAGCTATGCTTGCTTTTGAAGCATTTAAATGTTTGCTTTAGTCTTCCCTAAGTATTCTTACTCCTTTTTGCCTTTGCTTGTTTATCTGGTTGTCTCTTGTCACACAGTTTGACTACCACAGTGTGCATTTCCCTTCTTTTAACTTCTCTGCCATCAGAATGCAGTGATTTCTTTTTATCTATAGCCCATTTGCACTCTCACCTGGAAAGGTACAGCATCTCAGTAAGTCATGCTTCCTACTGAACCCAATTACTCCCACTGTGTAAAGCAAAGTGGGCATGAACATCCCACGTGGAATAGGCAACATATGGTTTCTACCATCAACACAGCTGGAACATCTGTGTATGAAGTCATGCTGTGTGTGCACCACTTTAGTTACCCAATCATATGAGGCTCAGAGGATGTGCAATCACAAGTTAAGAATTACAGACAATAGAGTATAGAAATAGGAAGTAGAGTTGAGCAGTATGTTTACCTAGTGACTATAACATCTTTTTGTGTGTATGTGTGTGCACATGTAGAATGAAACTGTAATTACTCATTTAAAATTTTCTCATCTTCATCACTTAAAAAGAAGTCTCATTAATAAATTATAAAAGTTTGAGGAAATATATAAATCATCAGATCACCATGTATTAATCCACTAGCAAAGTACTAACTAGAACAATGACATCACAACACTATGTTTCGTATGTGTCCATAACTGTCCTAAATTATTTCATGAATCATATTACTTAATTTTCCAAAACAATATACAGTAAATCTGATTATTATACCTATTTTATTGATGAAGAAACTGAAGTAACAATGAGTCATTGCACAATTGTAAGAGATAAAACCAATAAATGAGTTATTATTATTATTCATATATTATAATATATGAATCTCAATAAAATGACTGCAAATGGGATTTACAAATTTATATAATTACTTTTTACTGGTAAAGCCAGCTCACGGAAGTTTGAGGTGTACTAGAAAACAATGACTGTGTATTCTCTTTATCTGTCAAGAGAGCTAAAATAATCGGGAGAAGATAGATTGAAGGTAATAACCAGTAAGCATTGTAAATGGAGATAATAATAACTATAATTCTCCTCCCACAGCAGTATATTGTTAACCTTATTTAATAGACTCATCTCAGTTCTGGCAAGGAATTAGTAATTTCCTCTGAAAAAAAAAATCTGTAGGCATATGCTTGCTAAATAAAGAAGACATAAAAATGATATAAGGGAAAAATAGAAGAAAGAAATCCACAAAATATGAAAATCCTTAATCTAATATTTTATGAAAATAATCTAGCAGCCATTGAACACTTATAAAGAACTATTAGGACTAAGTTTATTTTAATATAATTCCACAAACATTATTGACTTCCTATTTTAACAAGGCATCAGTGTTTCTCAGAATATTATCATTAAGAAATACCAATAAGGGGACTCCCCGGTGGTGCAGCAGTTGAGCACTGGGTTACAAAGCTTCCCACAGCCTCTGCAGTGCTGGTTTGATCCCTGGCCGCCAGTGAGTGTCCCACATGGCATGCAGACCTCTCCTGCTGTACCTGCTGCTCCCCTCAGCAGTGTACTTTGTCAGTCTGCCTGTTCTGCTCCCCACTCTGGCTCTGGTGAATTCTCTCACCCTCCTGGGCTTCTGACTGTACCCAGTGCTTGTATAAATAAATAACTAAATCTTTAAAAAAAAAGAAATACCAATAAGTACTAAGTAGATTTGAAGTTGAGTTTTATAGCCTTTCCATTGTTTCCCTTGTGATTTAATTATGAACGAGCAATTAATTAAAAAACAAAATAAAAAAAAAAAACAGAGGAAATACAAAACAGTAATGTCAATCTAAGGGAAAAGTGGTTAGGAAAAGCAGTTAGAGTCCAAAAGAAAATTAGATTCTATGTGTACATTTAAGTCCAGTATAGTACAAGAAAACATTTGAAATTTAATTTTAAAACTATATATTAAAAAAAATTGTAAAGTTACCCAACTGTTTACAAATAATGAAGACTTAAAACAAGGATAATGGCCATGGAATAACATCAATCAAAGTGAGTACTGTGCTTTGAGAAAATTAGGAATGCTGCTTCAAATATGGAAGAGAGCATTTCTGACAAGGCAGCTAACAAAGAAGTGAGAATTTGCATTGTACTGAATTATTTAAAGCCAAAAACACAAGGAGAAGGCAATAAAAAATTTCAGTGTGACATAAGAATAGCTTATGAAGAATAGAAAGTAAAAGAAAATCGATCCCAAGATTTAGAAATTTAAGGACCAAGAGAACTAGTCCTAATGATAAAAAATAAAGTTATTGGGGAAGAGTTCCAGTATGAGGGAAATTAAATTTTCGTTTAGACTCTTTGGTTTGTTAGTGATGACAAGTAAATAAATGTAGCTGTCATCTATAGACAGGTGAAATCTAAAAGTCTCAGAGATCGTATTGACAGAGAGGAGATTGAAAGGAAGCAATAAGCTTTCAAAAGCTATGAGTATAGAAAAATAGCACAAGTTCAAGGTCTGAGCAAGTGAAGGACAGAGAGATTGAATGATTAGAGGAGGAACAATCCTAAAGGACACTCCAGTCAATGCAAGGAAAGAACATATTCCAACAGTGCAGGTCAATGACTATCAGTGAGTTAGGCATGGCTTTTTATGCATAATTGCTTCTTAAATTTACAGAGTTCCAATAATAAATGATGAATATATTCTAAGTAAAAAGTAATAATACACAAAGCAACAAAGTTTCACAATAGTAATTTCTCTGATGGCCCTAGAAAACAAGAGCAGCCATTGATTTATACACAGAGCTAAGTGCTCTTATTTGAATGAATGAAGGATCATATTACAAGAATTGTAATATTTCAGTAATCTCAATTAAAATGGCTAGGGTATTATCCTTCACAAGTATTAACTATGCAATTCAAATTAAAAATTAAAAATCTATATCTATTAAAATTAAAAATCTAAATGATCTTAATTTGTTTCACATCTTGATTATCACCTATTTTTTTTTTGTCTGTTGCTTTTGTTATAGGACAGGGAGAGGGGCAGCCCAAACCCCGCAAACCTGCTTATTCTAAATGGGTTCTGCCATCCGCCGCATCAACACAAAACGTAGGAGACTTTAATGAAAAGGAACTTTAATAAAACTAGGAAACAATACAGGTAAGGCAAAGAGTCTAGTTTCTAAATCAAGCACCCAAAGTTACCCGTCCCCTCGTGGGTAAAACTCCATCCATATGGGATCGGCCCAGAACAAGGCCCCAAAGCCTGCTACAAGTCTAAAGCATCTTCCAGTGGGGACTCACAGAAAAGGGTCACAAACAACCAGACAAGCCCGGAAGGAAAAGAGCAAAATCAACATCAAGATAAAAGCTGCCATTGTCACCTCCCCACGGGTCTCACCCACATCTGTGTTACCCAGTCCACGACCAAAAGACAAGCACAGTTTCTTTACGTGTCTCTAGGGTCCATGCGCCTCCTCCAGGTCTCCTTCTGGCTCCATCCTGCTCCTTCCTCAGTCTCTTCTTCAGCTTCTTCTCTTCCTGCTCAGCTCCACCCTCCCTTGGGTGGGGCAGGGCACCTCCCCCTTTCCTGGGGACCACCCTGTTACACTTTGTTGCTGTCCAGTTGCATAGTTTTGCTTATTTGCTCCCACCTTTCATAAATGTTACTGCAAGTCATACATGAGAATTAGTCATACTTGATAATTAGGTTGTTATCCATAACATTATGATATTTTGAAGACACTGATTATATCTTTCATCTCCTTTTTAAATCTAGGAAAAATTACTTCTTGACACAAATAATTGATAAATATTAATATTTACATAATTAATAAATTAATATCTCAATTTTCATATAAAATATCCAAGTGGAAAAGAACACGAGTCCCTCATGATCAAAGCTAGGATTAGAGTAAAACAATGATCAGGTGGCTATTTCCGTATTCTTGGCAAGACACTAGGCCATGCTCTAGAAATTATTTAATAGACAATGTTTTTGCTAGTTTTGTCTGTTTTCAGTATTATTTTTTTGTTGATCAAGTTCGATTCCTGCTGCACCTCCCCCCGCAGTGATCTTTAGGAATGGCTTTCGCCAAGGTCCCTAGATCTGGCTGGGCAACCAGCTCGTGGGGGGAGAACAGCCTGAAGCAGAGAAAGTGCAGGGGAAGTTCCCTGAAAAGGCAGAAGCTTATCAAAAGACAACAACCACCAAGAACCACTACAAGAATGCTAAAAATCTTATCTGGTCTTCCTAGAACTACAAACTTTAATCCCTTATCTGTCTTTCTAAACTTCCTCCTTTCTTCTATAATGGTCATTGCTTGTTATGTAGATCACCTCCCTGATAGTGATAGACTGAGCCAGGGAGCAAGCTAATTTCTTTGATATTCATTCCTGTGCTTTTAGAAAACATATATACACTAGTCACAAACTTAAAGAAAATTACACTCAGATTTTCACTCTTGAAGTGTGTCTGTTTGTCATTTCTTTCGCCGACGCCCTGACCACCCTGCACGCTTCTCTCAACCCTGAGGTGGCCTCATCCTCTACTGCTGTGCTGGTCTGCGGCAGATTCCCTTATAAGATAACCACTTTCTCCAAATGCCATTCCCTATGCACTAGAAAAGACCTCTATACCTAAGGTTTTCTCCTTTTTCCTCTGGAAAATTCCACTATTCTCAGGTCATCAGTCTTAATACAGTTTTTACTTAAAATATTGAATTGAAAGGAGTCAAAAGCCTTGTTCTAATGTATTTACACATCCTAAAAATCAAGATTTGTCTATTTTAATAGAATGTGTATAATTCCCACAACAGATAAATGTTACATCATTTTCTGGACTGAGAATCACTATGGTCAGGCACTTTGTGTAATTTTGCAGGCACTTTGCAGGCACCTCACTGCAATTACCCAGAACTTGTCACTGTATGTGATTTTGACTGGGATTCAGTACATATTTTTAACCAATTAAATGATCTTAAAATCTTCTAAAAGAGGGCCTCCCCGGTGGCGCAGCAGTTGGGCACTGGGTTGCGAAGCTGCCCATAAGCCTCCACGGCGCCGGTTCGATCCCCGGCTGCTCCCCGGCTACTGGAGGAGGGTCCAACATGGCGCGCAGACCTCTCCTGCCGCCCGCTGCTCCCCTCAGCAGTGTACTTCGGTCCTTCTGCCTGCTCTGCTCCCCGCTCTGGCTCTGGTGAGTTCTCTCACCCTCCCCCGCTTCTGACTGTGCCCAGTGCTTGTATAAATAAATAAATAAATAAATCTTTAAAAAAAAAAATCTTCTAAAAGAATATAAAAAGTGTGGGGCCTCCCTGGTGGCGCAAGGGGTTAAGCACTGCACTATAAAGCAATCCACAGTCTCTGCAGCACGAGTTCCATCCCCGGCCGGCCAGGGAGATTTCCACATGGCGAGGCAGACCTCAGCAGTGTACTTTAGTCAGTCTGCCTTTTTTGTTCTCCACTCTGTCTCTGGTTAATTCTCTCACCCCCGCACCTCTGGCCTGTACCCCAGCTTGTATGCATAAATAAATAAATCTTTTAAAAAAAGAATATAAAAAGTAAATAGGATCAGTATTATTTATTATTAGTCGAAGTTTGTGATTATCATTATTTCAATCCCATACAACTTTGTGCAGCTTTAATAAGACTACTCCAATGAACTCAGTTCTCACTTTGTGTTCTGTATCCAGAAATAGTTTACTGGTAATATTGAGAGATAACTCACTGGTGATCTGATTTAATTCAAATAAAGGGCTTAAAAATGAAAACTCTTCTGTTGCATTGCCCTTAGCTAATATTGTTATGCTAATCCTAAGTATGTATTATACAGTCAGAAGCTTAAAAGATCAACAGTAACTGCATATTCTTCTGAATTATTTTTGTCATATTTTAAAATTAGGCAAAATAATTTTATATGTACATTTTTAACTTTAGCTAATGTACCCAAAAGCAATATAAAGAAACATGCTATAACAATCAAAAAAGCAGTTAAATACAACTTTCAGTGTTCTACACATGGCATCAAATAAGTGCATTAGAACAGTAAAATTTAGAAAATGAAGACAATTATTTCGACATGACATAGTCAATTAATAATTTTTAATGTATCTGGTTTTGAAATAAGTTCCACTTTACCTGTTGAAAATGAATGGCTTTTTAAATAAGCCAATGCTTGCTTATTGTGACTGAAATTAATTTCAGCTGGGCTTCCCTGGTGGCTCAAGGGGGTAAGCATTATGAAGCTATCTCCAGCCACTGCAGCACCTTTGATCACAGGCTAGGGAGCTGACCCATATATCACAGCAGACCTCTCCTGTCTCCCCTGCTGCTCCCCTCAGCAGTGTATTTCAGTCAGTATGCCTGTTCTGCTCCCCACTTTGTCTCTGGTGAATCCTCTCAACTCCCATACCTCTGACCTACACTCCTGCTCTTGTATGCATAAATAAATACATCTTTAAAAAAAAAGAATTTGGGCCTCCCCAGTGGCACAGCACTTGAGCACTGGGCTGTGAAGCTATCCGCAGCCTCTGCAGCGCCGGTTAGATCCCTGCCCAGCGCTGCACACAGACCTCTCCTGCTGTGCCCGCTGCTCCTCAGCAGTGTCCTCCGTCTGTCTGCCTGTTCTGCTCCCCACTCTGGCTCTGGTGAATTCTCTCACCCTCCCCCACTTCTGACTGTACCCAATGCTTGTATAAATAAATAAATAAATAAATAAATAAATAAATAAATAAATAAATTGTTTAAAAAAAAAATCTCAGAGCAAATTAAGAAAACACCAAGCTACTATATATATAGTAAATTTTTGCATTTTATAGTTTTTCAAATAATATTAACATCTATATATTCCTTATCTGATCATTTTCAATATAATCACTAATACTGTAAATATATTATTTTAGGATTATGTTATAACTCATAATAAATTAGCTTAGAGGTGAAGACCCAATTCATTTTATATGTACAATACTGTGGGGAAATTACATGAATTTTACATATTCTATATTACAGTTTTTGTTTAATGTTAATATAATGTATTTATTTTGTTTTAAAGCATATTGATTTGCTAACATTTAACATGAATCTTTGGTAACAAGTGGAACATGAACAAAGATAAAATACCTTGACTTCTAATAATGCAAATTTGATAAAGAATATTAGAGCTAACAAGACATTTCTGCATCATTCAAAAAACTGTCAATGATAATTATTCAAAAATATTTTTTGAAAACAACTTATGTACAAATGTGCATTTATGCACTTTCCTCCAGGCCTTCAAAATGACCTAATTTCCACATGCATACACAATCTGGTGTGAGGTCGATTTTAAAGTGAGAGCAAATCACTACATAATAGAAAGCCATTTCAGTGACATGCAAGAATATTCTCCCATTAAAATTAAACAACTCTTCATAAGTGGTTATTAGTAAATAAATTGATAATAATTATACACTTTAAATTTGGTCTCTTTAACCTTATTTTTATTTATTTTTACTGCATTTTTCCTCAATCATTATGCCTCAATTTGTTTTTCTCATATTATTGCATTGGTTAAGATCACAATTATTGCATTGGTTAGGATCATTTCTATTCTATTCTATTCTATTCCATTTCTATTTCTATTCATCTATTAAATGAATAGAAATGATGATAATGGGCATTTCTGAATTTAAAAGAAATACCTTTATTTTTCATTTTATTTAATTTTATCCTATATTCGTTGAGGTGGCTACATATTTTTGGTGACCAATATTTGTGAAAAATGATATAGATTTCTGATTTTGTAGAATTCTGCTCTGAGCAAACGGAACTGGCATCAACACCTTTAACCTTGATTGCCTGCATTATTAATTCTTAAATTTGATGAATGGATGATTTATAAATCTCAGCCCACCCCCAAAATCTTACCTGCATAGATAACCTGCTTTGCCATGCCAGATATCTGGTTTGTAAGGAAGAATTGGATAATATCATCTGATTAAAAATATATTTGTGACACAATTAGATTTAGAAGAATATACATATAGGTAGATTTGACATGAGTAGAAGTTTAGACTGATTAGATATAATAGATAATATACTTATGTGTGTATGAGAAGATAACTGTGTAAATGTTTATTATACATTTTATTTTCATTCAAAAATGAAATGTTGCATTTTGAAGTTAATCATAAAAGCAGTTGATAGTTGTTTTCTTTCTTTTTCCTTTTTTTTTTAATGGAACCCTCCCTGGCAGCTGGGGAACGAACCGGCGCTGCAGAAGCTGTGGGCAGCCGCGCAGCCCAGCGCTCAACTGCTGCGCCACCAGGGGAGGCCCTGATGGTTGTTTTCATTTAAAATCCAAAACTCGGGCCACCGCTGGTGGCGCAGCGGTTGAGCGCTGGACTGCGAGGCTGCCTGTGCAGTGCCGGTTCATTCCTCAGTAGCCGGTGAGGGTCCCACAAAAACAAACAAACAAACAAATAAATAAATAAATAAAATAAAATAAAATCCAAAACTTTAAAGGCAAATTAACGTAACTGTAAAAATCTTATCAGTGTTTGACATGAGAAGTAACTATGAATAGTCAAAAACAATAAAAATCATTGATTCTTAAGTATAAATTTATGAAAAACAATTATAATGATAAAATGCCACTCATCTCTGTGTATTTTTGATTCAGGAAAAAAGAACATATAATTTAAAACAGATAATTTAGTACAAAATATTCAGGTAGAATAACCATTGCAATTCTATATCTGCTGCTACTCTGAGAATGACAAATCATCAGGTTAGACCAGAAGTACTGAAAATAGCATGTTTCATGCTGTAAATAGCACGATTCAGTCAAGATCAAAATGCCTTTGGAGCTTGAGATACAGAGAAGGAATCATTGAAAATCGGACTCCCTACAAACAGTTGCACATTGTATGTGTGTGTATGTGTGTGTGCATGTGTGTTATGTGCACGTGTTTGTAAAAATATACCTGTAATTGACATTAATTGACATCTATTTCATATTTCTACAAGCTGCTTGCTTGCATTTGTTTTTTTTTTCTTTTTAGACAACTGTAAGAATTCAACAACCTGTAAAGTTTCCTATACCAAATATGATCCATAATTATATTGATGTATTTCATACTCAAGAAACATCAGTCAGAAACAGGTATAGGTATGATAAGCATCAATAAATGCAGAGCTTCAAAATGAAAGTAAATAAGGTCCTGATGCCATTTCTTTTGATAAAGGTGACTTTCAGCAGCAAAAATTCTATATTCTGTAGAATGCAGCTGCTTTACCCACTGAATCAAGTAGAGTATAGAGATATGCAGGAAATACTATTGATTTTAAGCATTATTTGAACCAACAAACAGATTTAAAATGACCTTCCACTGTGATAACAATATCTATAATTTGAAAAGAGTTTGTAGAGGAAGAAATGTTGCAAGGGCTAGAGTAAGATAAATGGCAATTTATGGAGGTCAGTTGGCCAATTTCAGATCAAAATAGTTGATATTGCTGCAAAGCAGTAAATATATCAACACAATTTCTGGAAAATCACAATTTGAAGATACTTTAATTTTCTGGGAATTGTTTTGCTAGTCATTTTAGAATTGCTTTATCTATGAAGCTAATCTTATAACTTTGCCATTTGTTGCTTTCAGGTATGTTCATAGCAGTAGAGTATATTGACTAAAAAAATGTAACAAGAGGAATTGATGTGAATTCTGCCTTGCTGAAATGATAATATATAATGAACCTTAAATCTCAGGTCAGCCCATTGTTAAAAAATTAAAAACAATAATAACACAATTATGCTTTTAAAAATAGTTTACAAGGTAACTTCTTTCAGGTTACCCACTAGATTTTTTTTTTCTTTTAATAAACCTGGTGATGTTCAAATTTCATTCCATTTCTCCTGTTTTACAAAGGTAGACTTGATGCTGGTGGTTTCAATGATTGATTTAGATTCATGTTTAAACTTAAACAAATGTCGTGGAGCCTTCCTCATGGCGCAGGGGTTAAAGTCTCAGCACTGTCAAGCTATCTCCAGCTACTGTGACATGAGCTCAATCCCTGCCAGGGAGCTGACACATATGGCATAGCAGGACTCTCGTGTCTCACCCACTGCTCCCCTCAGCAGTGTATTTCAATAGATCAGTAGATCCACCTGTTCTGCTCCCTACTTTGTCTCTGGTGAATCCTCTCACCTCCCATACCTGTAGCCTACACCCCAGTTCTGTATGCGTAAATAAATAAAAAATAAATAAACAAACAAACTTAACAAATGTTGGGCCTCCCTGGTGGTGCCAGTGGTTAAGTCGCGGCACTATGAAGATATCTGCAGCCACTGCAACATGGCATGAGTTTGATTCCCCGCAGGCCAGGGAGCTAACCCACAACATGGCACAGCAGATCTCTCCTGTCTCTCCTGCTGCTCCCCTCAGCAGTGTATTTCAGTCACTCTGCCTGTTCTGCTCCCCACTCTATCTCTGGTGAATCCTCTCACTCCCTGCACCTCTGGCGTATACCCCAGTTCTTTTTTTTTTTTCTAAAGATTTATTTATGCATACAAGAACTGGGGTACAGGTCAGAGGTGCGGGGCACCAGAGACAGAGTGGGGAGCAGAAAAAGAGGACTGACTGAAATAGACTGCTGAGGGGATCAGGGGAGGAGAGGTCTGCCATGCCATGTGGGTCACCTCCCTGGCTGGGGATTGAACTCGTGCTGCAGTGACTGAGGATAGCTTCACAGTGCTGCAACTTAACCACTCACATCACCAGGGAGGTCCCTACACCCCATTTCTTTTTTTTTTTAATTTTTAATTTTTTTCTTTTATAGAGGCATGTTTTTTTATTTATTTATTTGTTTGTTCGTTTGTTTCATTTATACATGCACTGGGTACAGTCAGAAGCGCGGGAGGGTGAGAGAATTCACCAGAGCCAGAGCTGGGAGCAGAGCAGGCAGAAGGACCGAAGGACACTGCTGAGGGGAGTAGCGGGCGGCAGGAGAGGTCTGCACACCATGTGGGACCCTCCTCCTGTGGCCGGGGAGCAGCCAGGAATCGAACCGGCGCTGCAGAGGCTGCGGGCAGCTTCACAACCCAGTGCTCAACCACTGCGCCACCGGGGAGGCCCCCCTACACCCCATTTCTTGTATGCATAAATAAATTTTTAAAAAATAAACTTACAAATGTCAATCAAAGGCTACAAACTTTCAGTGGTGCAGTTTTGGACATCTATTGTATGACACAGGGCCTATAGTTAGCAATTCTGTATAGTACACTTAAAAATTTGCTGAAAGAATACATCTTATGTTGAATGGTCTATTGCACCAAAAAAATCCATATAAAAATACATAAATAAAAAAGGGGGGCAGGGCCTACCTGGTGGTGCAAGGGGTTAAGACACAATCTATGAAGCTATCTGCAGCCACTGCAGCACGAGTTCGATTCCCCAGCAGCCAGGAAGCTACCCACTTGGCACAGCAGACCTCTCCTGGCTCACCCACTGCTCCCCTCAGCAGTGTGCTTCCGTCAGTCTTCCTGTTCTGCTTCCCACTCTGGGTCTGGTGGGTCCTCTCACCGCCCACACCTCTGTCCCGTACCCCAGCTCTTGTATGCATAAATAAATAAATCTTTAAAAAAATAAGTAAAAATAAAAAAGGGCGAAAGGAAACTTTTGGAAACCAAACAATCTTGTATAGATGTATAGCCTTGATTGCAGTGATCACTTCCCAGGTATCTTCTCATCTCCAGACTCATCAAGTTGTATATATTAAACATGTACAACTTTTATGTAGGTCAATTATAAATCAATAAAAGCTGTTTAAAAAATAGTAGCTTAACAACATCAAGTTGTTTCATATTTATCCAGTGTTCTAAGCTGGAAGAGCTTACTATATTAACCCAACAAGTAGAAATTCAGTTTATAGATTTATAATAAAGATCCTAATAGAAATTAAATAAAATAAACCTGTCTAAAATCAAAACTTATTAGAATAGACATAGTCTTTTCTAAAATTGCCCAAAAAAGGGATGTTCTTCTAACTCAGTAGTTTATTCACCCAGGAAAATATTTTTTTCTTTCTAGCCATCTTCTGCATGGATCCTCAGAAATTTCTAACATCATTGTTTGCTTCATTCTTTCATAACCCAATTGTCTGCAGCTTCCTCCCCTTAAGTCTCAACAAAGTTGTTTCTGATTTCACCAAATTATTTTCATTGTGTCCTTAATTCTTCACCTCAAACATGGTATGCTCTTGTTTTTGTTAATCAGATTTACAAGCGAAACATAATTTAATTTAAAAAAGCTGAAGAAAGTATTTTATGTATTTCCTGATGATTGGGTAGTTTGAGAATTACTTAGAATTGACTTGTTTTTATCCTCCAAGGCTCAAAAGTCATTATAATTTTAGTTATTAGAATTTCTTTAAGAATGATAATTCCCTAGTAGAAAAACTTAAAAAAAATATTTTGGAAATCTCTGCAAATGCTGAGTCCATTCATTTGCTATACCACATGTCTACTATTTAATACATTGATCTTCTCAAAGCAAAATAAATGAATATAGATATAGGTAAAATTAATATGTGAAATTATATAGATGTTTCCCATTTCATGTGTGTCAAAATCCTGGGAATTGGAGTTGGGCAACAGACTTTCAAAATAACATTTTACAAGGAATTCTTGTAATATTTTTAGTCTTATTTTTCCATATTCACATCATCTTTTTCTTTCAATTTACAGGTATACATATTATTTTCTCTGAGCTATTTGTGTGATGGATACCCCATCACTGAATACTTCAATATGTATTACCTAAAAGCAAATTCATTATTCTTTTATAACCCCATTAAGGAATTTTAATATTGTTTCAGTACTATTATGTAACCCACAGTGCATAGTCCAGTTTTTTTTTTCATTTGTCTAATACATACTCTCTCTGGTTTCTTTTTTTTTTTCCCCTAATTGAGGTGTTACACCAGGGTTATTCATTATATTTCTTTGTCATATTCTAGTTTACTTTGTTTTGGAACATTATCTCAGCTGTCCTTTGCTATTCCTTACCTTGATATTTTTATTTTGTAGAAATCTCCAGAATTTGATTTATGTTACTATTCCCTTGTAATTAGATTCAAGTTACGAGTTATTTATCAGTGATACCATAAAGATGATGTTATTACTATCACATATTAGATATTAAACTTTTCAAAGTGTTCATATGGCCTCAGAACTAAGCAACTAGAGGGCCTCCCTGGTGGTGCAGCAGTTGAGCGCTGGGCTGCGAAGCTGCCTGCAGCCTCTGCAGCACTGGTTCCATCCCCGCCCAGCTGGTGAGGCTCCCACATGGCACACAGACCTCTCCTGCCATGCCCGCTGCTCCCCTCAGCAGTGTATTTCATCAGTCTGCCTGTTCTGTTCCCCGCTCTGGCTCTGGTGAATTCTTTCACCTTCCCGCGCTTCTGACTGTACACAATGCTTGTATAAATAAATAAATAAATCTTAAAAAAAAAAAAGAACTAAACAGCTAGATCATCAAAGAAGTAATGTATAAAAAGACAAAAATTCCTTTAAACATTACAACCTGAAGATGGGCATAAATCAATTATTATTTAAATAAATTATTAATTTAACAATCTGTATCACATGCCAGGAATTGTAATAGATGCTAAGTCTATATTGATAAAGTTGCTAAACTGGTAACATTAGTAATCAGCAAATTATTATAACCTCTGTCCAGTCAAGCCATGATCATTAATTTTATGTTCTGTTTTGTACTGTAAGAACAAAGTGGAGTAGTAGTGATAGAGACCTTACAGCCAAGAAAGTCTAAAATATGATTTGACTCTTTACAGAAAAATTTTGGAATTTCTGCTCTAAAACAACTGAATTGTAACTTATGTGTTTGTAAATACAACTTTTTTGACAAATAGCTGAGCAAGGAGAAAAATATTAATAGCTCAGTCATGTGACTTTCTTCAGAGGGTAGTGAATATTTTTGATGTTGGCTTTTGTAATTATTGCACTATTTCTTTAATACAAAATATGAAATCCTTTAAAGTACTCTATTCATATTCTAAGCATTACTTAGGAAGAATGTGATACCAATTAATGAGAAATCCCTAGTGTTTCTGAGCCTGCTCTCCCAATATCCTGTTATTTTCTATTCCTACTAGAGACCTTACTTCAAAGGACTAAACTCAGGAGGCTTGAATTGTGGTAATAGAGCATTTTCTGTGTCAGCAAATACTTCTATTTCTTCAAACGATTATTAAAGGGAAATCAGATTGACTTTAGTGAAATATATTCCCTCTTTCCTGCAGACAGAATTTTGCCCTATATAAAAACTCTTCTGCCTATGTCTTGAGCAGAATCACATTTTCAAACTGGTGTCTGGACATGCAAGCAAATCCCATTACCCATAAATAGGATTTGTCTGCACACCTCCTGTGCACTCTTTTGGTAACTGAGAAATCCTTCACAGAGAATGTTTTGTTTTGTTTTGTGTTTTCTTTAGGTTTACTCTGACATCTGTCCAAATAATTTCACTCTGTGATGCATTTGTTTCATTTAAACCTGCCAAGAGGGTGAGAGACTAGTAGTTGATGAAATTCTTGAACAGGCTCACTAGTCTCCCTTCCTTCATTCAAGGAGAGGTCCTGAAGTTAGCCTTTGTTTGGAAAAGAATCATAATTCAATATTTGCAAAATAACTTGTGGGTGAAACCAACAATGTTGTTCTTGGGGCTGCTGTAAAAATAAAGTTAAAAATTGTTAAAGAACAGCGGTAGCTATAAAAGTTGTCTGCAAAACAGAGATGCTGCTGATAATGAACCTGGGGGTGTGAAAAGTATGTGCTCTAGTATTTAGGCTAAAATGATAATTTATACTAATATAATACATCTTGGTAAAACTAGATCTGTAATTTGAATGTTGATTCCTTTATTTGAACTGGGTCCAAAGTTAGAAGTATCCTTATTTGGGATCCAGTCTCTGCCTATACGTTCATTCCCATTTGCTATCAAGAAATGTCCTCCAGGTCTTCCCATGACTGGTTCTCCTTAAACCTAACTTTCTAATGATAAAAAACAGATGTAGAAATTGTTATTCGTTACCATCTCCCGTAAGTATTTTCTGTATTTCTTTCGCAAGGTAGACATTATTGCCCCATTGTTACAAATAGAAGAATGGGCCATGGAATAGTTTTGACTCTCCAAAGACCAGTCTGAAAGTAATAGATTTAGGACTAAAAAACAGATCTAATGCCAAAGTCCACATATTTTTATGCTAGAGTTCCAGTTGTTGATTGTTTAGCCTTATTTATTAATTGTAAAGAAATTTTCAAAGTATTAACTGCAATTAGAATACCTTTTGTTTTCACTGTTTTCTCTTATTGCAGAATCCTATGTTTTCTTAATAGCAAAATGATACAGAAAAAAAAAAAACGTTCAGTGATAGTGAACCTCTGTTATTTATATATTCTTTAAAACCTGTCCATTCCTTTACTGTTTAACATTGCCTAGCACATGTTACCAAAATGTGCATTAATTTAAAATACAGACAACAGATGATATTGGAGACTTCCTCTCAAAACTTTCTATGAGATATCAGAATCAACCCTGCAAATCCTGGACACTTTCTAAAATTTCTTCTCCTTTTATAAGAGAAATGGGAGGGGAAAGGATACACCAGCAGTAGAAAACCAATCACTTTGAAGGAAATCAAGTATTTTTAGCAAAAAATTCTCTCTTCATTGTCTAAAACAAATTGAGGGATATGAGAGGAGGATATATGAAAAGTCTTAAGAAATAAAGGGTAGAGAAATAAAATAAAAAGCTTTCTATGACAGATCTAAAAAGCAAAAAAAAAAAAAAAAAAAAAGAAAGAAAGAAAAAGAATGGTGGTTAGGGATCATCATGCTTTCTTCCCTTTCCCCTTCCCTTGACAATGGAACTATTTTTGCTTCATATGATGGAGGCTCCATCATTCTTAGTGAGGAGGTGTAGCAGAGTCTCCAATAAAAATGTAATTGCCATATCTAAAATGAGAAATAAACTGAATTTATAGGCCATTATAAAAAAAACTTTAAATAATAGTTTTAAGCCATATAGTAAATAATAAGAACATTCAGATCGTACACTATTTACTCTTCATTAGGACAGTTAGCTCTACAGGTATTGCCACACATATATCATATATATTTAACATATCATTTTTCTAATTTTCTTCATGATGAGTGGGCAGATAGGTACATCTTGGAGTCTAAGGCCTGAATGAGGGCAAAACTATTTGTTAGCATCTATTATTTTTTGAACTAAAAGTAGAATGAAGGAGTTACTTCTTTTTCAAAAAAAAGATTTTATTTATTTATGCATACGAGATCTAGGGTGTAGGCCAGAGGCATGGGGCGGGGGTGAGAGGATTCACCAGAGACAGAGTGTAGGACAGAACAGGTGGATTGACTGAAATACACTGCTGAGGGGAGCAGCAGGTGAGACAGGAGAGGTTTGCTGCGCCGTGTGGGTAGCTCCCTGGCCAGTTGGAGATCAAACTCATGCTGCAGAGGCTGCGGATAGCTTCATAGTGCTGTGGTTAAGCCCGTGTGCCGCCAGGGTGCCCTATATAGATTAATGTTATGCCCAGTTTCTGGGCTGTGAGAAAAGTGAAAATTCACTTAATTATCCTGGACAATGGGAAATTTAATATATCCTCTGTGGAGACTCCTGGAGTTACTTACAGACAACACTGTCCCTTAGTTAACACAGGGGGTTCTGAATCAAGGATAGCCATCCTAAACCTTAACATTCTTTGACTATGTTTTTCATTTATCCCCTTAGATCCTTAAATTCTTATGTAATGCCATTGACAGATAAAACTAATTTTATTTGATACAAAGAAGAACTATTGTATTAGGGTTGTTCCAGAAAAAATAGATGTATTAAACTCTAAAAAATAGATGTATTAAACTCTAAAATTCGCAGGGTAGGTTAACAGGCAGAGATCCAGAAATCAGTTGATATTGTAACAAGAATCTGAACAATTTGGACACAGAATTCCCTTCTTACGGGAGGACAGCAACATTCCCTTCTTATGGGAGGACAGCATGGAGAATATTAACCTGCCTTATTCAAAGATAGCCAGCTTAAATGTTTTCTCATATGAAAAAAATCCTCATTGCAATGTCTGGACTAATTTTTAATTGAATATTTGAGTACTAGAGTCTGGTTAAGTTGACACATCAAATTAATCACCACACATATTAAATCTCTTAACATTAAATAAAATAATTTTTGTATATATAGCATTTTGTTCTAGTATTTTTCCATGAGCAGTAACATTTTCATATATTAATTTTGAGATATTCATACCTGAAACAAAATTTTATAAGTATGTTTTTACTTTTTGACTTTATATTTCACTATGCCATTTTTTTAGTCTCTTTCAGAGTACAAAACAGAGAGATTCAGGTTAACCCTGTTAGTGAATATTTTCTGAAAGGATACAATGTGAAGGAAAATTAGGAAACACTGTTACAGATATGCAATTCTAGATACAGTGGACTCTAATGAGCCATTCTATCTATCTGTGATTTTTTTCTTTATTCTGATGCTGTATATTACTTTGGTTTATTTGGGAGGAGTTCTATGTATACAGCCACTTCACTTGTACTCTCAATTGTTTCTATATTTTTGAAACTATAGTTCTAAAGTAAGACTGAGTATAAAATATACTAATAGAGCCAGTCAATTAATAGTTAGCATATTGCATCTTTGCTAGATACTGCTGTCATGCCTTCATGAACCTCATGAAACACTATCCAGCTTAATATGAAACATCATTCTTTAGTTCCAGATCCAATAAATTGTGGCCTGTGTAGAAGTTATGTTGTACTAATTGTGGCCTCCTGTGTGTTAAGAGCTGTTTCTTACTGCTTGCTTGGAAGAAAACTGTGCAATTGGCTACCACTTGCCGGGTTATATCCAGTACCACCAAGACCTGGATCATTACATTTTTATAATAATTTCCAAAACAAAAAACCTGGAATAGAAAATACTTTCTAAGCCAAATATTAAATGTGTAAATACATAGGCACAATTCGTTTATAGTGAAACCATCACAAGTTGTATTTTAGTAAAAGAGAAAAACTAAAGCAATTTGAAAAATCTATAGCATGATACTAAGAGAATAAACATAAGATTTTTGTCTTTATATTGTTCAGTAAAAAAATCTTATGAAAACAAATTATCTAATTATGTAAAGATAAATAATGAGCAAAACTTTTTTATAATTTACCATTGCCATAATAATGACAGAATAACTGATGCACACTTGCTGGGCAAAAAAAAAAAATATATGATATAAAATTAATTTGGTTAAAAAATAAAACAATATGGGGAAGGCATACCAAAGTGCCAGTCGTGCATAAATAAAAGAAGGTGACGAAAGATCAAAAGTAACTGATCATTTTTACAGTACTTTTGAATGAGTCTTAGTACAGCCTAGGTATTTGATTTAAGGTTGTTATTTTAATGAGGAAGCTGTCTGCTCCTTTTGCTGGTCTTCAGTGTTCCTTGCTTACCATAGATAATAGGTCCATAAAATGTTAGGTTTACTAAAAATATGTAAATGTTCATGGGAAGGCATACAGTGACCCCATTTACAATTTTTTTCATTAGTAAAAGCTAACATTCATACTAAAGGATACGTTTAAAAGTTATTTTCCATTCTGTTAGTTACTTTCATTAAACACCACTCAAAAAGACAGACATATTTTAATGACATGCTTGTTCTATAACACTGGTTTCAAGTTTCTTATTTTCTTAGAGAAAAATTGCATAAATAATACAAATCTCAGTGAGAGTGGTGTACTAATGGTGGAAATTCTTTCCACATATATAATTTGTATTTCTTTTCTTTACACCAATTTGGAACATTGTCCCTCAGTTTTCAAATAAATAGCTGAAACAATTCTAAGCCCCAGTAGCTGAGCTCTGTTAAACTCCACTTGCTACACTTCTGACATTTTCTTATGGTTTTTAGACCTTTATCATTGATGTGATATCTAGGAAAATACTTACTTTGGCATTTGCTTATCATCCTTATTATTTTTGAATATAAATTTGATATTTCAGTAACATGAGCTCTATTTTTTTTTCTCTGCAAGATGATGAGGTAGAATAATGTGAAACAAAGGGAAACATTTAAAAAGAACTGATGGAGGGCCTCCCTGGTGGCTCAAAGGGTTAGGTGTCAGCATTATGATGCTATCCACAGCCACTGTAGCATGAGTTCAATTCTTGGCCAGGGAGTTAACCCACATAGCACAGCAGACCTCTCCTGTCCGTCCAGCTGCTCCCCACAGCATTGTATTTCACTCAACCTGCTGTTCTGCTCCCCACTCTGTCTCTAGTGAATCCTCTCACCCTCCTGCACCTCTGGCCTACACCCCAGCTCTTGTATGCATAAATAAATAAATCTTTAAAAAATAAATAAAAATAACTGATGGAGAGACTATTCAGTTCAAGTTAGCCCATCATTATTTAGCTGTGAGAACAGGCAGTTGTGAAACACAAAGATAAACATATGTACATATGCAAACACAAGAACTTACACATACATACTATGGACCCCAGGAAGTGATCACCTAGTAAGACAGACAAAAGTCATTTCTCTCTATGGTCTTTGGTGTAAAAAGAGCACTAGCTTTATATAATACCCTAAACTTTTCATTTATGTTTAATTCATTTGTAAACGCTTGACTTTTGGTGTGTTAGAGACAAATTTTCTAAATTTTGAAGGACTGGTAGTGTTCAGCAGGACATAAAAAGGAGCATATTAGAAAAATGCTGTTTATGGCTAATTATATGTGGGAAATGCTGTGTTGTGGGACACTTGTGTCACAAGGACTAATTTATGACAATACCAACCTAGTAATTTGACAAATATTGAATGAGGATTTTTAATTCTTATGTTTTAAGATTTATCAACCACTCTGAAATACCCCTCCTTTTTTTTTTAAGTCAATATTACTGTGTAAATAGGTGATTTTGATTGGTTATTTTTATAAAACTCTTAATTAAGCTTTGCATACACAACATTTTCAGTTTATTGTGAATTAGCCTGTCAGTGACAAACTTAGCAAACAGAGCTCTTCACCTTTCTGGACTGAGATATAGTTCACCTGTAGGCATAGTTATTGCTGTGTAAGGATGTGTTCATGTTTCTGTTTCAGAGAAAGTCTCTTAAAACTAACAGATGATTGTTTTAATGACTGTGAGTCTATTGATTTTGTCAAGCTATTTTTGAGGAGATAAAACTTTAGTGAGCCAAAAACAATATTTAGAAATTTTATTATCCTTTTAGAATTCACTTCATTGTTTTTATTTGGTGGAAAATATTTTACTATTATTAAAAAATAAAATCAATGGGTGAGAAACCTAAACTGTTAAATCACAATATGAGTTCACATTTATCTAGAGAAAATAAACCCAAAGAATAGAAACCAGAAAAGTACAAATCAGTTTTAAAAATACAGTTTTAAATAGCTATCAAATGCAGTGCACGCTCCATAAACTGCAGACGGCTTCCTGAATAAAATATGAGGACATGTAGCTCTGTGACTATCTATCTCGGTTAGTTAAAAAAAAAAAAATTCTGAAGAAATTTCTAAATAGGCCATATACTATCTGCAAAGGAATAAACAAAGTAGCCAGCAGTGACAGTGTTTGCCTTTCATGTGGTGGAACTGTGTGCAAATACACGGCCTAACAAATGTCAGCTCCTCATTTGCAAATGAAGATGTAAAAGGAAATGTCGGTGACAGTACATGCAACAGTTCATATTTGAAGTTTGGCACAGCGAACTGACAGCCACAGAGGAGCTGCAGTGGCCTAATCCTTTCTTTCTGCCTTCGAGCAATGATAGTTAGGAAAGGGGTGTGGGTGGGGGGAAGTTAATAAATATGTGATGAGGAAAAGCTGTGGAAGAATGGCATATCTTTCTCCTCTGCAAGAACTCATCTTCAGAGATAATTAACTAGGTGACAACATACAATGTGCCATTAACAACAGCATTCAAATCATTTCTGGACTTAAGTACAGTTTTAAGCCGCTTATCAGATTTTCATTTCTGAATCCATTCAGCTGTCAGGCTTACATCTTGGCTCTTTATTGAAGCTCACATGGGAATCCAAAACCTTCTAATTTTCTATACAGATTCATTTCAGAATCAATTAGAGTTGGTGGCAGCCTTGTCCCTGTGTGCAAAGGGGATTAGTTGGGCACTTGCTCAGCTGAATCTACCTCTGAATGTACATTCAACCTTCCGACGAGAATGAGCTCTTTCTCCTCCCTTCTAGAGGACTCTTTAGCAGTTGAACTGCTGTAGACAACAGATGGCAGATAATCACTCGAACTGCCTCCAATTTTGTCAGGAAAGGAAAAGTGATCGTCCAGCTCTCTCTTACAGTAGGTAAGAGACCTCTGGGCATTCGAAGCATGCTCTGCTTTTAAATTAGGGAAATCCACAACTGACCCCCCTTCTATGGTATTCTCCTAGCAGTGTCATCCTTGAATCCTTTCCCCTGACTTTCTTTCATCAACAATTGGCACATCTTCTCAACCTTTCTGCCTTCTCAATTCCCATCCTGCCTCACCCAATTTTGCTGAAACCTTTGTCCTTTCTGTGTGCTATCCAGATTTAAAAATCATCTTTACTATGAACAACGAAACACTTTATTATCATCCTTAAAAAAAACACTATTATATACCATACCAAGGTAAAAGTGCCCTATATAGTCATTCTTTTGAAAATAAAGCATTTTATGCACAGTTTAAAATTTTGCCAATTAGCTCATTATTAAAATATATAGAGAAAATGAAATTAGTCCATGTAACATGGGAAGATTTTTAGTATACTTTCTACTATTCTCAATTAAACTGTATACTCAAATATCCTTCGTCATATTATATGTATTTAATTGTTTATATTTTTAATTATAAATTTCCTATGTAATTGGTTTTAAAACAGTTACGAGTCTTAAAAAACAGAGGTAGTAGACTGTTTTAGTGCCTGTGAGTGATGTCTTGCAATTACTTTAGAAGTTTGTTGTATTATTTACCCTCATGTGTCAACATGCTATGTTTACATTACTATTTCCTAACCTTTGAGTTTAGATACTATATTTGTTAGAAGTCAGTGCATAATATTTAAAATCAATTTATTCTGGGCTGCCACTCTGCACAGTTTTGGACTTATACTACAAGAGACAATACCAATACAGATTGAAATATGTGTGAATAATGTCTGTGATCTTATGAAAAGTTGTGGAGACCTCGTACTTTTTCCACCCCTTCCAAAAGCACCCCTTCCCTATCCTTTGTTTATCCTTTTGTCTAAGCTGCCACTCTTTATAAAATGCAGCATCATTTTGCTATCACTTAGATAAAATGCTGCCAATTAAATTGTTGCCCTTTTTTTTCTTTAGATTTTTAAAGCTTTTATACCTTTGAGAAATAAGTTATTAGTATATATCTTATATTTACCTACACAAAATAGAAAATATTATAGAAATAAATTGGTTATTGCTTTCCTAAAATTTCTTTACACTGAGAATCTGCCTTATGAATGAATTTTAAACTCAGGGCATTTTATGTGTTTCAAAACAATGTTATTGTTCTCTGTATCCTCAAGAGTGCTGAAAATAAAGCACATTATAGAAGATCACATCACTCTAGTCTCTTGAATTGTTTCCAAACCTCTAACACCCTGCCATATTCTTGATTTTTTTAAAAAAATGATGCCAATGGAAAGTTTTCAGCCACAACTGGTGCTTCATTACACCCTTAAATGATAATTACTTTGTTGCCTGAAAAATCTAGGCGTTGTTGTCATGCAGTATGCCTCCAGGATTAGTTTTCCATATTCCTTTACGTTCCATATTCCTGTTCCATAAATTCCTTTATGTTCCATATTCCTTTCATAGAGGATGCCTGCCAGAGAGCTTTACTATTTTCTAATTTCGGGGATATTAAAATAGAAAAAAATATTATAATAACTGATGAAATAAAAATTGAGGAGCACTTAAATAATATATATTTCTTACATTTCTTATGCCTATTAAGGATATGAAGACTGTTAAAAATCTTAAGACTATTAAAGATCCAGATGAGCTAAGGAATGTTAACAAAGCACATTTCCTTTAATACATACCATTTTGTTATTTATAGGATTGGTAATTGCCCTTTTTATGTTGTTTACTTTTCTTTGTATCAATAATTTATTCCCCAGCTTTCCAACAGATTGAAAAACCCAACTCAGCATTATAAAGCATATCAGGAATTTTACTTGTCCTTTGGAAACTTCATTTTAGAGGTCTCTTTTCCCTGCTGCAACATAAAATGGTTGTTTTCATTAAGTTAAGTCAGATTGTCTTCAGAGGTCTTCCCAGCCTCTTGTGTGAACTTTATCTTTTACATTGTTTATATCTTTCTATTTTTTCATCATTCATGGTGTGTATCCTTTTTATTGCATGAAAATATATTACTTCATATTACTGAGGGTAAAAGGGGGAGATACTTTTTAAATTACTGTTTGTTTGATAATACTTTAATGTTAATCTTACAAGTGATTATTTGGCCAGTATATAATATTTTTATGAATATGATGTTTCTTTAAAAGTTAAATTGTATTATCTCCATTGCATTCTAATCTCAAGTATTATTTTTAAGCATTCTAATAGATTTATTGTTTTAATCCTCTGTATGTGAAGTCTTTCATTATATCCAAAATTATGAGAAAACTTTCAATGCTTGAAAATTTCAGTGTTGCATTTGTGGGTGTATCTTATTTGTTGCAATTCACTTATACCTTTAAACATATTGAAATATATGTACTCAATTCCGGGAATTTTTTCCTTATAGAAGTTCTTTCTGTTTACCTGGCATTCATGTTCTTGTGATTCTTACTATATGACTTGGTACCTCCTAAATTGTACTTCCTAAACTATGCTTATCCTTCTAAACTATGCTTATCATGTCTCTAATATTTCCCATTTCTACATTTAAAAAAAATCATTGCTTAGTAATTTCCTTACCTTAAGCCATTTCTTCTTTTCATGAAATTTTTAATTTGAGTTATCATATTTATTAATTTTAGCACTCATAATTTTTAATCCTCAAGATAATTTCCTTGTTCTTTGATCCTTTTCTAAATATCATCCTGTTATTATTTAATACAGACAAGGTCCTCTTAATTATCTTTATGTTTTTGTTGTCTTCATGTATCTGGCATGAATTGCTATCAGTGTATACTTGAGATTGAAGTCCTAAAGTGCTCATTAGGGATTTTGATCATTAGGCTTCACTTCAAGGTGATCAGAGAAGAATATCCAAATATCAGAGACTGTTGATCATTTCTCTGGTGACAGATTTTTCCCCAAGAGCAAAGGCTCTAATTTCTGTTTGATGGGCCTGTGTTTTTGTTTGTTTGTTTGTTTGTTTGTTTTTTTTTTAAATTTTATTTATTTATTTATCTATCTATCTATTTATACATACATGCATACATCCATACATACATACAAGCACTGGGTACAGTCAGAAGCGCGGGAGGGTGAAAGAATTCACCAGAGCCAGAGCGGGGAGCAGAGCAGGCAGAAGGACCGAAGTACATTGCTGAGGGGAGCAGTGGGCGGCAGGAGAGATCTGCGCGCCATGTGGGACCCTCCTCTGGTGGGCGGGGAGCAGCTGGGGATTGAACCGGTGCTGCAGAGGCTGCGGGCAGCTTAGCAACCCAGCGCTCTCCCGCTGCGACACCGGGGAGGATGGGCGTGTGTTTGTAAGACAGATCTCTGTGTTGAGTAGGAGAATTGAGTGCCTATTTTTATGATGGTAAAAAGGGGTTTAGCTTTATAGAGTTTCAGTGAAAATCTACTAAAATTAAAAAAAAAAAATGTTGCTTTTGAACCAGTCCGCTATCCAGCTCTATCTCCTGGGCTTTGGAGTTCCATGACAGAAACTATGCCTCTCAGGTTTCTATTGATTTTCTTCTTGGCAACACTTAGATTTTGCTTTCTTTTAAATAATAAACCCTTGTTTCTAATTTTCAAATATTTTTAGTATTGCCCACTGTTGTATGTCTTTGTAAATATTTCACTTCCATTTTATGGATATAATAGTAGTAAGTGGAAAAAAATGCAAGTATTCAATCAAACACATAAAACTGAGAATCTCAAATTTTAATATATAATATTAATATAATATACATGTAAACTGCATGTAATTAAAATATACAATTTTATAAGTTTTGGCATTGTATGAACTTTTAAATTATCACCAAAATAAAAACAATGAACAAATACATGACCCTCCAAAATTTGTTCTTTTGTAATCCTTTTTTCCTGATTATCCTTACATTCTTATCCTCCTTCCAGATAACTACTGATCAACTTTATGTCACTATATATTAGTTTATACCTCCTAGAATTTTATGTACACGTAACCATACATTTTGTACTCATATTTATCTGAATTATTTTATTGTGCATAATAATATTGAGAATATTCTATGTCAAAACAAGATACTATATTATATTCCTTTTTCAGATTGAATAGTATTTCACTGTATAGATACACTATATTTGTTTATCCTTTCCATTTGTTGACAATGATTTGTTGTTTTGTTAAAATAAATTTTTCACATACATTTGTATTGATTTGTTTCAACCTGTGCTTTATTTTTGTATTTATAAATAGATTCGGTCAATTTATGACTTATATTCTAATTCTTTTAAGTTTTTTTTTTAAGATCAGATGTTTTTAGATCTAATGAAACCAAATTTATCCATTTTTTATTAATTATGTTTGGTATCATATCTAAGAAGTGTTTTTCTAAACCAAGATCAGGAAGATTTTCTCTTGTATTTTGTTCAGAGATATAATTTTATGTTTGTTTAGATCATGATATAGTTTTAATTAATAGTTCTATAAGATTTGAAGTATGTTAATGTTCATTTCATGCATATTCTTCTTCCACCTAATTTCTCTTACACATTTTTTAAAAATCCCTTCATTGATATGTATGTCTATCCATAACCTCTCTATTGATATTTTGTTTAAATACATACTTTTATTTCTTTCTATCTTTGTGTAAATACCATACAGACTAGATTACTATAGGCTTATAAGAAACTTTAAATATGGGCCTCCTTGGTGGTGCAGTGGATTGAGCACAGCGCTGTGAAGCTGCCAGCAGCCTCTGCACCGTGGGTTCGGATTCCCGGCCGGCCAGGGAGATTCCCACGTGGCAAGGCAGACCTCTCTTGTCTTGCACACTGCTCCCCTCAGCAGTGTATTTCGTCAGTCTGCCTGTTCTGTTCCCCATTCTGTCTCTGGTGAATCCTCTCACCCTCCTGCGCATCTGGCTTGTACCCTAGTTCTTGTATAAATAAATAAGTAAATAAATAAATCTTTAAAAAAAAGAAACTTAAAAATAAATATGCCACTTTTCAAATGTATATACTTTATAGATAAGTGTGTGTGTGTGTGTGTGTGTGTGTAGGCCTATTCTACGTACTTTGTACTTCATTAGAACATTTAGGATCAATTTGGTAATCCACAAAGTAGGACCTAATGGAATCTGGATTGGGATTGAATTGGAAATGTAGGTCAATTTGAAAAGTGTCAGTATCTTAATGATATTTTATCTTCTGATTCATGAACCTAGGATATTGCTCCACTTAGTTAAGCCCTGTTTAGTTTCTCTAGTATTTGTAGTTTTCAATATATAGATTTTTCATATATTTTGTCAGATTTATCATTATATATTTTATAGCTTTGTGCTCATGTTTTTATTTTTGTATTTCCTCTTTTGAGTGTTCAGTTTATTTTTGAATATTAATCTTGTTGATATCTTGCTGAACTCACTTGTTTGTAGTAGATTTTATCTTTCATCATATTTTCTACATAGTCAAATTTTCTGCAAAAAATGAGATTTACTTCTTCACTCCCAAATAAGTACTTTTTATTTATTTTCCTTGCCTGATATCAATGTCCAGAATATGCAGTTTATAATGTTGAACAGAAATGGTGAATGATATCCATGGACTTTTTCTGAAAGGCAGAATACTGTATTTTACTACATATAAATATGTATTATATGTATTTTACTACATATAAAATATGTAGTATTTTATAGATATCCTTATCAAGTAGAGAAAAATACCTTCTGAATCTGCTCATGTTAGATGCTGTCAAGTGGATTCATGGGTAACCTCGTTCTGTAACTTTCTTTTAATTTGTTTGGTATCTATATATTATGGAATTCATAGACTAGGTTCTTCAATTTTCTAATTTATATTATTGATATTATTTCTGACTTAAAAGTTTGATACAATCCACTAGTAAAATCATCTGGACATGGAGCTTTTGTTATAGAAATATAGTTTTGTTTATTAACCTTAAAGTTTTAAATTGTTAATAAATAAATTTATTCATGTGTTTTATTTATTCTTGAGTGAGCTTTGGTTTTTCCAAAATTTGTTCATTTCATCTAAGTTATCCTATTTATAGACAAAAAATGTTTATGCCTCCTTATTATCCTTTTAATATTTCTAGACTTTATTTTTATAGTTCTCATATTATTCATATTTTCTAAAGATTTATTTTACTTTTTAGCTTATTTTACATGATGTTATAGATTTGAGTAAGTATAGAGAACTGTGCTTCTTTCCCTATGCTGTTAGTTGAACAGAATGATCCTGATTTCTCTCTAGCTACCTATTTGTCTTAGAATTTGTTTCCTTTTCTTTGAGTAGCTGATTTAATTTTGTAGAAAATTCCAGGTTAGAACTTTCTTATTTTAACCACTATAGCGTAGCCCCACCAAATTTTAACCACCCCCACACCAGCTCCAAGGTTTCCACTTTTCAAACTACTCCATAGTCAGTCACTATCAATCTGTCAGAATTACCAGGTTATCTTCCTACCAGTTTATGTTCCTACCAGGTACAACAAGCAGCTATTTTCTAGGCAAAGCAGTTTTCAAATGACTGTCTGAGTCTGCATGTCACTTTTCATTTGGGGATTGTGGCTTATTGAACTGCATCCATTTTCTTGTGGATCCAAGAATATCTACTTATTTTTAGTTTATTCAGTTTTTTTTTTTGTTTGTCTGTATTTTAATTCTAAAGAGAGGAATGATAATTTCAAGCTCTATGTTGGAGCTGAAACTAGACATTTGAGACATATCTTAAATAGATATTTTATCTTATAAAATTGAGTAGTACCCCCTAATTATATCATTCCTATAAACAAGAACTTTAGGACTCAACCACCTACTTTACACTTACTGAAAGAACCCTTTCCTCAGTATCTATGAAAAATGGGCATGAATCTCATCCATATTCAGTAATAGATATTTCACTGTTATATTTCTTTAAGTAAATGAGTGTTTGTCAGGACCAATTACTTTAAAATGGAGTGGAGGAGGGCCTCCCCCGTGGCACAGCGGTTGAGCCCTGGGCTGTGAAGCTGCCCGCAGCCTCTGAAGCGCAGGTTGGATCCCTGGCTGCTGGGCGAGGGTCCCACATGGCGCGCAGACCTCTCTGCCGCCCACTGTTCCCCTCAGCAGTGTACTTTATCAGTCTGCCTGTTCTGTTCCCTGCTCTGGCTCTGGTGAATTCTCTCACCCTCCCGCACTTCTGACCGTACCCAGTGCTTGTATAAATAAGTAAATAAACCTTTAAAAAAAATGGAGTGGAGGAGATGGGGAATAGAAGATATGACAGAGAGACTGGCCAGAACCAGCTTGTGACTGACACAGAGCAGGTGCTTAATGAATATTTTTCAAATAATTGAACAAGTAAATGACAGCATCAGGAAACAAGAGTAAATAAATAAACATTCCTTTATACTCAGACAACATCTGTCTCACTGATTCTGACTAATGTTACAGAAAAGACTGATCTGCTTTTAAATGACAGACTTCATATTCGTCTTTGCTTTCCTTCTGTGTGCTACTCCACAAAACCATATTGTCTAAAAGTCCATTTTCATTACTTCCAAAGTATATCCCGATTCTGTCTACCTTTTCCCTCAGTCACTCTTCCTCTTCTCATTTAAGAAATAATCAACTTTATCAGGCCAAGTATTATATAATCATCTACTTTTTTTTTTTTTTTTTGCTATGACTTTTGCTATGACTACCTTTTCCAATGGGGACTTTTCTTTCTTTTTTTTTTTTTTTTTAAATATCAGCTAACAGAAAATTCGGTTCAACCTGTTTTAAATGATTTCTTCCACAAAAATGGAAGAAATAGGCTCACAGAAATAGGCTTCAGGGTTGACTTAATTCTATGAAACTGGCTCATTTCTTGACAAATCTCTTGGCTGTGATCTATTCTGTGTGTCAGCTTCAGGCTAACAGTGAAATGACATAGGCATATGATAACATGCATAGGAACAGAGAGAAAGAGTCACTTGTGTAAAAACCCCTCAGAACTGCCAGATAAATGTCCCTCAGAGTTTCCTTGGCTAAGGAAATGTTTCTGAAAACCAGTTCCTCTTAAAGAGAATGGGAGTAGGGCCTCCCCGGTGGCACAGTGGTTGAGTGCCACGCAGTGGAGTTGTCCACGGCCTCTGCAGTGCTGGTTTGATACCCTGCCAGCAAGGGAGAAACCCACATGGCAGGACAGACCTCTCCTGCCTTGCCCATTTCGCCCCTCAGCAGTGTATTTCACTCAGTCTGCCTGTTCTGCTCCCCATTCTGTCTCTGGTGAATTATCTCACCCTCCCATGCTTCTGACCTGTACCCCAGTTCTTGTATAAATAAATAAATCTTTTTAAAAAATTCTTTAAGAGAGTGGGAGTAGCCTTAGACACATCAGGCCCCCTTGAGCAGCCCAGGGACTAGAGTCCAAGGAGATGCATGAGAAGAATTAGATACATGTGAAATATTGGTGCTTTATTAGAAAGGAAAAGGAAAACAGTGGAAACTAGTAGACAAATCAAAGATGTTTGCCATACATAGGATGCCTGTATGCCCTGGTTTCACCAGAAATAGTTCCATCCATGTATGTAGGTTTTGGTTCGATAGTAAATGATATAATATGAAATAGCCCAGCCTCTATTATCACTATCCACACAGCAGCCAGAATGGTCTTTTAAATCATAAATCAGATTTTTTTCTCCATAATTATCTCAAAACTTTTTCTTACTCCTAATGATTGTATATAAAAATCTGCTCATTATCTTTGCCTTCAAAGCTCCTACTTTTGCACTCTGATACAGTCTCTCTTCTTGATTTTCTAGTAACACTATCTTTTTGTTGTTCTAACAAGTCAAGTTCAATTTTACCATAAGGCTTTTTGCATTATTATCCTCTTTACTAGCAGTGCTCTGTCCCTTGAGTTTTGCAGGGCATGTTCTTCGTGATTCACGTATCTGCTCAGATGTTACAATTGTCTAGTCAATTAAGTTATGTTAGCCACACTGATTTTTTTCTCTGTATAAAGTCAATCTTTTTTCATTTTTCCCATAGCTTTTAGATCTGTTTGAGAATTTTATTCATGAATGTTTATTTTTATTTCCCTTTTATCCATTTGATTTATAAAATCCATGAAATCAAGAAACTTGTTATTTTTTTTTCTGACCTGGCTCCCCTGAACTTGTCATTCTTGATACAATTGTATTTTCAATGTTTCTAACAGTGGCTAGTCACATGGTTAACATTCAGCTGAATTACTAAAAGCAAGATTATAATTAAAATAGGTATTTTTGTTCTTGTTAATTTTTGCTTTAAGGTCAAGTGTACCAGTTATTCTTTCAACAATTCTTTTCATGATAAGGTATTAAGAGTTTATAGAAAATCTCTCACAAGATCATGGAAGTATCTTAATTTAATTTTCTTATTTTATTTTCATTTTTTTAAATTGACATTATTTTTATTGAGGTAACATTGGCTTACAGTACTGAACATGAGTTAAAAGTGTAGGCATATATCCTTCAGGTATACGTTACCACACCCCTACCACCAAGGCACCCATAGTCCTCCACCTTAGTCCATTGGGACCCCTCTTTCTTTGTTCTCCACCTTCAGTTATATAGTCTGACTTCTAATTTTGTTTGTTTGTTTTTTTGACTTTGTCTGACCCTATGTTTTATTTCTCTGTATCCCATATGTAAGTAAAACCATTGGTATTTGTCTTTCTCCTTTAGGCTTATTTCACATATATAGCTGAACAGTTTTAATTGTGTATATAGACCACACTTTTTTTAAATACTCATTTCTCCATGGACACTTAGGTTTCTTCTCTAACTTGAATATTCTAAATAGGCTGCACTGAACAGAAGAGTGCATATACCTCTTCAAATTATTGTTTTTGCATTATTTGGGTGGATATGTAGTAGTGGAATTAATGGATCCCCTGATAGATATATTTTTAATATTTTGAGAAAACCCCATACTGTTTTTCAGAGGGACTATGACAGTCTACATTCCCACCAGCAGTATACTAAGATTCATTTTTCTCCATATCCTTCCCAGTACTTATTATTTCTGATCTTTTTGATATGGACCAGTCTCACAGATATGAGATGGCATCTCATTATTGTTTTGATTTGCAATTCCATGGTAATATCTGATGATGTGCATTGTTTGATGTGCCTTTTGTCTATCTGTGTGTCTTTTTTGGAGAAGTGTCTAGTTCTTTTGCCAATTTTTTATTTTATTTTATTGTGGGGGGGTTTCTTGTGTCTTTGAGGAGCTTGGGTATTAACCCTGTATCAGATGTATGATGTACAAATATATTCTCCCATTCAGTAGGTATCTTTTCATTTCCTTGGCAAATTTACATTTCCTTCTCTGTACAAAAATGTATTTTTTTTTAAAATTTAGCCCCATTCATTTATTTTTGCTTTTGTTTTATGTTGTTATTTAAAAAAAAAAAAGCACAGAAATTAATACACTTTTCCAGGATTTATCCATTTACTATAAAGTAGAATAACACACTCGCTTGTAGATATACTAATAATGCATTTGGAGCCTAAGATAAGCTATGGCTTGATGGATCCCAATGCACATCATTAGCTTATTTTGAATTCTATGATAATAAAGCAAAATTCTCCTATTTAAAAAAATTAATATTTTAAATCAAGGTCAATTCATATGCATATATGTCTTATAATGTAAGCCAAACTTGAAATTACTTAAATTTCAAGATGTAGCAGTATTAAACATACTACTAATGTCATTAAGTCATCACTGAAATTAGAATTTTCCAGTCAATATACCTAACAATCCTAATTCAAATTTTAGAATTGCTTTTTTAAATGTTACTTACCTTAGTCTTAAGTCTCGAGTAAGGGATATGTGTGCTAAAGGATAAAAAAAATGTGCTTGCACCATATTTATTTCTCCTTCATTTTTGAAAGATAATGTACACTGAGTTCAAAATTCTTTGCTAACAGATCTTTTAATTATGATTTTACTCTGTTTTTTCCCAGTGTGCATGATTTCTGACAAGAAGTATATTGCAGTTATCTTTTTTTTGTTTTTATTTTTTTTTTGTTTCTTTGTAATTAATACATGTGATTTTTCTCTAGTTCCTTCAGGATTTTCTCATTGTCTTTAGTTTTTTAACTGTTTGAACCTACCATGATTAGGGGGAGAGAGAGAGGGAGGGAAAGTAGGAGAGAGGAAGAAAAAGACCCACACACTTGTAATTATCATTCTGTATATTCTCTGAAGTTCTTTGCTCTGTAATTTGATGACTGTTATTAATTTTCAAAAATCTTGACTATTATTTCCTTAAAAATTTCTGTGGAAAACTCTAGTATATAACTAGCTGATATGTGCAATCCAAACTACACTCTTTCCTTTTGACTCAGTGAGACTATTAGGCACTGAATATTTTCTTTCTTCCTCACAATTTGGAAAACAGTTCCAATTAGAGCAGAGCCATTAATCACTTCATATGCTCCTTTTCAGGATCACAGAACTTTTTTACAATTCATTTTTGCATGAAAAATGTTGTTTAATATATTTTTCCATTTTTCTAGTTGCTTCCTCACATCATGAAGTAGACATTTATTTTTCACCACCAAACTTGTCTTTAAACCAAAACCCAGTACTTTCAGTTAAGTCAGGAGAGAGTCTGGACTTTCTTTTTGGCTTTATAGTGAACAAATAGATCCAAAATTAACAAGAGTTTTTAGATACTGAAAATTTAAAGTGCATAGATTACTGTGACAAGATCAACATCTATTTACTTTGTAGCAAGCAGTGTATGCTCTTTTTTTTTTTAAGATTTATATATTTATTTATACAAGCACTGGGTACAGTCAGAAGCACGGGGGAGTGAGAGAACTCACAGAGCCAGAGAGGGGAACAGAACAGGCAGACTGACAAAATACACTGCTGAGGGGAGCAGCGGGCGAGGCAGGAAAGGTCTGTCGCACCATGTGGGCACCCTCGCTGGTGGCCAGGGATAGAACCAGCGCTGCAGAGGCTGTAGGCAGCTCTGCAGCCCAGCGCTCAACCACTGGGCCACCAGGGGAGGCCCAGTAGGGTATGCTCTTATTTTATGCTTTTAGTATTTTTAGGTTTCTACATTCATATGAGAATTGAACTTGAGTTGATTTTATTATTGTATATGACTATTATTTTTAATTTGATTTCTGTTCCTACTATAGAAATGCTTATATTTGTAAAATGTATAACCAGTAAAATCTTTACTATTCATGTTTGTTCCATCAAATTATTTTCTATCATTTTCCTTAAGTATACAAGTATTTCTTCTGTTAAAGTTAATCAAGTAACTTCCTAGGACTGATATGTTTCTTTGCTCAAGAATGAGAAATACATTTATTGTAGATAGGAGGCTTGTCTTTGAGATTGGAAAAAAAATATGAAATCTAGTTATCCTACTCACAAATATAAGAAATTCATTTATGGAAAATCATTGTTGATTATATATATTGCAATTGTTTAAGAAAATAATGGATTATGAATATTTTCTTGCTGAATTTTCTAGTTCTAAAAAAATGTTTTTATTATCAGCTGAAATCTGTCTGGTTGAGTAAGTTCAAGTGAACCTAATTTTGTGTAACTAATAGTAATTTACTACTCATTTTAAATGTTTTAAATTTATAGTCTTGGCGATTGCAGGGAATAAGGCATCCAGACAATACAAAGAAGAGATATTATGAGTATTTCTAACATTTTCAATATTATAGCCATGATAATTTCCCATGTTTAAAAAATAAAGATCTAATTATATATAAACTTCAAGGATATAACATTGAAATGAAAGTAAAGAAAGTTTCCTGTGTTTTACCTTTTTTCTTATTTATTTTTGTCATTTCCTATGTTCCAAATTAAACCAAAAAAAAAAAGCCAACGAACAGAAGATTTCCTGAAATCATTGGCTTCATAAAATCAGAACTACAACCTCAATATTCTGTATTTCCTCATGGAATTAGGTACCACGGGAACGGGATCCTATTTCTTGTTATTATATATCACACTGGACTAGAAAAACATCTCTGCTTATAATAGGTACTTAATAATTTTGAAGGGTACTGTTTCTTGAATGAATATATATATATATATTTAATGAATATGGTTTTTCATTCTAGAAGAGTTACAAAATTCATCTAACTACTATCCACTACCACCCCAATAGTATTTATGATGTCAAACCTGAGTCTCAATGAGGTCATTACATCGTCTAATGTTACTATAGGAAAATAAAAATTAAAATACTTTCATTAACATGATGTGGTCTTTTTTACTATCTGTATGTAATATTGTATTGTATGTTGGGTAACAGATCTAAAATGTATGTGACATAAACATATACTCACAGTATTTTCTTTAAAAAATTGGTGGACAATTGATAAAATATGCTAATATAGACACATATAAATTGAACTATCTAAACTTCTACTTACTTATCAACAGCTAACTATTTTTATCTATTATCTGTCCATTTATAACTGTTTTATACTGAGTATAAAAGTTAATTTATTCACCACTCTTGCTTTGCCCTACTTGTACTACTGCAATAGTTGTGGTGACTTTGTTGTTTGCTTTTATTCTATTCAAATATGCTGAAGAGATCAGATATTACCACTTTACTAGGTACATTGTTTAAAAATATCTGTTTAAATATCATTCTTTATGTTTTGAGCAAATATACAACAGTGCTCTATCAACACCTTGTATTTCTTTGTGAAATAGGCATTAACTATAAAAAATCTTTGGTAATAATAATAATAATGATAATAGCAATAATAATGATATTGTAGTGGATAACCACCTGTGCAGTTTCAATATCAGTTTGAAATAATATTAGACGACAAACCAGTCACAGATTCTTTCCTTTCCATGCCCTGACTTTACATTTGTACAATCAAGATATCGATGCTGAATTCCCAGGCAAAATAGCCAAAGGAACTTTGCTTTACAATAGTGAATGCTAAATAACATATTTTAAAGTGAATTTCATTGATGTTTTCAAATTTTCATCTTTGACAGTCTCAGACTATTTTGCTTTTTTTCCAACTAAAGAAAATACTACCTGTGTCAAATAGCACATTAAGAAAATAATATACTAACTTTAAATGGTGGAATTGCAGTTCAGTTAAGCAGAGGTTTGGGAGTATAGAAGAATAAGCTGTTGGATTTCTGTACTTTTAAGGGCAGTTTAGGGCATGCAATCCAGCCCCCCTTCTCTAGACTAACCAGTGAGTACTGGTTTAAACTCCAGTGTGATCCCCCATTGCTTTTAACCTTGTGAATACATATTGTCACCTGGCTTTTTTGATCTAGAATCATAATTTTCTGTTACTATTTCTCTTGGTTACAACAATTTAAGAAAAATGCTGGAGATAATGCTGCACCAGACTATAAATGATACACTGTAGTCTAGAAACACATGAGGCCACATGCTAACTATTTATGGCAACAATATAAAATTAGTGTTCAGTTTTCAACAAGGAGAAGTAATTACCTCTCTAGTGCTGACACACTTCATTTTTTTTCAATAGTCTTTTTCTAATGCTATTAATATGTTCCAAATTTGTATCATGGAGAAATACAAAGAAATAAGTTTCCAAAGAGTGGAAGAGAAGAAAATATAGAATGGCTAAGTGAAACAAAAGGAGGTACAATTTAAGTAGTTTTATTTAGAAACTTTGATGTGTTAGAAATTTTGAAAATGTTCAAAGGTACATTTTAATACTTAAAGAATTGGGTGCTCATCCAGTCTTCAAAAAATGCTTTGAGCAACGTTACATGGTCCCAGATAAAGGAAGATGGTTGCTTCTGTGCGAGGACACCATGGATGGCCTAGGCTATTTGTCAACCGGACATAAGTAGGATGAAACTCTTCAACCACCATATGTGCCAATATGCTGAATACAGAGGTTGTATTAATAATCACTCTCTAGGGCCTCCCCTGGTGGTGCAGGCTGTTGAGCGCTGTGCTGTGAAGCTGATCACAGCCTCTGCAGCGCCAGTTTGATTCCGGCATGCGAGGGTCCCACATGCACAGCGGGCCTCTCCTGTCGTTTCTGCTGCTCCCCTGAGCAGTGTATTTTGTCAGTCTGCCTTTTCTGTTCCCCGCTTTGTCTCTGGTGAATCCCCTCACCCTCCCATGCATCTGGCCTGTGCCCTGGTTCTTGTATAAAATAAATAAATCTTTTAAAACAATAAAAAATAAAATAAAATAAATCACTCTGTAGAGGAGATACTGGTGTCTATTGTTTTGAAAAAGTGCTGTAAACTGAATGAAGTCATCATAATAGATCTAAGTGAAATGCTATAATCAAGAGGGAGGAAACATCACTTTCAAATCATCTCTCTCTATATTTTTTTATTTTTTTAATTTTTAATTTTTTAAAGATTTATTTATTTACTTATTTATTTATTTATACAAGCACTGGGTACAGTCAGAAGCACGGGAGGGTCAGAGAATTCACCAGAGCCAGAACAGGGAGCAGAACAGGCAGAAGGACCGAAGTACACTGCTGAGGGGAGCAGCGGGCGGCAAGAGAGGTCTCCGCGCCATGTGGGACCCTCGCCCGGTGGCCGGGGATCGAACTGGCGCTGCAGAAGCTGCGGGCAGCTTTGCAACCCAGTGCTCAACCGCTGCGCCAACACCGGGGAGGCCCTATCTCTATTTTTTAGCATCTGTATTGTACTTCTCTTTCTAAATACCTTTACAACATCTAAATATGTCTTTCACACACCAAAGATCTGTATTGTTAATTTAGAAACAAATTTGATGACATTTTAATTATTTTATTATTTTATTTTTTTAAATTTTATTGTTATATTCCCCATACAATTGCAGCCCCCCCATTCTGACCCCAATCCCTCCCCTCCCGCCCCCGCCCCCCTAAAAGTGTCTCTGGTTCATAGTTTTTTGTTCATTTTGATTTTCACTTTCTTATAGTTATTCATTTTCCTGGTCCCTTATTTAAGTTTTCTAGATTCCTGCTATGAGTGAGACCATCCGGTATTTTTCTTTTTCTTTTTGGCTTATTTCGCTGAGCATGATCCCTTCCAGCGCCATCCATGTTGCTGCAAATTGCATGTGTTTATCTTTTTTGAATGCTGAGTAATATTCCATGGTATATATGGACCACATCTTCTTGATCCAGTCATCTATTTTTGGGCATTTGGGTTGTTTCCAAAGCTTAGCTATTGTAAACAGTGCTGCTATAAACATAGGGGTGCAGGTGTTCTTTGGAATTGATGTTTCTGTGTCCTTTGGGTAAATACCTAGGAGTGGAATTGCTGGATCATATGGAAGCTCTATGTTTAGTAGGTCCAGAAATCTCCACACAGCTTTCCACAGTGGTTGGACCAGTTTGCACTCCCACCAACAGTGTAGAAGAGTTCCTTTTTCTCCACACCCTCGCCAGCATTTGTTGTTGCTAGTTTTTTTAATATGTGCCATTCTCACTGGTGTAAGATGGTATCTCATGGTAGTTTTGATTTGCATTTCCCTGATGGCAAGTGATGTTGAACATTTTTTCATATGCCTGTTGGCCATTTGCATTTCCTCTTCAGAGAAGTTTCTTTTTAGCTCTTCTGCCCATTTTTTGACTGGATTATTTTCTTTGTTGTTGTTGAGTCTCATCAGCTCTTTGCAGATTTTTGTGATCAGTCCTTTATCATTAGTGTTGGGTGCAAAAATGTTCTCCCAGTTGGTGGGGTTTCTCTTTGTTTTTGTTATTGTCTCTTTTGCTGTGCAGAAGCTCTTTAATTTGATGTAGTCCCAGCTGTTTATCTTTGCCTTCACTATCACTGCTTTGGGTGATGTGTTTGTAATTGTAAATAGAGTAGTAAAGTCATTTGTCTGTTACTTACTTTTTGACTGTCTAGATTGATTAAAAGTTGTTTCTTTTATTAATCAATAAACTTTCTATAGAGTTCCAAGTAGGAATTGAAAAAAATTTTGAAGAGTTTATAACTTGAAAGGTAGTCACATAATTGAATGACTATAACATATTATGTAATATGAGTAATACACATAAAAACATACAAGAAGAAAAAGGGAAAATTTTAGTTCTTTCAGTTATATATTCTTGCATTAATCATCTCTCCCACACAAGTAATTTCCAGTATTATCTCAGTATTCTTTACTGTGGTGATATAAACTCTTCTATTTTCTAATAATCACCTCTAACCAAAATTTATTGTTGTGACAATTATGAGCTTCATTCCTACTTTATGAATTATAGTTTTTGAATGTTTCATAGGTATAAAGACATTCACACTTGCAAATTACTAAAAGGTAGAGACATAATTGGTTACGAATATAAGATAATGGACTGGTGTATAGAAAAACAAAGTTTTGTGTGTCCCAATATCTATGTAAATTATATCTGATTTAATTTTTTCCAGAGAATATCATTTTGAGCTGTAAAACATATTCCACTATATCAAACTAAGCTCTATCAACAATGTATCTAAATAAAATAGGCAAAAGAGTTCAAAAGATACCTAGCCAAAGATACAGCACTTTTTCAAAACAATAGACACCAGTATCTCCTCTACAGAGTGATTTATCCAGTTGGCCAACAGACATACCAAATCTTAGTATCTCAATAAACTCAATAAAAAGTATAATAAACAAAAGAAATATCAATAAATGCAAGAAAAATCAATAAACACAAGAAAAATCCAAAATAAAACTGTACTGTTATGTTCTTTTAGTATCCATATGACTGAAATTAGAAAGAGTAACAATTCTAAGAGTCTACTAGTATATGATCATCTTGAACCTTAATGTACTATTGGTGACAGAATAAATTGGAACTAATTGAACAGACAATTATTTGGCAGTATTTACTAAATTTCATTATGTACATATTCCATGACACAATTCCACTCCTGAGTATATACCAATAAAAACACATATATATGTGCATTAAAAATTTTCATGAATGGTATTTTCAACATTATTTATAGTAAGTTAACTTTGGGAAAAATATATGTCTACTATCAGATGAATGTATTGTGGTCATCTAATAGAATGCTGATATTCTTTAATGATTAATGTTATTTAGTGCTTTAAATAACAATATGAGTGAACCTTCTAAAAACAGTGTTAATAGAAGGAAACTACAATAATGTGTGCGTTATATTTCTATCAATTTGAAATTCTGAAACATGCAAAAAATGATAGTATTAAAAGTCAGGAAGGTGTTACTTTAGTCTGGTAGTATAAAAGGTAGTAAGTGGCAATGGACATAATGGGTCTTCTGAGATGGTAATATTTCTACTTGATCTGAATGGTCAGTTTAAGATAACTCATTACTATTTGAATTATTTATTTTTTGTATTAAATATCACTATCAAAACTAATTTAATATGCATGGGTTGTAGTTATATCAATGTTTACAATGTCTATCTCCACTAGTAAAATAAATAGTATTTTTCTTTTGGATGATGTATATCTTTATTTCAGCAGTTCCTCCCCAACCCCCTACTCACACACACATACATTGGAAGAATCACTTTGGAAAACAGATTTGTTGTCATCATTTCTTAAAATGTTTGTTGAAATATTGGGCATTTCATGTTTGCCCCCAAAAAGTACAGAATATTGTCCAGATCCGAAGGCACTTAACCTTTACATACTTTCATGGATGAAACAATTTGTTCATTTATTTCCCAAAGGATCCATCCATGAAATAAAATAAAAAACAAGGTTTCTCTCTCTTTATTTGTCATAATACAGCCCTGATATCCAGAAATATTTTAGTGTTCATGTTTACTTGTCCAAAATGCTTAGGATTGTAATTTCCATGTTTGTATTGGTAATGTTAATTATACAAAATACCTTACAAAATTTTATACTATGTATCGGTTATAAAAATTTTAAAAAACAATATTCTAGTATAGTAAGTTGAGGTTTATGACAATATAAACATAAATGCACTAAAATGTTATTAAATGCATTTTATTTAATTTGCTTATAAAATCGTTAAGGCACAACCACATTTTAAAACCATATTGTAACTATATGGTATATGTAAACAATATGTAAAGTATAGAAATGTTTAGAACAGTAAATAAATGTGTGTAATTTTCATACAGTGTTTTTTTAATTATATGACCAAAATAAAGGTAATGTAACTATTTTTAATTATTTTTCATCATTTGGGTCTACTAATTGAAAGCTTAGAAAAATAAGTATTATATTATAACTATATATTTTAAAAGTTCTATTTCATAAAGAATGCATTATAAGTCAAATCAAATTATGACTAGTTATTCCATTATAATACTACATTTTTTTTATATTTCTCCAACTCTTAATTATGGATAAAATATTTCTCCACTCATATGTGAAGCATTTGTGAACTAACTGAATTCTTCTATTCATTAAAGTGGTTTGTTGTTACCTCATGTATTTTTACTGTTTCATACAGAAATATACACAAGCATAGCAAAAGTAACACTTTTATCTGTTAGTTTTTGTGCTCTATTTTAGGAAGTTAACAGAGTTTAAAGCTTAAATAGTCTTTTCCTATGTAAATCATGCAGAAAAATTATAATTCCATTACTTTTACTCCATTTCCCTGGATTTTTGGGTTTGTTGTAACAACTCAAAACCTATTTCAAATATGCAATGAGCCATTTTTCACCATTTCACTGAAGGAGCAATATTCTTGTTCTCTTTCAAGATCCATTTCTTTAAGAAGCAAATTCCAGCGACTGTTTCCAAGATATAAACATTAGTATTACAGCACACTATTTTACTGTAGCCTGTGGGGAGGATTTCCATGCTTCAACACAGTATAATATTCAAATTGAAAATAAAACTTCCAAAGCTTGAAAGGGACTAAGGTAACTTGGTTAGGTTGTGACTACCTTCTTGAATTAGATATTCCCACTGAGTGTCCATTTCTTCTTTGCAAGCTTAATTTTCCATTAAAAACATAATTTGAACAATTTGAATATAGAATGCATCTCATATTTTGCAAATATACAGTTTATTTTTTCCACGTTCACAGTCTCCTTTTACTTTAAAGGCAAATATTTGAAGAAGCTCTGTCTACATGGTTAGTATATTGAGGAGTTTAAAACAAGAAACTACATAAAATAGATGACAGAAGTATAACAACATACTCTCAGATGTGTTTACCAGCCTGGCAAAGTCACTATTACCAAGCGTTCTGTTGGTATTAGTTACATGCTAGGTCCTGGTGATTCAAATAAATGTAATAATTATTATTTTACTATAAGGACATGTATATAAGAAATGCAATTTATTTATGAGTACAATTACATTCTTGCTGAAGGCTTCTAGTTAAATTTGGTGTTATACTCATGCTATATAGTCAAGATTAATATATAGTAAAATTATAACATTAAATGAAGTAAAATCAACATTAAAGTTTTATTATGAACAACATAAAAATTTTAGTATGAATGACATATCTATTTTATTCTTTTTCTTTATTAGTATTGCTTCCAGTTCTTTCAAGGTCCACGCAGTTTTGAGTTGTTCATGGGTGTTCACTTCCACAAACCACCTAGTGTTCAGTATGATTTGAAAGAACACTCTCAGAACTAATTATTATCTTTTCTTAAAGCTGGTAAATTAAGATTTGGTTTGGGACCCCTTGATTTTAAGTTGACTTATACCTACAGAAAACTCATCTTAAGATATACCTAAATACCTCAAATATTGCAAGAAGAAATATGTAAATGTCATATACCTCAAATATTGCAAGAAGAAATATGTAAATGTCATAATCCTCTATTTGTGCTACCAACATTGAGATTAACCATGACATCTACTTGAAATTTGATTTATATGGTTGTTTACTAAGGATTTCCATTTTGTGTTCTAAGATACTAAACCGCTGGTAGGGTATATTCGATAGTTCTTGGAAAGTTTTTTTTTGAGGAAGTCATGTGTGAAATTATATTTTAAAGATCTTGTAGGAATAAAACCTATATATTAATTGTAATGAATGGACTCCATTTATAGATTAAAAAAAGAAGACTGGTATCTCATAATACCTCTGTGATACAGAATGGAGTTAGAAAGGAGTTAAAGCATCATGGTTATTACAACAGTTTGCATCTTTTTTTTCAGATGATTACTGAATTTACAAATAGCTCTATGCTGAAAACAACCTTTGAGGAACTATATGTACCATTTAAGCCGTGTGTGTTACTGACTACCTATTCCTACAAATATAATTTAATGGAGGTTTTTTTTTTTTAAAGAATATTTTTGCGTGCCTAAAAAAAAATAAATCCAGAATCCCCCTCTTTTAAAATAATTGAAAAATAAAAATACTTCCAAACACTTTTTACAAAGCCATCATTACTCTAATAACAAAAGCAAACAAAGAAAACATACAAAAATAAAATTACAGATCAATCTCTGTAATGATCACAGACACACAGACACAGAAATCCTTAATAAATCCAGGCTAGCGGTTGAATTATATACCATGACTAAGTGGGATTCATACCAGGAGCACAAAGATGATTTAGCATCTGAAAATCAAGGTAATTGACCACATCAACAAAAAGATTAAAACCATATGATCATATCAATGATGCTGAGAAAGCATTTGAGAAGATGCAACATCCATTTATGATGAAAACCCTTGAAAGACTGAGGATAAATGGAATAGACATTAACATAAAATTATTTTCAACAACCCCTCAGCTGATATCATTCTCAATGGTGAAAAACTAAAAGCTTTTCCATTAAGATCTCATAGAAGATAAGAATGTCCACTCTCACCACCACTATTGAACATAGTATTGGAAGTTCTATCTAGAGCATTGTGACAAGAAAGAGATACAAAAGGAATCCAAATTGGGAAAGTAAAAGTAAGCTGTCATTATTTGCAGATGACATAATAATATACATAAAGAACCATCAAGATTCCATGGAAAACCTAATTAAAACTAGGTTTAACAAAATGGCAGAGTATAAAATCAACACTCATATTTCAGTTGCATTCCTGTATACAAACAATGAGATAAAAGAGGAAAAATTTAAAAAGTGATCCCATTTACTGTTACGCCCCTGTCCTCCCAAAAAAATTACCTCAGAGTAAACCTAACAAAGGAAGTAAAAGATGTATACAAAGAAAACTATAAGACATTGTTGAAAGAAACAAGATACAAATAAGTAGAAAATATTCTCTGCTGATGGATTAGAAGAATGATCATCACTAAAGCAATATACAAATTTAATTTGTAAATTTAATACAATCCTAATAAAAAAACATCAATGACGGGACCTCCCTGGTGGTGCAGGCAGTTGAGCACAGCACTGTGAAGCAGTCCGCAGCCTCTGCAGTGCGGGTTCGATCCCCACCGGCTGCGGAGCAACCCACATGGTGAGGCAGACCTCTCATGTCTCACCCACTGCTCCCCTCAGCCGTGTATTTCGGCCATTCTGCCTGTTCCTTTTCTCGCTTTGTCTCTGGTGAATCCTCTCACCCTCCTGCATGTCTGGCCTGTACCCCAGGTTCTTGTATAAATAAGTAAAAAAAATCTTAAAAAACAAACAAACAAACAAAAATCAGTGACATTTTTCAAAGAACTGGAACAAAAGAACAAAAACTATTGAAATTCATGTGAAATCACAAGAGACCCAAATAGTAATAGCAATCCTGAAAAAAAAAGAAATTGAATGGCAGTATCAAACTTCCAGAATGAAAATTATATTATTAAGCCATAATAATTTAAACAGTCTGTTACTGGAACAAAAATAGACACACAGAACAATGGAATAGAATTGAGAGCCCAGAAATAAACTCACACATATATGGGTAGTTAATCTATGACAGGATCCAAAAACATACACTGGACAAAGCCTCTTCAATAAATGGTATTGGGAAAACTGCATGCTGAATGCAAAGGAATGAAACCAAACCAAATCCTCCCCCCAAAAAAACCAAACCATTATGTTGTACCATACACAAAGATTAACTCAAAATAGATAAAAGACTCATGTAAAACCTGAAACCATAAAATACATAGAAGAAAACGGAGGCAAAACAATTCATGACATAAACTTTAGTGATGTCATCAGATATTTGTCCCCAACAGCAAGAAAAATAAAAGAACATAAACAGCTAGGGCTGGGGCCTCCCTGGTGGCCTAGGTTTTAACTCTCAGAGCTGTCACCACTGCAGCCTGAGTTCAATCCTGGCCAGAGAGCTAACCCAGAGAGCAGACCTCTTCTGTCTCGCCCACTGTTCCTCTTACCTGTGTATTATATAAATCCACCCGTTTCACCCCCACTCTGTCTCTGGTGAATCCTCACCCCCTGCACCTCTGGCCTACAACCCAGTTTTTCTACAAAATAAATAAATAAATATTTAAAAAATATATTTATAAACAGCTGCAACTACATCAAACTAAAAACTTCTGCACAGTGACGAAAACTATTGCCAAAATGAAAATACATACTAAATGGGAGAAAATATTTGCACACCATGCATCTGACAAATAACTGATATCAAAGATATACAAAGAAAACCCATACAACTCTACAAAAATATAATAAATAACCCAATCAAAAGATAGGCAGAGCAATTAAACACATTTCTCAAAAGAAGACATTTAGACTACAATCAGGCACATGAAGAAGTGTTCACAATCACTTACTGATTGAGAAATGCAATTCACTACCACAATGAGAAACTATCTCACACCTATGAGAATGGCTCATCTTGGAAAGACCAGAAACAAGTGTAGGGGAGGATGTGAAGAAAAGTAAATACTCCTAAATTGCAGGTGGGACTGAAAACTGCTCTAGTTTTTTTGGAAATTAATATAGGGTGTCTCAAAACATTAAAAGTTGATCTACTATTCAGCTCAGAAATTATACTTCTAGGCATCTACCCCAAAAATTCAAAAACACTAATTTGAAAGGAAACTTTCACTTCCATGTTTATCACAACACTATTTACTATAATCAAAATATGAAACAACCTAATGCCACAGAACAGTGATTCAAGAAGTTGTGGTAAATATGCACAATGGAATATTACTCAGTTTTCAAAAAAGTAAACTCTGCCATTTGCAGCAATGTGGATGGAGCCCAATGGGATAATCTTAAGTGAAAAAAGTCCAAAGAAGAAAGATAAATACAGATAATACAGATGGTATCACTAATTGATAGAACATAAAATAACTAAATAGCTTTCTTTCCTACTCGCCATTTTAGAATAGGGATCTTTGTGTCCACTGAGACTCCTTGGAACTGAAAAAGTGCTGCCCCACAGATGTTGGCGAGGATGTGGAGAGAAAGGAACTCTCCTGCACTGCTGGTGGGAGTGCAAACTGGTCCACCCACTATGGAAAGCTGTGTGGAGATTCCTCAACCTACTAAAGATAGAGCTTCCCTATGATCCAGCAATTCTACTCCTAGGTATTTACCCAAAGGACACAGAAACATTAATTCCAAAGAGCACCTGCACCCCTATGTTTATAGCAGCACAATTTACAATAGCTAAGCTTTGGAAACAACCCAAATGCCCAAAAGTAGATGACTGGATCAAGAAGATGTGGTACATATACACCATGGAATATCTCAAAATTCCAAAAAGATAAACACATGCAATTTGCAGCAACATGGATGGAGCTGGAAGGGATCATGCTCAGCGAAAATAAGCCAGAAAGAAAAAGAAAAATACCAGATGGTCTCACTCATAGCAGGAATTTAGAAAACCTAAATAAGGGACCAGGAGAAAGACTAATTTTAATAAAGTAAAAATCAAAATCAACAAGCAACTATCAGCCAGAGACACACTATGGGGGTAGGGGGTGTAGGAGGGATTACAGTCAAAAGAAGGGGGTGGAAATTATATGGGGACTATAACCAAGATGAAAAAGCATATATTGTGCAAAAATGAAAAATGATGTAAAAATATATATAAAATAAAATATATTTTAAAAATTAAAAAAAATAAATAGATAAAGACAAGCTTAAAACAAACCCTTCAAAGATGACTACCAAGCTAAAGAATCAAAGGGTAGAGGGGAGAAGGGGAGGGATAAGAACAAAAAGGGAAAAAAAACATAATGGATTATGGTGGGGGACTACAGGTGAGTCAGTGGTGTATGCATTATGGGTGTAATACCTGGTGGGGGTATCTACCAGGGACTATTGTACCTAAATTTAAAATAATTAAACAAAACATTATTCCTTATCTGTGCTTATTTTATTACCTGTTACTTTCTTTAATTTCTATTTCATATGATTTTGAATGATGAAGTGATATTCTGAGTTACCAGTGATTCTTAGTAAAGTTACTTTTATTGCTGGTATCATATAATTGTCAATCGCATTTAACTAGGATTGAGAAATGAAATTTTCCTATTTATTTTTAAACACAATATGTATAGAAAGATTATTTAGCAACATAAACTTTTTAAAGGTAATTTTTGTCATATTTACAGTATCTTATGTCCCTGAAGATTTGACTAAGATATTTTGCAGTGAAACTATTAGAATTTGTGAAACATGCAGTTTAAGATCCTTGAAAGACTACTCATCCAGTTCGCTTCATAAAACAACCTTAGTAGAAATTGGTAACACATAACTCCTGACTCACACAGTGTTTTCTTTTATTATTTTGTCAAAAACAGTCTCCAATTTGAATTTCAATCAATGTAGTCATCACTGGGTAAAAACTGTAATCAGCACTAATAATTTGATCATTGATTTAGACCTGTTTACTAAAAAGACATTTCCAATAATATCCATCATCTGCAATATTTTTGTGTATCCTGATACTATTTCTTTCACCATAACCCATAGTCAGTCAGGTTACTTTAATGAATACAAGAGATGATGACAAATCTCTACATAGAAGCTATAATTGTAGCGGTCATCTGGTTCCTTGATTATACAGAGAAAGTATAAGCCTTGCCAAAGGGAATGGTACCACAAACTGTTAAATCTAGGACCTGTATGAATAGCGAAGTATTGTATTCATTCTACCATATCACATTCTCCCTAATTTATAGCATAATGCACTGCATTAGAGTTCTCCTAATTTTAAAGTAAATGTGTTCCTGGACCATTGAGCAGTTCTGACTTACATCTACTGCCATGGCATAATTAATAGCACCCATTTTACTCTCAAAAGTGTCTATATTTGGGCAATAAATTATTTGGTTGCCCTAACAGATATAATAATATTGAATTCAATGTAACATTTACATGTAAGGTGTACAAGTGAAATATGAATGTGCACAAGTGTCAATAGTAAGAGGCACCTAAGATAATGCAAATAGGATGGACTGAAATCTAATAGAACTTAGGTCAAATCTTAGCTTGCAACATGATGCCTCATGTGAAAAAACTTCTCTAGCACTCTCACTCTGTTTTTATTTACATCAATAAAATACATCTTGTAATACCCACATTGATATGTTATCATGAAGATTAAATCAGAAAACATAACAAATAAAGTAGCAAACATAAATATTTCATTTTTTAATAACTTTATTTTTTGGAAAGAAAAATCTTTAGCATAATATTTTGGACTATTTATAGCAATGAATAAGTGTTCAGCAGCTTAAATGAAAACACTACCTACTGCTTTGGTAGAATCCATTTTGAGCTGGAATTAACAATTGCTCTACTTATCACAGCAAGGAATCCATTTTGCTAAAAATAACAGAAAGGGACACGCTGTATTCCAAAAAAATGTATATTGGTTCACTTGAAACAAATGGATTTAAAATGATTGCAGTGCAGTAGTCTGCTAATTTCATTCTCTCATTTCCTCATAGATCATTGTTTTCCCCTATTTTTAACTAAAACCTTAGTGTTTCTTCAGAAATAAACTGTCATTCTTGAAAAAACATCCCACTGAGTCCTCAGCAATTATTTTTTTAAGTAAAACAAAATGAAAGTATTTTACACTGAAATTTATTTAAATTATATTTAAAAATTAAAAAATTAAAAATTTTAGTTACAAGATAGAATAAATATGCTATATATGAAAACATAAATACTAAAAATATTAAAATGAAGGTTTAATTTCAAAATACTTTTATTACTATGTATGTTAAAATTATTATGTATGTTAAAATTAGCATAAATTAATTTTGTAATATATTTATGCATTTCATCATCAGTAGTACAAATTATTCACCATATTTTCTTTGATAAATATTTTTTGAATCTAGCTATTTCAGATACATGCTTTGATTGGTAGTAGGCTTCAGGGTCAGTGATTCTATACATGTCTCTTTTTTTAAAAAGATTTATTTATTTATGCATACAAGAGCTGGGGTACAGGCCAGAGATGTAGGGTGTGAGAGGATCCACCAGAGACAGAGTGGGGAACAGAACAGGCAGACTGACTGAAATACATTGCTGAGGGGAGTAGTGGGCAAGACAGAATAGGTCTGCCTTGCCATGTGGGTTTCTCCCTGGTCAGCCAGGGATTGAACTCATGCTGTGGAGGCTGTGGATTGCTTCATAAGGCGGTGCTTAACCCCTTGCGCCACCAGGGAGGCCCCATGTCTCTCTTTCTTGACATATATCTTATTCTTTTCTTTTCTTAAAGTGTATAGGTCCTGTAAATGTTCCACTAATAGTTGCACTCAACCCTCTTTTCACTCCTGACACACTGATATGTTCTATTATATATAGATGACACCAAATGTTATAGAGCATATATGAGTGTAAAGTTCAGTGTGTATTTCAAGGATAAAGATACAAATTTGAATATTATACACATTTAAATGCTTATTTAGTCACAAATTTATAGGATTTTGATTAATTATTGAGTATGGTTAGAGAAGGAAAAGAATACAGAACATAGGCTAGTCCAACATTTATGTATTTGCAAAATGAGTGGAGAGGGCTAGAAAAATAAATAAAAAGGCACATACTGGACTTCCAATTGCAGTTCTGCCATATAAAGACATTCCTAATGTAAATACATTCCTAAAATAGGAACAGTATTAAAAACCTGAAAATATGAATCTGGATCTGAAACTGAGGCAAATCACTGTCTCTAAATTTGGATATATACAGGCTCATCCATAGAAATATAGTGCAGGTGTATTTATCTGAATGAGAAGCCTCTGTCGATCAACAGAAACTTAAATGGTAGAAACACAACAGTGGTAATTTTGATGTATAGCTGGAGGCTCTGTGTGGAATAGCATGAGAATAAAAAACAAATTGGGGGTCATAGACTTAACATCACACTGTTTTTGTGGGCTTTACCTCCAGGAACTTCAATAGGTTTTCATAATAAAGATATGAGACATACTTCTCTCACTATGTCAAGGTTAGAAGATCAATCATTCTGAGTGTAATATACTCAGATGTTTCTCTTTAACAAATGCCTGAGGAAAATAATTTTCTAGAGCTTCATCCTAGTTAGTGTATTCCTCTGTTCTAGCCCTCGATAGCTTTTCTGTTTTACTTAAGAAAGTCAGGAACAAAGTCAATCTGAATCTGATTGAAATTTGATTCAAACCTGAAAAATCATTGAAACATGAAAATATGGAGGTCAGAAAATGAAGAGATAGACATCTTTATCACTGGAAGAACATTTTTGAAGGTGGTGGTCATCATGTGTGTCAAGTAGCTGAGCACAATACGGGATATTGAGAAAGGAAAGAATTCTGAAGTTATGTCTAGATAGATAATTAATATTTGATTTAGAATTGTTTATTGTTTAACCCACACACACACTTTGTACTTGTACACAAGGGAGTGAGTGATATTTACTTAAAAATAAGTGAGCGATTTCATGAAATTATGTATCTCAAATGTCAAACTTGTGATCTAAAAACTCAGATACAACATTAATGGCAGATTTTACTCGCGGATGAATATAAACCAAATTATGTTTTACATACTATAGATATTGACCTCAACTCATTGACTACATTTTAACTAATTTTAGTTGAAGCAAAAATTTTTTAATTCACAATATATGCTGAGGGTATCCAGAGTAGTTTATTAGTTCAAATAATTTAATGTTTTTCTTAAAGTTCTCCATTTTAGATTTTTTTAAATACCTTTTCTTCCTTTTTGATATAAATATGATTATATGATGTATATAATGAATATAAAATGAAATTTTCAGAAAGTTTCTTTGGATGTTTAATTACATTAAAAGCAATAGCTTTTCAGCAGTTCTTTTTTACAAGGCACTACACAAAAACTATAAAGATAATTCAATGATACGTTAATAATGAGATCTTGCAGTCCCAAAAATAAAGATGCACATTTGAAAAGTACATAATTTACATTAACAAAATTGTTAAATAGTGACATATTAAGGCCATGACCTCTTAAATTAATAAAACAATACATCATTTAGATATTTAAAAATTAAATTTTTAATTTGTGATTGCTCTTAGATTTTCTTCTCTCCATGGTTAATTTCACTAAAGGTGCTATTTATTTGCAATGACAATAAACTGTAGTATCTCTAATAGCATATACAACAAAAGGCAAAAGAAGTCATATGATAGATATTTTGGAAAACAAATTGAATTTAACATAAACAGAAAGACTTGAGAATAATACAGTAATATTGATCAAACATATTAACCATCTTGAAGATTTTCTAATTGGGTACCTGGAATGGAAAAGATTATCCTGATGAATTTACAAAATTCACCTTCCTTCTGAATGTTGCTAGAATTTTTTTGAAACTAATCTGTTTACAATTCATGAACTTAAGTTGCAACTCAAAAACTTAATTTGCAAATCATAAACTTAACTTTTGGTCTCTGAGAAATTCTTTCTTAAAACAATATGAATCATAGAAAAGTACATTCATAAACTGATAAGATTTATTTTTCTCCATTATTTATTTTATTGGATATTACCTACACATAATTACTGATTGATATTGAACAAACTTGTTTACTATAGACACAGTGTTAATGATGGTCTCAGAGATTGGTTTTTGTGGGGAACATATGTCTTCTCACAGAAACAACCATAACATGTACCAACATTAAATAATTTCAGTTTAATATTTATGGTGACATATTTGATTTGAATTAATTTAACATCTTCTCCTCTATATTTTGATCAAATTGAAAAGATTGGGCCAAAAGTGTTGGTTTTTGTCTCATTTTTAGTGAATAATAATTGGTGTTTTAAAGTTATGCATAATAAATACAGGGACTATTCTAAGCATGAATTACTCTTCCCTTTTAAAATTTCATGTGAATTATGATGTCACTTAAAAATGGGAGATAGAAGTTGATTACCTACTTTTATAAGATATCGTATTAAGTGATCCTCATTTCTCCTCATTTTAATATTAATATATTAATATATATTAATTGAAAATAATAACAAATTCCAAATAATCTTACAATCCTAAGAGATAGTTACTAAGGGCAATGAATGATAACAATATTAAAATTAGTGAAACAATCTCTAAAGTACTTTAAACATTTTAATTGTCAGAATAAGTTAAACTATCCTTGTTATCAAAGTATAATCTAACATCATTCCACTAGTTAGCTCTGGTCAGGAATTACTTCAGCCACAAAATATTTATCCTAATAATATATCTGAGTGTAAATAGTCAAAGCTGAAAAGCAGAGAAAGTATCAAATAGACTTTGATTTGATGAATAAATTTGCAGAAACCGGAATGTGTTTTCATGAACTGTAAATGGAAATGGGAGAATTAAATAAACACCTGTCAGCATCATCTTCTTGGGAGTCTCAGAGACTTTTCCCTCCTGGTGAGCTGCAGTAAATAAATGTGCAAATCAATGTCTAATTTATTTTTTATACCATTGATTGCTACATATCTAAAACACATTCTTATTAATAGTAAAATTTTGACTTTTTAAATAAATGTGAGAACATTTGTTATTCAAATTAGCATATGTAAGCAGCCCAATACAATTATTAGCATAGTCCCTTAAGGCAGTCTTCATCATCTCCTTATATTCACATGCTATGCTATCAGTTAGATATGATGGAAATGAGAAATATTTAAGTAAGCAAAAACCATTGGTGAATATTTACTGATGTCTGCACTGACATATATAAATCTTATCAACTATTCAATATAGCATTATCTTACATTGCTCTTATAATTAAAATGACTTATCAAAGCACAAGATGAAAAATGTGTATTTTTCAGCATCCTTAAATGTAACATCCAAAATTACTGATTTCTTTAGATGAATCCAAATAAAAAGAAGAGTCAACAACTCTCCTCCAAGCTCTTTATTGTGAAACTCATGTAGAAATGTAATATCTGTTCTCTAGCATCCATTAATTCTAAAGAGACTAGGGAAATTTTTTTTAATACATAAATCATCTCATGTTAGCCCTTTATCTAAACTGTGGTTAATTTTACTTTTCTGTTCTTTACAGGCCTGTTGTCCTTTTCTGCTATTTGTATTAAACCTTTGTTCTCCTTTTAATAGCTCTAACATTCTCTTTATGGAATCCCAAATTTGTCTATAGGACCTCATATATTTTACTTTTGGTGAGAGCAACCAGGTGTGTGCATCTATACCCTTAAGGGAAATTACAATTTTGTTCTTTGTATTACTACCTACTCCCATTACAATATAATCTTATGAGTGAATGTCACCCACTCAGGATTTTATCATTCATATATATATATATATATATATATATATATATGTTACCAAAAATGAAATTAGCTCAGGTATGATGGTAGTATGAAAACTACCTTCCAATAGTTCTGAAAGTCACTAGTTTATATGAGCTGAAAGTTACTAGTTTATATGAAAGTTACTAGTTTATATTTTAAACAATATAATAGTAATGATTTCCCAAAGATATGTAATATTCCTCTTGAAAATTTTTAAATGAAATTAATTTATAATAAATTGTGTCAAGTTATATAATTCCTTTGATTTTTAATATGTTTATCTTCAAACATAAACCACTGCTCCTCAATCTTGAAAACATGGGTTAAAGCAGATTAAATTTTAGTAAAATTTATTGTTTAATTTATACTATGGTGGGTTTAACACTGTTCTATAAAAATATATAGCGACTTGGAACTTCAGAATGTGACATTATTTGGAATTAGTATCTTCGTAGATGTAATTAGTTAAATTAATTTATGGTCATACTGAATTAGGTTGGACGCTAATTCCAATGACCTATCTCTAAAAAGGCCAGGCCAGGCAGTAACACACAGGCAAACAATAATGTATCAAGAGGCACAGGTTGGAATTAAACTATCACAAAATATGGATCAGCAGGGGCTACAAGAAGCTAGAAGAGGTAAAACAATGCTTATACAAAGAAGTTAGAGGGCGAATGCCCCTTTAACATCTTATTTTTCAACTTTTAACCTCCATAACTGTGAGAGAATAAATATCTGTTGATATAAGTCAATGTGGTTATTTGTTACAGCAGCTCTAGTGAACTAATACATACTCATATGTTCTCACTTAAATGACCAAATTACTTAGAGGACTTATAAAGATATATGTATCGAAAGAATTATTTATCAATATACTTTGTATATTTAGAAAATAAATTTATATTAAGCCAGAAAATGGTGATAACTTAAATATCCATAATGTAGTGAAAATTATGTAAATATAGTCTGAAAAAAATAGAATGAATTTGCCCTAGAATAAATACGGTGTAGTATTTCTGATTTGTAATTTCTCTAAATTACAAATGAATTACCCAGTTAAAATCTGTTTATTACACATACTTAAAGTTTTTCAGAAAATAGAGCTTTTATCTAGATGGCTTTAAGATGTTTGGTAATTTTACCATGAAGTTCCAAGGTTCAGCTTGCTTTTATCAATCTGAGGATATCTAAAAATATTTGAACCTGTTTTTTGATGTTATTTGTTGCTAGTGGAAATTTCTGTTTAGTTTATCTTCAAACATTGCTTCCTCCTTCCTCATCTTCTAACACTTTAATTAAAGCACATTATATGATATTACTATGTCCATATAAGATTTGCACAGTCTTTTCTGTATCTTTCCTTTCATGAGTTGGCTTAGATATTTTCTACTGACCTGTTTTTCAGTTCACTAAGTCTTTCTTAAGATATTTTTAATTTGCTGTTAAAGCTATCATTTTCTTTTCTTTTTTAAATATTTATTTATTTGTGCATACAAGAACTGGAGTACAGGCCAAAGGTGAGGGGGGTTGAGAGGATTCAGCAGAGACAGAGTGGGGAACAGAACAGGAGATCAATTGAAATACACTGCTGGGTGGAGCAGTGGGTGAGTCAGGAGAGGTCTGCTGTGCCATGTGTGTTGTTCCCTGGCCGGGGATTGAACTCATGCTGCGATGGCTGCTGATAACTTCATAGGTTGCATCTTAACCACTTGCACCACCAGAGAGGCCCTCTATATTCTGTTTTTAATATATTTCTTTTTAATGAATTGATGTTTTCTCTTGCCAAACTTGGCAATCTTTTATTTGCTGTTAAAACTTTGTATATAAAAATTGTATGGAGGCTGAGAAAAATATTTACTCTTTCTGCCTAAATGACTTACTTTTCTTCTGACAGGCTATAATTGTAGATGCCAGTCATTCTGATCCAGTCAGAGATTATGGTGATTTTTTTTTTTTACTGGATTTTGATGATTGTGGGGTTAATCTCTGTGATTTGCTCTGATTTTTAGGATATTATATTGCAAACCTACTAAATGAAACTCTTGGCTATGTACTTGGTTTGTTTTTGGGCTGTGAAATCCAATTTTTATCTCAGTATTAAAAGAATGACAATTGCTTTTGTTGGTTATTTAGCCTCTGAGCTGTCACTTTTTGCCTGGGTTCTTGACCCCTTGCCCTGTAGAGCTAGATTTGGGCTGCAATTCTTTATGTTCACTTTTCTATGACATGGTCTTTCAACATTTGATTTCCTTGTTTGATTAAATTCCAAAATTATGTTTTTGTTTTGTTTTGTTTTTTATATTTACGCAGCTTTTAATTATTTTCCTTTAGGAATTTTTACTTTTTTAAAGATTTATTTTATTTATTTATGCACACAAGAACTGGGGTGTATGCAGGTCAGAGGTGCAGGGGGTGAGAGGATTCACCAGAAACAGAGTGGGGAGCAGAACAGGTGGATCTACTGAAATACGCTGCTGAGCTGCTGAGGGGAGCAGCCCAGTAGGCAAGACAGGAGAGGTCTGCTGCACCATTTGGGTTAGCTCCCTGGTCAGGGATGGAACTCTGGCCTCAGTGGCTGGAGATAGCTTGATAGTGCTGTGTGTTTAACCCCTATGCCACCAGGGAGGCCCAGGAATTTTTTTTCTAATGCAAGTTACCTTATTATATCTGGAAGCAACTGTCACAGTAAGCAAATATCCAGCTTAAAAATAAAGAATTCCTGACATTTCTTAGAATTGTTTTTAAGAAACATTGTACTTAAGTTGTGACCTCGCATATGAATGCACTTGCCAGAACCTAGACTTCTTATCATTAAGTCAGAGATCTCTTTCTCTGCCAAACTGAACAAAAGACTTTCTTTCAAGAACAGGTTATTTTGGTTTTAATTTTTAGTTTCATGTTCAAAGATGTTTTGCATGCTTTAGACAGATACCTAACAGTGGAAGTGCTGGATCATAAGGTAGATTATTTTTACTATTTCGAGAACGTTTCATACTGAAAAACTCTTGAATAGTTAAAGATTATATTGGAAGGTGATTTTAGCTAAATATAAAATCTTTGGTTCACAATTTCACTTTGCTTCCCCATTGTTACCTTGATTGTAAGATGGTGTTGAAAATTACTAGTCATTTTTTTTAATTGAGGAAATGTTGGTTTATGTTTTTATTTGTATTTTGGGAGTACAGTATAATGCCCTTTTCAGGTGTTATCAGAGTATACCTACCATCAAAGCACCCATAATGTACCACCATAATACATTGTGCTTCCTCCCCACTTTATTCTCATCTCTCTACTTCCCAATCTTGATTCCTTAGTTCTATAGTCATCTTTCAAGTGTTAGTTTTTAGCTTGGCTTTATTTTATAGTTTGTTTGGCTTTTCTGTATTCCACCTGTGTAAGTGACACCATCCAGATTCTCTCTTTCTCCCTGTGACTTATTCGCTTAGCATAATGACTTCCAGCTCCACCAATGTTGCTGCAAATGGCATGACTTCATATTTTTGGATTGCTGAGTAATATTCCAGTGTGTGTGTGTGTATGTGTGTGTGTGTGTGTGTAGCACATCTCCTTGAGCCACTGTTTGGGGAACTTAAGTAGTTTCAATAGTTTGGCTATTGTAAATAGTGCTGCAGTGAACGTAGGCTTACACATTTCCTTTGGCATTAGTGTTTGTGTATTCTTTGGGTAGATGCCTAGCAGTGAATTGTTAGGTCATATATCAAATCAACTTTTAAAATTTTGAAGAACTTCCACTCTGCTTTCCGTAAGAATTGGACTAGTCTACAATCTCACCACATCCTCGTCAACTGCTAGTCTAATTTTTAGACTTTTTTGAACTTTTTTTTGAACTTTTTTTTTTCCCCCTGGAGAACCTTGAACATTATATTTTACCTTTGAAATCTAGGAATTATATATTTTTTGCTTTGTTTCTATTAGCATTTGATATCAGTACAGTTGTTTCTGATTAATTTTCCAAAGCATTCAATGAGCCTTTTTAATGTAAATATTCAGATATTTTATTTGTTTTTTGGAAAGTCATTTTGCATTATAGATTTAAATATTACTCTTGTCCCATTGTTGTTTTTATCACCAAGGATTCTGAGATGCACAAATATTATTCATTTTGTGGTCCTCTTTCATTTCTGCAACTTTTCTTTGTCCTTATTTTTTGGTCTTAAGTTGTATTTGTTATCTAGCTTATTTTTGCCCCTTTCTCCAATGTTCTTGGATATATTTTCACTTGACTCTTTTCTTCCTTGGGCATAATGATTTAGTTTTCCTCCTGAATTATATGTGCCTTATTCCATTTATTTCCTAAATTGTTTAGCTCCATCATTTGTCCCTATTTATTTCTATGTATTTTAGATTTTTAATTCCTGGTTCAAAGTGGTTTTCATAATTGTTTGGATATGTTTAATTGTGTTTGGAATATGGAGTTTGAGATTTCTCCTGCCTTATGCTTTTTAAAAAAGGTTTATTTTTATTTATTTATGCATACAAGAACTGGGGTGTAAGCCAGAGTTGCAGGGGTTGAGAGGCTTCACCAGAGACAGAGTGGGGAACAGATCAGGCAGATCTGCTGAAATATACCGCTGAGGGGAGCTGCCTGCGAGCCAGGAGAGATCTGCTGTGCCATGTGGGTTAGTTCTGGAGCTGGAGGTCGAATTCATGCCACAATGGCTGGCAATAGCTTGATAGCAGTAAGACTTAACACCTGCACCACAAGGGAGGCCCTTTATGCTTTTTTTAAAAAATGGTACTATGATGTGGCTCGCAAATAATTTGCATGTATTTAACTTCATGATTTTCTGCAATGGACTTTAGAATCTCTCTTTTTTTTTTTTTAATGTTGAAGCTTTTTACCAGAATCTTGGCTTAATGTCATTTTTTTTCTATTTTAAAAATATGCTTAGTTTCCAAAAATGTCCTTCTTTATTTTGCCCCTTTACCCCAAAAAAGGCTATATATCCAGAACAATAAGAACTCAACAGGAAAAAAAAGGAATCCAGGTTGGAAAAGAAGATATGAAGCTATCATTATTTGCACATTTTATGATAGTATATTTAGAAATATCTAAAAACTCCACCAAAAAAAACCTGTTAGAAATAATCAATGAATATACGCAAAGTGGCAGTTTACAAAATTAACATAAAAATCTGTTGTGTTTTTAAATACAAATATGAATGAGAAGAAAGAGAAATTTAAAAAATAATTCCATTCCAAAACACATAAAGAGAATTCAATACTTCTCACCTGACCATGATTTATACAATGATGATAGTATATATACATATATATATAGCATGAGATAAAGAGATGCAAATACATTCCATTACATATATGAGGAGAATCATTATCATCAAAATGCCTATTCTAAAAAGAGATATATCACTTAACATTATCTCCATTATAATATCAAAAAATTTATTTGAATAAATTGAATAAAAACATTCAAATTTATATGGTACCATGAAAAGTCTCAAATAACCAACACAATCCTAAGAGAAATGAAGGCACCTTCACCCTTCCACCATAGTGGAGGGGACTATAAACTGATACCAAGCAATAGTAGTGAAAACAATCTAGTATTTGAATAAAAATTGACACCGCTTCAATGGAGTAGAATCCGTATCATAGAATAAATGTATGTCTATATCAATACTTAATTCATGATAAAGGAGCCAGGACCATACAAGAGGAAAAGGAGTGTTTCCATAACAAATGGTGCTTGGGAAAAGTGCATGGAGTTGGAAATAATCTTTCTTGTAGATTGATTCAATTCTCTTGTAAAGATCAGTAAACATGTATTCTAGGTACAGGCTAGAGATTAGAAAAACTGTATCTTAATTGTTGATGTTTTTATAATCATCATCATTTCATATTCATTAGCTCATTCTACTTGCATTTTTATATTTAAAATGTTTTTATCCAGATGACTCAGATATATGATTGCTGTGTCGGGCAGTATACCAATTAACAGCCTATACTTAGTAAATATCTGGCAGTCAGTTTGTTTATATACATGTGTGCTTACTATATGGATTTAACACTGTCATTAAACTCTATTGCTGACCCTCCATGCACTGTTCTGTGTTCAAGGCAACTTAGTCCTCCACATGGCATTACCCAGGCTATTTTTATTTCTGGCCTCTTTTTGGGTTTAGTCAGTGATATCACAGGTGATCAGGGAGCTAGAAGAGAAAATAATGTGAAGGTATTTTTCACTCCTAAGAACCTCTGTCTTTGTTTTACCTCCAGGGCATTATGATGTTTGGAATTCTTATTGGGCAGCTCTAGTTCTGTGGCTTCAAACTCTGGAGACTTCAATATCATTCTCACCTTTTATTCAGGCTTGTCCTAGAGCTCCAGTGTACTACCATACCTTGCTGATCTCTTAATCCAGGTCACACTTATGTAAAGAGCTCCTTCTTTAAAATCTGTTAAATTAAAAACTGAGTTTCCCAACAATACCCTGAATGTTATCCTACTGTATGCAAATCAATGACCTAATCACTGTAATTATCAAAACATGCAAGGACAAATGATTGTGCCTAGTTCTACTATCATGTAAAACTTTTCATTTAGCTGTGCACAGATGTGGTCTCAGTGATTCAGCTCAGTCAGTGTCACAATTTTTTATAAAGCAGATAGAAATAGGAAGCAATTTACTTTGCCGTTACAACGCTCCATTGCCACTTGGAAAAAGGAAATGTGCTAAACAGAATGCTATCTTTCATTGTTCTCTTCTGAAAGAATGTTTCCATAATTCTTCTGAAATCAAAATATGTATCTGTTGAATTAATGTCAGGGATGGAGAGGTAGCAATTTGCTTCCTCCTACACAATTTCAGAGAACACGGGTAAAAAAGAAAAAAAAATCTTTCATATAGTTACTCTTGACTTAAGGTACAAATGTCAAACAGTGAAAGTCATAAAAATACATTCATAAGGAATATGTGGATTTTAGAATGTGCCATCTCCACTTAACTAGCCCTCAATTTTGGTAGATATAAAAGGTAACATTACTCATTTAAAATATAGATGTAGATAATGTAGCTACAGACACAAATAAACATATTCATATGAACATGCATACATGCACACAAAGATATATACATATATGTATAATTACATATACCTTATCTTTTACATGAATTTTTATGAGTATATTCCAGTACTTACAGAATGCAGATAGGGATTCATTTGAAAACTATGTAAATATGTTCTTTGCTTGACAATTACAAGTAGTGGGATGACATGAGTACATGTTATTTCTCAAATCTAGATTACTTGAAAAAGTAAGTATATTAAAAGTTTACCACAAAAAGTGGAATAACAAGGCAAATACAGATAAAGGTAATACATTTTTTGGAGATTAGGTAGAATAGATATCTCATTGTATTTGACTTCTATAGAGTGAATATAATAAAACACTTTTATCTTCATGTAATTGTTTTCTTAATATCCGGGCTTCTTCCTTAAGTTATTCTGAGAGCCGTGTTCTCCCTTTGTGTAAGTATTAATATAGTGAAATTTCATTTATTTGGCATATACTTCTTGAGAGCATAAAGAGCAATCATAGGTTCTAATATCAATTGGAACAAAATTGCTGCATGGTGTTTCATCTTATAGCAACATTCACATGTATCGGGGTTGTAGCAGTTAGGTTTGTTCAGAGACCATTAGGAGATGATAAATATAGACAATAGGTAGGTAGGAAGGTAGGTAGGTAGGTCTGTAGATGTATAGATGGTTGTAGGGAGAGAGAGAAGAAGAGGGTAAAGGAGAGACGGAGATATTTCAAGGAATTGGGCTGTTAAATCTGAAACCTATAGAGCAGTTTAGAAGATTTTAACTGTCCAGCAGGAACTAATGCTGTAATGTTCAGGCAGAATTTCTTTGTCCTCCTGAAAAACTCAGTTTTATTCTTATAGATTTTCAATTGATGGGTTGAGGCTCATCTACATTATCAAGGAAAAGTCTCTCCATTACTTAAAGTCAACTCTTTGTAGATGTAAACTTCAAGCATTAAATACTTCCATATTGGTAAGCTATAGAAGCAACCCAAATGCCCAAAAATAGATGACTCGATCAAGAAGATGTGGTACATATATACAATGAAACATTATTCAGTAATCAAAAAAGATAAACGCATGACATTTGCAGCAACGTGGATGGAGCTAGAAAGGATCATGCTCAGGGAAATAAGCCAGAAAGAAAAAGAAAAATACCGGATGGTCTCACTCATAGCAGGAATTTAGAAAACACAAATAAGGGATCAGGAAAAAGACTAATTATAATAAAGTAAAAATCAAAATTAAATGGCAGCTATAAACCAGAGACACACTGGAGGGAGGGGGGAGAAGGGAGTAGGATCAAAACAAGAGTGGTGGGAATTTTACAGGGACTATAACCAAGATGAAAATGCATACATTGCACAAAAATTAAAAATGATGTAAAGATATATAAAATTAAAAAAAAAAACAAAACTTTTCAACATGGTAAACTGAATACTGATTTTTTTTTTTTAAGATTTATTTATTCGTGCATACAAGAACCGGGTTACAGGCCAGATGCATGGGAGGGTAAGAGGATTCACCAGAGGCAGAGTGAGGAACAGAGCAGACTGACTGACCAAAACACACTGCTGGGGGGAGCAACAAGTGAGACAGGAGAGATCTGCCTCGCTATGTGGGCATCTCCGAAGCCAGCGGGATCGAACCTGCGCTTCAGAGGCTACAGACAGCTTCACAGCGCTCTGCTCAACTGCTAGCACCACCAGGATAGGCCCTGAATACTGAATTTAAGGAGAGATGATGATGAAATACATTTGGTAAAATATGAAAAGCGGGGAATAAAGGTATAAGGTATACAAGAAAAATAAATAAATACTTCCATATTGCCACCTAGATTTATGTTTTATTGAATAACTCAGGGCTATAGCCCAATCAAATTAATACAAAAAACCAGTCATCATGGAGTAAAATGTCTGAAGGAATAAAAACATTTATTTGTATAGTAATTTAAAATTACTCTAAAAGCCATTATCAAGATTGATCTTTGCAATGGGCTGTGATATCAGCCCAATTTTTTGCCTGAGGTATACAAAGTAGTATATACAAGTTAGGATAAAAGGCAGTTGATGAGAAAAATATAGATTAAAAAAATTAAATGCCACAGGGAATCCTGAAAAGGAGGAAAATATGAATTATTTTAAATCATTACAAATTATTTGAAAATATTTTTAGAAATCAATAAGACTGAGTGTATTGGTTCTCAAGTCAGAAAGACCTGATTCTATTTTTTCATTCCTTCCTTTCTTCATTAATTTTATTTGGCCTTCCTAGCCTCAGCTTTCTCATTTATAGAATGTTTATAGTAGTTACCTCATAAGACTGTTAAGAGGAATAATTAAAGTGCTCCATGTAATAAACATCATTGCATACAGAACTGAATACAGTGGAGCACATACTATTTGTTACTTGTTTTTAATTCTATAATAGTAATTTGTAAGACATACTCTTTAGTAAGTCTGTCCCTTCTGTAAATAAGGATTTTATATGTAAATCCACCCAAACTACCAGATGTCTACTACCACTCCTATTTTTTAAACTTATGGTGACAATAATTCCTTCATACCTAGAAAGTTTTCTGTGGTTGAACTTTAAGCACATTATTAAGCATCACTAATTTGGTTGTAGATTTTACTTGTCAAATCCTAATGAATAGTGATTGGAATGATTCTTGGCCAAAGTTTAAGACAAGTATATCTATCCTACTACTGAACCAGTTTCTTTTTCTGCATTAACTGATCCTCTTGTTTTAATCTAGATAAATTACAAGTAACATTATTCCACTGTAAGCGTCAATACCTCATTTCATATCTTTTAATATAAGCTGCAGAACTTCATGATTATTCATCAGTGCTATTTCTTAGCAATAAATACGTCATATATTTTGGCATGTTAGATATATACTAATGAATTGAATGTCCTTTAACTCATTGTTAACAGCTACCTTCAGCAATTCATTATTCCAAAAATTACTTGATCTGAGATTTTTCATAATCTTTCAGCACTCTTCTCTTACTCTGAAAAGAAACCAGATTTCATTCTCAATTATCATCTCTGATCTTGCAGACCCTATGAAAACCTATATAAACCTTTCAAATGGAGTAAAAAATCAAATGGTAAAATTGGTTAGTTTTTCTTTGTGCCTTCTTTCTTTTCTATAGAGTCAAAATACAAACTTTTGAAATTACAATTAAGAATATGGAGTACATTAAAAGGATAGGGAGGAACACAAGATATAAATAAAAAATAAAAACCCTTTTAAAAATTAATAAAAGTTTAAAGATGAAATAAGAAAAATTAGTATCTTACATATTATATGTGTTTTTTCTGGATAACATTGACAACATACAAATAGATGTAAATTGACAAAAAACAACAGGAACTTCTTGAAAAATAACTTAGTTAAGAATATAAATGAAAATTGCACTTAAAAAATCAATCTTTATAATAAACATGTTTAAATTCACTTGCAATAAAAACATAAAATTAAATTATGCCAAAATACCATGCTATTTATTAATTGAAAGGATTTAGTTCTATTATATAGATACATACATTCTCTCTGTCAGTGTAAAAGGGGACAATGTAAGGAGAGATGATACTGTTGCTAGTACTGTAACATGGTAAAAACATCTGTTAAACAAGGGAAAATTGGAATAAATAATGCTACAAATAGCATGTCTTTTAAAACAGAAAATCCTCATACAGGAATTTATAATTATAAAAAAGAATAGAAAAAACTGTTAATTAAGTTATTCTTCATAGTATGCTTTCTAAAATATAAAATAAGAAACAATCTAAGTTTCCTTAAATATGAAATTGCATAAGTAAATGACTTTTTTTTACAACTATTCAAAGTCAAGTTATTTAATACTTCATTGTGACTGTTTTAAACAACTTTGGAAAACAAGACCAAAGTAGATTGTGTGGTAATTACAACATGTATTTAAGCAAACTATCAAAAGTTTTAATCGAGGACATGGAACTATGAGTGAACATTTTTCTGTGTCAACCGATTTCTTTTCCGATGAATATGGACTGGCTTCCCTTTATATCATAACTATAAAAAGGAATAAAGCTGTGAAAACAATGTGGTAGAGAAAGAGCATTGTGAAACCTAAAAAAAAAAAAAATTTCTTTAGATTCAGTAAATGACAATCAAAATTAGAAATGGAGTAAGAAGGCACATTGTTCACTTCCTGCAGTGACCCTGAGTTAGAAAACAAATCTGATGCAAATTGATTTAAACACAGGTGTAATTTGAAACTTAATGTAGGTGAAGCACAAATAACATGATAAATAACATTTTTGCATTCATTTAATTATGGAAAGGGGTTTAAAAAAAGCACAACTAACCAGATGATTGCATAAACAAAAAACACATTTTGTACAATAGCACAGGATTATGGAGTGTTATGTATAAACAGACCTGTGGTCTCTTTCAAAATAATCTATAATTTCTAGTGAAATCCATTGAACTGTACTCCAGGGATAATATATCTGTTTAAAAATGAATTTCTGAGCTTCAAGGGTTTCTTTGATCTGAAGAAATTACAGATTCAAATTCATTATGCATATTTGAACTTTGTCCCTCTATTCTAAATGAAAGGGGCATAATTACTGTGTTTTCTGCTGTCAAATAAAATAAAGCTATCATTCTGAACATTAGTAAGAACTTAATCTATTGATATAATCTTTAGCTAAGTATTGTGGATGTCTCCTTTTAGTTTTCCAGTTGGCCTTAAAGTCTGTCAATATTTTATTGATTAGAAAATGGAAAGTCAATGATTTTATTCCCTGTGGCCAACATAAAATTTTAATGTATTCTATAACAGGATATATTAAGAACTACAAGTGTATTAACAATGACTTTAGAATTTTATTATTACAGCCCCCCCATGCAATTGTATGGGGAATATAACAATAAAATTTATAAAAAAAAAAAGAATTTTATTATTAGAAATTTTTAAGTTTTCTTTAAAAAATTATATGCATACATGCAAACATTTAAAGGTTATTTTATTCTATGTGCCATATTAATTGAACTATGAAGTCCATGAAAATCCTAGTTTGCATAGCATGATAGTATATTTTATACCCACAAATCAATATTTGATTTGCTGTATATGTATTATTAGTTTCTGTGTATACAGGAAAAGTATAAAGTAATCTGATACCACAATAAGAAGGGACTATAAAATACTATAATAAAAGAAAGGAGAGAGAGAGAGGAAAAAAAATTAAAACAGAGAGAGAAAGCCAGAAAGGGAGAAGAGGGGCTTTTAGTTGCAGAGTGAAATACGTACATGGAGTAAAAATTCTAACTTTTCTTATTTTACCTTATGCTTTTTAATATATCGTGCTATTTAATCTTCTATCTGGATCAGTGCTTACAAGTCCATTTTGAAGGTCTTTTTGCTGTACTAGATGCTCTCCAATTTAAAGGCATTCTTAGGTCATTAGTTTCATAAGTAACATTTTTTTCAGGTCACTGGGTTTTCAGAGTTCCTTTTTTTATGATATATTTTACTTGATGTTTCTGTACATGGTCTCTTGATAGACTCCTCTGGGTAAAAGAGCAAAAAGAATAAAGGGCAAAATATGAAGGCAGTAACCTAAACAGCAGTCCCAGTGTATTAAACTCTACTTTATTTGAGCAGATAAAGTGCACAGGCCAATTTTATTGTTGTGAGGGACCTTTTTAAAAGGTGTGTAGCTGTGTGAGTGTGGGTGTGCATGTTTGTGTCTATATGTATATGTTGATAAAGAAATTTAAATATTGATTTTCTTCAACTCTAATCAGTTATAAAGAGGTAAAATAATATTAAAAAACAAATTCCTGGTGCCATTTCATGTTCTTGACTATTGTATATGTACCATTAACAATGACTATATAAATGAAAAGAAAAACATTATTGTGTATTATAGCATTTGTAGATAAAGGCATGCCTTATTTTATTTTAGTTAATTGTGCTTTACAAATATTAAGCATTATACAAATTGAGGGTTGTAGCAACCCTGAGATGACCAAGTCTATATGTGTCATTTTTCCAATAGTGTGTCCTCCTATTGTATCTCTGTGTCACATTTTGATAAGACTCCCAATATTTCAAACTCTCATTATTATTATATCTGTTATGGTGATCTGTGTTCAGTGATCTTTGATGTTAGCATTGAGGTTGTTTTGGGTACCATGAATAGCACCCATATATGACTGTGATAAACGTTGTGTATGTTCTGACTATTTCACCATGAATCATTACTCCATCTCTCTCTTTTGCCTCAAGTGTCTCAATTCCCTGACACATAACAATATTGAAATTTTAGGTATTTAATGGCTACTGTGTTCAAGTGAAAGGAAGAGTCATACTTCTCTTCGTTGAATCAAAACCTAAGAATGATTTAAGCTTAGTGGAGAAGGTTATTGAGAGCTGAGATATGTTGAGAACTAGACCAATTGAATAAACAGTTAATCAAGTTTTGAATTAAAAGGAAAAGTGGTTGAAGGAAATTTACAGTGTTATTCCAGTGAACACATGAATACTAAGAAAAGGAAACATAATTATTATGATGTAGAGAAAGATATGGAAGGTCAAACTGCCTTCAATTTTCCCTTAAACCACTGCCTAATTCAGATCAACACCCTAACTCTCTTCAAATCTATGAAGTATGACAGAAGCGAGAAAATGGCAGTAGAGAAATTTGAAGCTAGCAGAAGTTGGTTTATGAGGCTTGAGGAAAGAAGCTCTTTTCCTAACATAAAAGGGCAAGGTGATGCAGCAAATGTCAATATAGAAACTATGGCAAGTTATCCAGAAAATCTAGATAAGATCATCTGATGAAGAACAGATTTTTTTTATTTTTTAAAGATTTATTTATTTATTTTATACAAGAACTGGGGTACAGGTCAGAAGCACGGGAGGGTGAGAGAATTCACCAGAGCCAGAGCGGGGAGCAGAACAGGCAGACGAACCAAAGACACTGCTGAGGGGAGCAGTGGGCGAGGCAGGAGGGGATGCCAAGCCATGTGGGGTTCTCCCTGGCTGGTGGGGAATCGAACCAGCGCAGGCTAGAGACGGCTTCGCAGCCAGCGCTGAACTGCTGCACCACCGGGGAGGCCCAAGAACAGATTTTAAATGTAGATAAATAGCCTTATATTGAAAGAAAATGCAATTTAGGGCTTTTATTACTAAAGAGAAGTCAATGTTTGGCTTCAAAGTTTTAAAAAACAGGCAGAATCTCTTAGTAGGGGCTAATAAAACTAGTGACTTTATGTTGAAGACAATGCTCATTTACCATTCCAAATATTTAGCACACTTAAGAAGTATGCTAAATCTCCTCTTGCTATATTCTCCAAAAGGAACAACAAAACCTGGATGATAGCACATTTGTTTAGAACATGGTCTATTGAATGTTTTAAGGCCACTGTGAGATCTTTTACTCAAAAAAAAAAAAAAGATACCTTTCAAAATGTCAAAATGTTACTGATCACTGGCAATACACTTTGTCATCCAAGAACTCTCATGGAGATAAATTTTGTTTTCATGTCTGCTAACACAACATACTTTCTGTGGCCCAAGGATCAAGAATTTATTTTGACTTTCAAGTCATATTATTTAACAAATGCATTGCATAATGCCATACCTGACAAAAATAGTGATTCCTTTGATGGATCTGAACAATGAAAACCATCTGAAATGGATTTTAAATAGTCTTAATGTCATTAAGAACATACATGATTCATAGAAAGAGGTCAAAATACCATCATTAATTGTTTAGAAGAAGTTGATTATACTGTGAATTAAATTCTGTCAAACAGCATATTACAGAGGAATATTTTGTGAAACGAAGAGACAATCATTACTCAAATTTCATTGCCACAGCTACCCTAAGCTTCAACAACCATTCCCTCACAAGTCATTAACCATTAGTTAATGATCCTCTACCAGCAAAGATCCTCTACCAGCAAAAAGATTATGGTTTGCTGAAAGATTAGCTGAAGGTTAGAATTTTTTAGCAATATTTTAATTAAGGCATCAACATTGTTTTTTAAACATATTGCACACTCAATAGACTACAGTGCAAGTATAAACATAAATTTTGTGTACAACACAAAAACAAAAATTTGTGGGATTAACTATTACAATCACGTTTACTTTATTGTGGTGGTCTGAAACCTAACCATCAGTATTGCTGAGGTATGCCCATATAAATATAAAACAGAAATATAGAAAAAGTTCTAGTTGTCTTTTCTGGAGATGGTGAACTGGAACACTTATGTCCTTAAGGAAAGAGTTTTATCTGCAAGTTACTTAAATTCTTATAGATATACAGAAACACCATTTGCTGTCATCTCCTTTAACCTTAAGACATGTGGGGGAGAAAACATGATTCTGAGGGAGTCAATCTACATGTAGGAATTTATGAATTACATTGTGGTATAAAAGAGCTCTGAGAAATGGAATGTGATGAAGTCAACAAAGGTGATTTTGGAAAAGCCAAGAACCAAATGGCAGTGAACACCAACACCTACCCTCCATGCCCCCCACGTCTGATGAAATAAATTGTCATGTGTCTTAAACTATTTATTTAAGTAGATACCAAAAGTAACTATTTTGTTGGTGGTAAACAAGGAAATAATTGGACTCTATTATTGTTTTTGTTTTCAGTCCTGAAATACTTTCTGTAAGCAAAGAGAGAATAATTAATAACTTTAATGAGGTGGTCCTTACATATGTGTGTGTGTGTAATTTGTTTATTTACTTTTTACTTACATTTATCCCGAATGGCAGGCACAAACAGGGGTCTGCCCAATATTACCTTCATTCCTCTCATTCTCCTACATGCTGGTGGTTTTCTTCTGCAATATCTAAAACCCCCTTCATAAGAGATGCCAGTGAGTTAATACCAAAGCTTCAACTCACAACTAGTAACAGGTTGAGATGAAAGGATCAATATACCCATTTTCCACATTGTGAGTGGGACAACTCAGAACCAGTCTCTAAGATGTCCACTGATTTAACCTCAGTTCCCCCAGGTTCAAATGTGTGTATTAATGTATTCTTAGTTGATTTTCTTTGCTTCCTTCTCTTCCTTGACTTTTATTCTTTTTCCAGTGTTCACTTGAACTGTCTCCTACAAAAAACAAACCAAAGAAAATCTCCATTTTCAACAAGGAATTTTGTGATAGCTTATGTGAATAAAAGTGATCTAATAAAATAGAAACTAGAAATATTAAGTTCCCAAAGTTACAAATCATATTGCATAGTTAAGGGAAATTTGAAAATTTCAGAGTAGATATTAAAGTCACCCATTATGAAAAAAAGTAATACTATAATTTCTATCAACATATTATTGAAGTCTCAATAGTATATCTATTGAAAATCATAATCTTGAAAATTAAACCCAAAATATATTTTTTAACATTGTTATTGAATATGATCCATTTAAATGTAGGAAGTATAAAGTATTTTATAATTGTTAATTTATATCATTCTTTATTCTGTAGAAGAGGTCTATATATTTATAAAAATGAAATTGTGTGACAGTATTTAAAAGAGCATTGTCTTTATATCTATGGTAGATGAGATATGGTTCAGATAATAGATAATAGTGACTAGCTGTTAAGATATTTTATATGAAAGGCTGTAAGTATACAGAAATTAGTATATTTTTGTGTATATTTGAGGAAATTATTAATGTAGTCTCTGATTCTCAAAATAGAATTAAAAATGCATGATGTAGTGGTTGCCCATTTCCCTATACCTTAACTATAGATTTATACAATTATATAAAGCAAATATATGAATACTCTGAAAGATAGAAGATTTCAGACTGTTTAAGGGCCTTTGGACCAAGAATAACATGGCACTACATTCCCTGGTTTTTCTTTTTGCTTCATATATAATTAATTTGGTGTTAGAAAAGTGAACAAATGCAAGACAACAACTGCTAGGTATGAGAAGACCCCCCCCCCCATCAAAAACCTGTTTTCTGTAGTTGAGGAACTATGAAAGGACCAAGACAGGAAATATTTAGGAAAGGAAGTATTCTTACCCTGCCAGAGTTGTAACCGTGATACTAGAGACAGCCCAGAGGTAAAATGCCATATCTCTGACTGTACAAGGAAGGGAGTGTGTGGAGCTATGAGGCACCTTGACACTCTAAGCCAGGGTAGCATACACAAAAGTCTGATGGTAAATCTCACTACCACCATGTCCATTAGCAGAGAAGTATTTCCTAATCCCTGGGGAATCAAGGGAAGATGAGTGAAAAACCTGAACTTTCACCCCATCTGAAAGTAAGGAATAATGTTCCCCTTTCCCTGTTGGCAGAGTGTTAGAAAGGTTTGCTATAACAGACAATTCAGGTAACATTCAGAGTTTCAAAACATAATATTCTAATGTTGAGAATTTAATAAAAAATCAGTCATCAAGAACCACAAAAATCTAAACTTGAATTGTAAAAGCAATCCACATATGCCAAGTTTATACAAGATATTAGAATTGTATGATAGTTACATTAAAGCTGTGATCATAAAAACAACATACATGAAACAAATGAAAAACATTACATGTTCTCAGCAAAAAAAAAGAGAAGTGGTCCTCCCCTGGTGACACAGGCGGTTGAGTGCCGTGTTGTGAAGCTGTCCTCAGCCTCTGCAGCGCCAGTTTGATCCCAGCCCGCACGCGAGAGAATCCCACATGGCGTGGCAGACCTCTCCAGTTTTGCCCGCTGCTCCTCTCAGCAGTGTATTTTGTCAGTCTGCCTGTTCTGTTACCCACTCTGCCTGGTGAATCCCCTCACCCTCCCATGCATCTGGTCTGTAACCCAGTTTTTGTATAAATAAATGAATAAATCTTTAAAAAGAAAATTTAAAAAAAAGAGCGAGAAGATATAAAGATCCTGATAAATTCAGTATCTGATAGGAAAAAACAAAAACAAAAACAACTGACAACTCAAGAGCCCAATGGAGAGAAGAGAAAAGAATGAAGGAATAGCACACGAGATATCATATAATCCGAACAATGAAGAAAAAATACACCGAAAATAATGAAAAGAATCTCAGGACCTTTAAGACTCACAAAATAGCTAACGTTCATCTTATCAGACTCTAAGAAGCAGAGAAAGAGATAGTGTGGATTTGAAATATCGTATAAATAATGACTAGAAATTTCCCAAATTTGGGAAAATCTTTGGAATTTACAAATCTAGTGTCAAGAAGCTGAGTAAATCCCTGACAGGAGTTTTACTCTCAAGCAGCTATGATGAAGGCAAGTCAAGACATTTTCAGATGAAGTGAAACTAAGAATTTGTTGCCTGGAGACCTATTCTAAAAAAGAGGACTAAAGAATATTTTATAAAGAGTAAGTGTGTTACAGAAAGTATTATGATAGGAGAAAACATCCAACTTATAAAAGCTGTAAAAAGTTAAAAGACTCCAATTTGTTCTTACGGCTCTTAGAATAAAATTCATTCTTATTTCCTTGGGCAGCAAGATCATATAACATCAACCCCTTACCTCTATTTTTTTTTAAAGATTTATTTATTTATTTATATAAGCACTGGGTACAGTCAGAAGCGTGAGAGGGTAAGAGAATTCACCAGAGCCAGAGCAGGGAGCAGAGCAGGTGGAAGGACCAAAGTACACTGCTGAGGGGAGCAGCGGGCGGCAGGAGAGGTCTGAGCGCCATGTGGGACCCTCCTCTGGTGGCAGCGGAGCAGCTGGGGATCGAACCAGCGCTGCAGAGGCTGCGGGCAGCTTTGCAACCCATCGCTCAACTGCTGTGCCACCGGGGAGGCCCTAAACCCCTTACCTCTATAACCTCTGCTTCTAACTACTTTTCACTTTTCACCCAACTTGCTAGTACTGTACCAATAGTAGTATGACTTACTGATAGGCAAATTTGCAGAATGAACCTGAGTGTGAATGATCTTATCTCTATTTTGTGTGTATGTAAACCCCCCCCCAATCACCAGAAAATTAAAACACAATTAAAGGACTGCTTGGGTCTGTGTATTCCTTAGTTTAGTCTCAAAGCAAAATAATTATCTCTTACATGTCTCAGTTCTTTGTTCAACTGTATTCATCCTATCTTTCAGTTTTTTAATGTTTTCAAATATTCATTATAATTGAAGGGAAACAAAACAAGTATTTAAGCGAGCATTGATAACTGAATCAGTAATGTATTCATCACAATTTAGAATTAAACACGCCTTTGAATAAAGATGAGGAAAGGTCAATATTGGTACAAATAATCATCTGTTTTTCCTGACAAAATGATAGAGCATCACAGTGATCAATAATGGAATCACTTTGCCTGCACTCTTGTTTCTTTTCATATTAGACTAGGGTGGACCTATTTGGCAACTCATTAATAAGTCTTTTGCATGATGGACTATATAACCATGAAATGAAGTACACTTTTGAAAAGATTATAGAGTAGACATATCCATAAGAAATGTAATGTAAATGACACATGCAATTTTATATTTCTTAGAAGTCACATTTAAAATAATGAAAAGCAAGTTAAATTAATTCTAATAATCTTTCATTAAGAAAAGCATATCAAATATAACAATTTCACCGTGCATTCAAGATAAGAATTATTAAAGAAGTTGTCATATATGTTATTCTAAGGTTTTACAAATACTCTGTGTGTTTTACATTTATATAATTGCTTAATTCAGGTCACTACATTTCAAGCATGCAAGAACCACATGAAGTTAGTCTATTAGACAGCATTTGTTCTGTGCATTTAGAGAAAACATGACTTACTTTCATTGAATAGTTGTAATGATCAATATATTCAGAGTTCTCTCATTAGATTGGATATATAATAGTTCTTGTAGCTAAGGTATTCATTGAGTGCAATTAAATCTAAAAACAACTAGAAGAAGACTGCAAGGTCCCAGACCCGTAAGACACTAGGCACCAGGATACAAAAGACTTTATTCCAAATGCTGTAAATTCTTAAGAGCTAAGCATCCTGAATAATATTTGACATTGTTTATCTACCCTTTCTTATGAGTGCCAAAACTTGAACATCTTTTCTCAAAACTCATTTTTATTATCTGTTCTAAAAGTTAGACCTGGGGCTCTCCAAAATGATTTGATTTATTAAGCTTATGCTTTGGTGGTGCAGAAAGAAATTTATAGCAAGTTTAACATTTTATAGGCTCCTTAAAAGCTTCTTCAGTGTTTGATTTGATATCCTGCTAGGTCAACCCTGCTGAGAGCTCATGTTTGTTACTTTCCCCCCCCAACACTATAGTTTGCCAAACTAGAAGCCAAGTGGATGGGATCCATATTACCCCACACAGAAACACCAAGAATTCTCAATTTCACTTCCTATAGCTTGTCTTTGATCTTCATTTGCAATGATATAAATGGAGGAGTTCTTTATTCTTGATTTCTCATAACCATCATTCATACAATGATGCAAATCATACAAATTGTTGGCGAGGAAGAAAAGGGCTAGTGCAAAATATAGAAAACAGATTGCAATTTAACATAATACATCTCTATTCTTACAAAGATTGGACACAATTGCCACCAGGCATTTCTCTCTTGATATCTTCTAAGTATGAGCTGAACCTTGATTATGTCCTTAAGCGACATGCTCACATAAAAGTAAAGAGCTTGTGCTTTACATTTGTTTGCTTTTTATTTTTAATTTATATATTTTAAGAAAATGTTGAGAATTTGAAGAGTGGTAATTAAGTAAGATATTTTAGAAATATGTGGCAGCCAGAACCTTTTTTTTTATTGGTATTAGTAAAAATTTCATGGTTTCTAATATTCCTCAGCTATAAAATAATTCCTTTGATATACTTCAAACACCTATACCTGACAACTATCCCAAATAGCAAGTGGAAAATCATGGTCATTTTCTCTTGTCAGTCATATAGTTCGTTTTCTCTGAACTCCCTTCCTGTCTCTAAATTTCTAGAGTTTCTTAGAGACTCTTTTTTTTAGGCAAGCTGTCTGTTACTTCTAGTGTCAAACTATATGTGACTGACAAGGCACATAAGTCATGCTTATTTATTAGCACTTTATTTTTAATGTAAAAATTATGCATCCACTCTAAAAATTTCATGAATACAAAAGCATCTTGAATTTTTTAGGAGAGTTACCTTTCCAAAATTTCAAGACACTTCATTTTGTCTGGGAAAAAAAGAAGTGATTGTTACACATCAATCATAGAGTACAGCAGTGTGACTATTTTTCTCTGTGTGTTACTGGTTTTTAATTTCCCATAGGACCCTGTAATATGCAGAAATGCAGTGAGTAGGTATTCAAGTGGAGTTGGAATCAACTGTGTAATACAGGTGTCCTTACGCTTACACGTTTACTTCAACAAAATTGAGAGGCAAAGACCAGTTAAAAGATTTTTAAAATGCACTGCCAAAGACATAAAGAGAGATTGTTCAATGGTTTATTTAATATGCAATCAAATTTCATGGATCTTGAGATTTTGTGAATGTCTATGGCTCTTCACTTTGTTCTTAAGGAAACCTAATTTTAACCATGGAACAAAAAAAAAATACATATGAGCTATTTTGAATATATTACTATATAGTGTCTTTCACAGAGCTTTAAATGTATACCCAGGTCTGATCACTGGGCATATCAGTTGCACAGTGGGAGGTGTCTTAGCCAGCTGAAGGGGATAGGACAAGGAACTTCATAGGGTATAGTGCAGGGGATGTCAAGGAAAACTGAGGCAGGAAGGACCTGAGGAGGACACTGAAAAAAATCACATATTTACCAATGATACACTGTAATTGGACTCTTAGCCAACAAAAAAAGCATCTCTGCTCTTCACTGTTGTTCAGAGAAACTTCAAGATAGTTACAAGTGTATTCTAATACTTGTGGAGAGCTTGGTCAAATTCCATGAGCCAAATACACAAGACAGACTTGGACACTAAAGAGGAAGAGGCGTAGAGATGTCTTAGAGCAAGATCATGTCTTCCCTTTATTCTCTGTACTTCTGAATTTCAGTATAAGTCAGCCCTGAGGGCAAGAGAGGTGATGAAGTTTAAATGCACTTTTAAATCTAAGCTTTAAACTGCATTTACAATAGAAAGTGACAAAATTTAAAGTATCTGTACACATTATAATTGAAGAGATGGAGCAAGAAATCAAAACTTGAAGGAATACTTATTCATGCATTTAGTTAGTGAATATTTTTTGGCCCCCACTACATAGTAAACATTTCTCTAGTTGTTAGAAATAGATCTGTAAACAAAATAGACAAATAACCTGTCCTCATGGAGTAGAAATTGAAATTTTGAGAACCTAGTTGAATACAGTGATTGGAGAATTATTAAACCAATTCCTATTTTAGTTTCACTGAATTAAAATGCAACACAAAACTGTTAAAACCAGTACATAAGAGTCTCTCATGGTAGACTCAAAATATAAATTTGAGCTGCTTTTTCCTCAAATATCTATATTTGTAATTTATTGTAATAAGTCAACTTTCACATGTCACTGCTCATTTTTCTACATTGTCCTTGAATATATTTTGGATATATTCCCCTACCTTAGGGAAAAGGCAGATAAGTAACATTTTCAGCTTATTCCCTGACAGCAATGTCTACTGGGGAGAGTTAGGAGTATCTAAGGATAATTTTAATTCTTAAGTAGTAACTTCTTTATTTGCTCATATCAGTCACTCATTTAGCAGTACAATTCTCATAAATATTTTGTCTAGTTCTGTACAAAATAACAAACCTTAAATTCTTTTTTAAACATAATTTGCAGGAGGAGTATATTATCTTTGCTGGTATTCCCATCTTGGTTCCACTGTTTCCTTGTATTTGCACATACTTTGAGCTCTCTAACTTTATTGAAAAGTCAACAGTTTGAATTTTTTTTCTTTTCTGAGTCATTTCATGCAAATGAAAGGATTTAGTCATTCATACATTCTTAAATGATCTTTGAGTATTTCTATTCACTTTTGGTGTTTGATAATGTGCATGATGCTGTCTATGACCTATTAGTAATTGATAGGGGGATATCCGTGGAACTCCAAACTTGCATACTCTACAGGGGTCTGGCCATCCATGTTCATAAAGGCAATGCAGAATCTTAGTGTCAAAGAATTTTAATAAGATTGGTGTGCAGAGAGAGAGAAAGAAGAGACAAAAAGATATTACTAATAATTTTCCAAAATTACTCGTCCCCTCTTGGGAAAATGTCCAGCCAAACAGGCTGGGTCCAACACAGGATTGCTCAGATCTGAAAGCTTGTCACATTTCTAAGACAATTTCTGGTAGGGAAACACAGGAAAGGGGTTCTAAATCAGGTCCCAGAAAGCTGGGACAAAGGATATTCCATATTATGTCAGATCCCATCCATGTGTCTCTACATAGCTCAATTCCACATGTCTCCTTCCATGTCTTATTCCCAGCAGTACCAGTGTGCAAGTAGGACTTCACATACAAGAGTGTACTTTATTTTCTTCTTCCCTTCAGCCCTGTGCTATGTGCTTTACTTGGCTGCTCAGCTTCACCCATTATTAAGTGGAGTGGGGGATGTGGTACCTTCTCCTTTTATGGAGATGCCTCTGTAACACACTCTTAAATCTAGTTTTTTGCTCAAAAGTTTCTTCCTTTTTTGTAAAAATTTTTATTGAGGTAGTACTCATTTACAACATTGTATATATTCAGACCTTTTCAGATATATGTTACCACCAAATATCCACCACCAACATGCTCATAGTTTTCCATCATAGTCCACTGGAACCCATCCCCACTTAGCTCTCCACCTTCACTCTTCTTCTCAATTTTACAGTCAGATTTCAGGGGTTTGTTTTGATTTTGCTTTGTCTGACCCTTTGCTTTCTTTTTCTATGTTCCATGTGAGTGAATGAAACTATCTGGTATTTTTCTTTCTTCTGACTTATTTTCCTTACTGCATAATCCCCTGCAGTTCTATGCATGTTGTTGCAAATGACAGGAGTTAGTTTTGTTTGTTTGCTTTTGTTTTTTATAGCTATGTAATAACCTTTTGCCTCTATTACCACATCTTCTTAATCTGATTATCAATTTTTAACCACTGAGGTTGTTCCCAGTATTTGAGTATTGCAAATAGTGCTGCAGTGAATGTAGGAGTATTTGCCCCTTCAAATTAGAAAATTTCTTAGTTTCTTCTGTTATTGTTTGGAGCCTAAGTTTCATTGTTTTTTCCAACATTACAAAGTCATGGATTTCTAGAATCACTTTAAAGCCTTGTTTGTAAGCAAGCAAATGTTTTCTTACCTCTTTTCCTGTTAAATAGTGGTCAATATAGATGCCAAATATTATTTTGGCATCTTCTTCTAATCTTAAAAGTGTTTTATTCCCCCCTATACATTATCTGACTCCGATACTTCAGATGGCACTTTCACCATTTCTGCCACTGCAAAATATTTACTTACATCTTTGTAGCATGCAAAACAGTGTTTCTGCTGTCTACTCCTTGGCATACTAGCCAATGCTTACAAATAGTTTATATATATATATAAGTAAATAGCCTTCTTCCAAATGAATGTCAGGAACAGTTGGAAACACATCTACAATCAAAAAGAATTAAGGAGGGGCTTGATGGGATGACAATAAAAACCCTATGAACTGGGAACTAAGGCAAATTGGAGATAATTCATTCTATAATGCAGACTATGATGAAACTGAGTCCATTACAACAGAGCATATTGGAAGAGATACTAGCGGTTAGGTATTACTTCACCTTTAATGTGTTTTGAGAGAGAGAAGTAAATAATGTACTTTTATATTAAATTGTTGACTGTTGATCTTTATCATAAATGAAAAATTTCTCAGATATTGAACATTATATCATAGTTTCAAAAGAGTTACATACACAAATCAGTGTTTTTCTTTTCAACTTAAAAAGGCATTGTCATTTATAAATGTGCAATTGATAATTCTAGTGCCAAGATATTTTTTTATTACAGAATCAGATTTGATGTGTATAAGATTTACCATGCAGAATTAAGCAACTCTTTATTCTCTGTTACACAGTATTTAGAGATTCCTATGCCTGCTTTTTTAATGTCGAAGGTAGTTTTCAAGTTTAAAAAGGAAGTAAGAAATAAATGCAATTATTGTATCTTTCTTCTTTTAACCCAAAACATCAGTATAAAAGCAACAAAGATTGTACTCTGTTCCTTTCACACCTATCATTTTGATTCACAGTCACATTAATTTTCTTTACTTTTCTATAAAGAAGAAATACAGATGAATGGTCCAGAACGGGAGAGTAGGGAACATTTAAAAGGTATTATATGTTCCAAATCTCTGATGCTCAAATTGAAAATTTATGAGTTATAGGTAAATCAGATTGAGGAATGTATATTAAATATCTGTTTTTGAACTTTTATTTCACTGACTTTTGTTGACCATATTCACCTTTATTCATGTAAACTAAAACATGACTTGAATTTTATGTATTATTCTTAATGTGTCATATATCTTACTGCATATATCTTTAGCAAGAGAGAGAGGAAATGACAGAGTAGTTGAAAGAGCTTTAGTGTTACCAGGTAAGATATCATAATTTTCCTGTCTCTGACACTAACAGTAGATAGAAATCTAGCAAGTCATGTAACTTTCCTCTTTCTAATTTTCATAATTTTAATGATTCTGCTGATTTTATTTATTACTATTCCACTCTAAAAATTCTATTGCAAAATGAATTTGGTTAGTTATGTGTAGCATAATATTTTCTGTTTCATAATTAGTAAAATGCAAGAAATATGAGATCATTATTATAATTTTCCTTCAGTTAGTAGAAAGAATATTTGTGTTTTTTTAAATAAATTTTATTTTTATATTCCCCATACAATTGCAACTTCCTTATTTTGACCCCAATGCCTCCCCTCCCCGCCCCCTACCTCCTATAGAGTGTCTCTGGTTCATAACTTTTTGTTGATTTTGATTTTCACTTTCTTATAGTTATTCATTTTCCTGGTCCCTTATTTAAGTTTTCTAGATTCCTGCTATGAGTGAGACCATCCGGTATTTTTCTTTTTCTTTCTGGCTTATTTCGCTGAGCATGATCCCTTCCAGCGCCATCCATGTTGCTGCAAATTGCATGAGTTTATCTTAGTAGAAAGAATATTTGAACCTGAGTGTTCACTCAAGCATATTTTCCCTTGAATGAGTCAATTAAAATCTGTAAGTATTCTTTCCTAACTTATCAGTAAATAGGGATAATGTTATTATTCACATAGCCATGAAGACAAAATAATAATATATACATCATAAATTGTTAGGGAATGTGATTGCTATTATTTTTCTTTCTTAACATGTATTTAAATAAGTGGTATGGAGGTTCAATATTTCCTTTTTCCAAGTTAAGGATAAGTTGAATGATATTTTAAGTTGGAGTCATATCTGTAGATGAGAAGAGTGTTTATAATTTATAATATAGTTATTTCAAAAACCAAGAGAAAGAAGTTAAATAATGACCCAGAATGCTTATACTAGCTTGTGCTTTGAAATCATCAATACAAAAATAGAAAAAGATAATTAAAAAAAAAACTATTCATAAACAATTTTAGTTTTTCTTAATTCTGCTAACACCATAAAATTATTAAAAATACTACAATAAACTTCTGATAATTTTATAGGGCAAATAAGATATTTTGACAATACTGAACTCCTAAGCAGTAATTTTTTTATATAATAAATTTTATTTTTATATTCCCCATACAATTGCAACCCCCTTATTTTGACCCCAATCCCTCCCCTCCCACCCCCTACCCCCCATAGAGTGTCTCTGGTTCATGGTTTTTTTGTTGATTTTGATTTTCACTTTCTTATAGTTATTCATTTTCCTGGTCCCTTATTTAAGTTTTCTATATTCCTGCTATGAGTGAGACCATCTGGTATTTTTCTTTTTTTTTTCTGGCTTATTTTGCTGAGCGTGATCCCTTCCAGTGCCATCCATGTTGATGCAAATTGCATGTGTTTATCTTTTTTGAATGCTGAGTAATATTCCATGGTATATGTGTACCACATCTTCTTGATCCAGTCATCTATTTTTGGGCATTTGGGTTGTTTCCAAAGCTAAGCAGTAATTTTAAATGTAGAAAAAAAGTAGATGGTTGGAAACAAATGTGTGCAAATATAGATATATATATGGTTAAGTTTATATGTCTGCATACAAACCTACATTATTTTTTCTTAAATGTACTCAATATTGTTTCTATAAAATGAAGAAAATTATTAAGCTTTTCATCTTGAAAGTATCTAAGTTTATTTTAAATTTTATAATAAAGCACTGAAAATAAAAGCATTATCTTTCAGGAATTTGATATATAACTAATATTAAAAAATTTAGTCATGGATTTTTTTTTAAAGACAAGCAAGACAATTATTTTTCCTTCTTTGAAACAGAGCTTATAAAGTATATCCAATGCTTATTAAACCCTAAAGAGCTCAAATCACCATTTCATGAATATGAATTATTTTTCTGGTCAGTGACTTTACATTTGTTCTGATCATGTGTCTTTTTAGAGTAACAAATAATTTTCTTACTTTCTGACCTTTGTTTTTAATACCGTGCATGTAACAGATAAATTGAAGTAAGAATAGCTCTTTATTTCATAACTTTGTATAGTATATTTCCTTTAACATCACGTCCTAGGTAATCCATTCAGCATTCATTTCAAGAATACCAGAACTCTGTTCAATTTAATCAGTAGAGATTGCTATAATAGAATTTGACCAGTTTCTTTAAACAATTCTGACATTGTAGAATACAATTAGATGGATGCTGGAGAACAACTTTAGTGAATTTGAGTCAAAAGTGATTTTTTTTTAAATTAGGGAATATTTGAAAAGCTAGGGATATAAAACAAACTACAAGTATCTGCATGGGATCCAAATTCATTTTTTACTTAATCCTTGGGTTTGTGAACCACTCTAGGATATATCACAATAATTCTGAATTTTGAAAGGAAATATAAAAAGCAGTTCACCAAGCTTTTGTAAATAATGTAAAAATTAAAATTATATGGTATTATTTTAAGTTTTGAAAAAATTTCAGAGAGATGTTTTAAATAGCTACATATTTCTAATGAATTTAAGTCTATCTACAACAAAGCAAGATGATTTTATCTTTAGTGTTAATGTATAATATTTTCCTCTATATTATTATAATGTTTCATTTGATTTTGACTAAATGGACTTATTAAACAGCTTATATATTCATTAGTGAAATGCAGACACAATATTGTATTATTATATTACAAGATTATAGTAAGATTACAGAAAAAATACAAAGAAATATTCAATATCATCAGTTCAGAAAAAAACAGTGAGGTTAATACAATATAATCCATAGTTGCATAATTATATTTCAACTATTTATATTATGGCAAGAAGATTGATTTACCATGAGGAGAAAGCCAGAGTATACAATGGGTATTCAATGTCAGAATTTAAGCATGATCCCTCTCATTTTGTACTTTGAAATCTCTAGCTAAATCTTCTGAAATTTTTCTCGAATGAATTGAATTAATGACACTTTCATGTTTCTTGGTTTTCTTCTCTTAAATCCTTATCTCAAACTTTGAATATTGATTGTCTCCAAACATTTGCCAACCCATTTGGTAACCCCTTTCTTTTCAAGAAATATTACTGGAATACTCAATTATCAGCTGTTAAATATCTGAACAATATCCTTTGTCTGGCCAGCTGCTAAAGTGTCCAGTTGCTGGGCTTATTTCATCCCAAATACATAGGCGGCCTGCCAATATAATCACATCTCTGCACCCTTCAACTGGTCCTGATATTGTCCTTTCAGTAGCCAGCTGTTGCATTTATAGTTAAATGGTTACCAAGTCAAAGGTCACAAAAAACAATGCCTTGTCTTTTTTTTTTTTTTGAGCTTTTATCTTGCCCAAACTTCATCATCAATGTCATATTGCTGAGTTATCGCCAGCATCCTACTGATCTCCAGAAAGCTTTTAGAACTCATTTTGTATTCATCATAGATGGCAAATAATTGAAGCAATCCACCTGCTCTGGGATTTGTCTGTCAACTTTGATCTGGTTACAGCATGAGTGACACTTGCTTATTGTTGTAAATTTGGGAATTGTTTTTTCAGACAAAGCAAGAAATGTATGCTTTAAGATAGATCTCTGTAAGCCCTTTTGCTCTTGAAAAGTACAACTGTTATAGTTTTGGTCACTCATAGTTACATTACTATTTTATCCTGAAATACCTATTCTAAACAAGAAACTAAATTAAATTCTACTTGTGAAATAAATAGGTACTAACTATACAAAATATTAAAGTTATGGAAAAATATGTATGGGTGTACATTATCAATATCTTTGATATTAAAATAGCCACATATACATATTAGGTCTTACATACAGTATTTTCCCTAGAAACTATATATATAGTGTGCATGGAGGATGTGTATTTGAATTAAAATAATTGGACCGATAACTGTTCTTTTGTCAAGGAACAAAAAAAATCATCCCATACCCCTCTGTGTTACTCTCATGTTGGAAGAGTAATCAAAGCAGCATCAGGTGGATTATCGAAGAAAATGAATCAATTTATAAACATACATAAGGAGAATTTGCATGATAGTAAAATCCAAAAAAAAATGATGTTGCAGACCAGGAATATTCATCCAGTATTTTATTAATTGGGGTAAAGGCAGAGGTTTCTCTTCATATGACCAACAAGGAGATGTCCTCATCCTTACTCTGAGAGTTAAGATGAGATTCTTAGATAGAAAAACATTTTTTCTGATAAAGCTAGAAATAGATGAGAACCCCCAAAGTATATTCTTGCAAGTCATAAAAAGGAGGGTGTGATTGTTTCTTTGATTCGGGAAAGGGCAGAAGTTTAGAGCATACTAATCTATTCTACTAGGAAACTGCAAGGACATGGGCAAGAACCCTAGCTTCTCCTAGCTCCAGGGCCCGCACTGCTCATGCAAAAACAATGAGCATTCTTTAAGTAATTGTAATAAACTTCCTGAGGATCAGAAGTCTTTTAGGGGGAGACCCATATCTCAGCAGGCATCTGCCAAGCTCCTATAGATGATACTCTACCAAGCACCATTGGTTGGTATATGGCCCTTCTCCCTCTCCCTGTACCCTGTTAATCCCTCTCTCTTTACCCTCTTGCTTAGAATATATATTATATATTATTTTATTTTAGTATCAAAAACCCCTTTGATTATATTTGTGTCAGTGAGTGCAGAGACACAGAACTGGTAAGAGGTTATTAACCTGTGACAGTTTTTTAAACCCTTTGCCTGGAACATGTGTATCTTTTTTGTAAGTTATTTTCTCATATATGATACTAATAAAACTTTTCCATATGAAAACTTAATTTTAATAGAATATAGTTCCCTGATGTTCATTAATAATCTTTCTTTGATCAGTAATCTATTGTATAAAAGTTACATTATTTAGAACTTATATTTTATAAACACAGTTGCAATGAGCTACATATATATATATATATATATATATACACACACACACACACACACACAAGTATGTATATATATGTAGCTGCTTTTGTTTATTTGTTATGGCAGTTTCACTCCCTATTAATCTCCAGAAGAGACATTTATTCTTAGTGTGGGGTAAGGCACCAATATGAATAGCTAGAAATAAAATGTAGTATATTTTTTTATTATGTGTGTATAGAAATATAATGTAATCATTTAAATTAAAAAAATTAATACAGATAGAATCCCCAGACCCAAATGTTTATGGAAAAAAGAAATTTTAAATATATTTACAATAATATAATTATGATTAAAGTAATGAAAGATCTTTGCAGGGATAGATAAAACCACATGAAAGCATAAAATAGAATACAGGGAAGTACAACCATTACATTTTAGTGACTGCCACAGGAGAAAGGGAGAAATGACTTAGGGTTGGGGCCTCTTTAGTGGATCAAGGGGTTAAGACGCAACCTATGAAGCAATCTGCAGCCACTGCAGCATGAGACAGATCCAAGGCCAGGGGGCTACCCACATGGTGCAGCAGACCTCTCCTGACTCGCCCGCTGCTCCCCTCAGCAGTCAATCACCTATTCTGTTCCCCACTCTCTCTCTGGTGGATCCTCAGCCCCCACACCACTGGCCTGAACCCCAGTTGTTGTATGCATAAATAATCTTAAAAAAATGACTTAGGGAAGTTATCAAATAAATGGTCAATAATATACATATATTATTCTATAAATGAGAATTTAAAATATGCTCTATAAGATTTTTATGAAGTATTTTCAAATTTATGTTTTATACAAAATTAAATTTTTTTACTTTTGATATTTTTTAAAATCACTTATAAGAAATGTGTCAGAGAGTAAAAGACTTGGTAAAGGAAGGAATGACTGAAAGGGGAGTTTCTTGAAAACAGGGAAAATGAAATCCATACCAATGTTAAGGAACTAATTAGTCCTCTGTCAGCAGGAGGGACACCTTCATCTTTTATATGAATCTAACCATGGGAAGATGGATGTAGATATTATATATTGTAGGTGTGCACTTGAAAGAGATGTTATTTCACTATGTTTATTTTTTCCATTTAATGAATTTCTTCTACAATTCTCATTGCAATTAATCTTTTTCAGGTCTCTGGGGAAGAATAATTTAAGTATAAGCAGACATTATCTGTGTTAAAACAATAAACACATGTTGACTTTATTGAGTATCTTTTAAGTCAGTTGCATTATCCAAACTTAAAATGTACTTTCCCCTACATCTTGCATAAGGAAGGGTAATCAACATGAACTTTGTAGCTAGTGTTTCACTAAGTCAATGGGCTAAATGTTGATTGCCACAAAGTGTGATTCTTGAAGATTATGCAAGAGTAATTTGGCCATTATTCATTTACATGCAGGACTGCTTCACGTATCTTTAAGTGTTGGGTTTTTTCTAAGTGTAATAATCATGTCCAAAGTCTTATTACAAAAATAGAGATAAATTTTTCTTTGTTATATCAGATATTTTAAGAACCTAGGTTGGAGAAAGATTTATATACAAAAACTTTAATATCGTTTATTACCTGTCAAGAATTTACACTTAAGTTCATATCATTCTTATTTGCAATATTGTTGTATGTGTATTGTGTGTTTAATTTCTTCTTTATTGTACTTTGAAAATGTAGCCTCTATATGTATATTAAGAAGATGATATTATTATCAACCTGTTTAAATTTGTTCAACTTAATTTATCCTTAAAGATCTTGAGATTTATATTTTTCTTTAGAATGTAGATAATGATGTGGGAGCTTTCTCAATGCCATAGAAACCTTATTGGATTTCTTCTCCAAGCAGTATTTTGGAAACAATAAAATCTAAAGCAGACATTGGGTGTAAGCAGAAAACTTCATTTGTAGACGCATTGCATGACCTTAGACAATCAATTTATCTGTTTTTACTTTCTCTGACCAGAAAATGAAAAGCAGCACTAATAACCTCAAAGAAATATGGTGAATGTTGATAGAATAGTGTTGGAAATGAATAACTAGTTGTGTAAGCAGACAAAATTCGTATTCCTACAAGGAAATGTAATATTATTTGAAAGATGTAATTTGAATATTTTCTGATGAAATTTTAAGAGAAATTGTACAACTTCCTTATATTTATGCAAAAATCTAAAATTTGCGAAGCACTCATATATGTAATATTTTGTTTTGTAACTTTATTGTTTCTTTATGTTATTGAATGGTTGTTCTTTGAAGAAGAAAAAAAAAGAAAAAATACCATAAAAGCCTAAAAAATGAACAATTAAAACGCCCCTCCCAGATATAGCCAACGATTCATTTTTCTTTATTTTTTTAAGTCATTTAACTGATTATTCCAAATTGAATGTCTTAAAGTATATCTTGAAAATGTTATATTTTATTTAAGTGATATATTTATCACAAAATGACATGATTCCATTAATTGCAGCCTGAGGCCTCAGACTGAGAAAAAATGAGGAGGTGGAGAGGAGGGGGAGGAAGAGGGGAGGGGGATGAGGGGGAGGGGAGGGGGAAGAGGAGGGGGAGGAGGGGGAAGAAGAACTAGAGGAGAAAGAGGAGAGAGAATAATAATAATAAAAAAAAATCTTAATTTCTAAAGCAGCCAGACATTGAGTATGTTGTTTACACATGTAACCCTCTTTAGCATAACTGATTTAATATGGCATTTTGAATTAGAAAATGTGCAAAAGCGACGGAAGGTGTTAGTTGAGTCTTTTCTGTGCTTGTGTTAAACAGTATGAAATGTCATCTGAACCCACTCCTCAGAGCACCAAGTTACACTGCTCTAAAGGCATTTGGCATATTCTTATTGACTTATGAACCATGGAAATAATGACAGAAAGAAAAAGATTCTGCAGAGATTTGAATATATTTATTGTGGTTCTCGACAGCCATCTGATGACTTGACTATCAAGCGGGGCTTTGGGGCCTGTTAGCGGCAAAGCCGTGGAAAAAAGCAAAGTCACTTTATTTTAAGCTACCGGAAACTTTAATAGTGTTGACTACCAGTGCGTTCACTCTCTCTCCCACACATTTTCAGTCTACTACACAAGAAGTTCATAGCGTAGATTCATGTAAGATCAAAATAATAAATCCAAGTGATTCTTCTCTATTTTTCACTGACTCTTGGGAAGTTTTTTTTTTCTTTTTTTTTTTCACAGATTCCCCAAAAATCTACACACCAAATATTTTTAACAAAAAACTGAGTTTTATAGTTAGCTAAAATTAAATACTAATAATGTCATCTTCAAAATGCCAAAGACAAATGTGTCATGTTAGAATGGTAATAAGATATGCATATAATATATACATATTTATATTAATGGAAATAGATCTCACCTTTATGGAGTCATCATATAGATATTGTATAAAATTATTTAAATATTTTTCTCATATCTTCCACACCAATCTGTTTGGTAGGTTTAGTTATTTTTCGACCCTACAGGTTATAAAATCAGCCATAAAAAGACTAACCTTGAAGAATAGATCCAGTCAGGATATTAGGGGGAAAAGGATGTCCTAATAAAGGGGGGAATTGTTAGGGGGAAAAGGATGTCCTAAAGCTAATTCCATACAGGCTTTGTGGACTCCACCCCCACCCCAGGCCAAAACCAAAGACACTGGGAACTCCAAATCCCATCACCACCAAAGGGAAGGTGGCTGGGACCTGAGGGTGGGGTTAAGCAGCCAGGTTGGTATAAAGCCAGACACGTGGGCTTTGGAGGGGTCCCCCATTTTGACTCTCCACCCCACGCAGCATCCGGCCAGCTTCGAAAGTGCTTTTTGGGTTTCCAGGTCGGCGGATCGGGTAAGACGCATTAAAGACTTTATTTCCCTGTTTTCTCCCTGAGTTGTACATTTTCCTTATTTCCTTTTCCCTTGTAAATAAACCCTTTATTAACCTTTTGTGTATGCCAGTAGTGGAGTATTAATAAGTCCCTTGTAAGCGCGTGGGTGAGGACCCACAGCCAGGCAACCTGTTCAATATCGGGGCTGCCCTATAACAAGAAGATCTGAAATTTGAATCCAGTGAATTTAACTCTAGAATCCATTCTTTGGAATACTAATCTCTTAATCTTATTAATTCAAATAACATGAGAAACAGGTTAATGCAGAGAAATAATTGTACATTAACAGAAATGAGGGTTATATTTTTTTGAAATATTCTTTGTGAATTTCAATTGCCTGTCCTCAAATTCATCCCTTTCCCCTATAAGTTTAACCTTTGCCTAAACAACAGTAACTGTCATTCTGTTTGTTGTCAAACCTGTCCTGGCCCTAGAAACATTTTACCCTGCCATCTTCATTTTAACACTGGATAGCTGAGACAATGAGAAAGAAAATGTTTATATTATGTGATGCAATATTCAATACAAAGAAAATATAGAATAGCCTCAAACAGATATTGTAAAGAAAAAGACTAATCTCAAAAGATAGATATGATACAGCACATTCTATATATTTTTTTTTCCTGTTCGCACTGCAATAATCCAGTAAATAACATCATATTTAGAGTAGCATTTGAGATCCAATAGAATTAAGGAGAAATACTGAGATGGAGATAATAATGCTTTATTTGTGATAAGGTGGTATTGACATAATTTGCTTAGATCTGTGGTGACAACAGTGGTTTTTTAATACTTCACCCACAAATAAGTATCTTTTACATTTTTTAGAGATTTATTTATCTATACATACAAGAGCTGGGGTACAGGCCAGAGGTGTGTGTATGGGGGGGGGAGGATTCACCAGAGACAGAGTGGGGAACAGAACAGGCAGATTGACTGAAAAGGCAAATCAGGAGAGATCTGCTGTGCCATGTGGGTAGCTCCCTGGCTGGGGATCAACCTCGTGCTACAGAGGCTGCGGACAGCTGGACAGCTTCATAGGTTGTCTTAACCTCTTCGCCACCAGGGAGGCCCAGTATCTTTTATTCTTATGGGCATTGGCAGAGCTAAAATGTAAAGCCTGTTCCCAGCTCAGGACAAAGATGGCCCATTAAGCTCAGTGTTTGTGGTCACATGAGACTCAGACTTGACAGGTAGGATGTAACAAAAGGAGAGGAGAGATACTGACCAGCAACTTCATAAGCACTTCTTCAAAAAGCTGCAATCAGATAATTTGCTGATGCCATGAGGGAATGTGGAATGGAATGTGTCTGTGTCTCTGTGCATGTATATGTATGTGTCATGTTTCAGAGGAGGCGAGCAGAGCAGAGGAAAATTCAGAAATCATGCTTCCCCATATCATTTATTGTCTGTTTTTAGTGTAGAATGTAGCTTAATATAATCATACAAATATACTCATTTTATAATATATAAAGCACTAATTTTTAAATATCACATCATTTTTCTTCTTCATCCTCCTCCTTTCCCTCTCCTCCCTCTCCTCACTTCTTTCTCTCTCTTTCTGTCTCTCACAGACATTATGACAATCTTTTCATGATATGTTTCTCTGAAATATTTCTTCATTGCTTCCTTCATAAGCCATTAAATCATTTTTACTTAACAAACTATTTTCTTTCTAGTTTTCATTTTCTTCACCACTTGTAACTGCAAATTTTAAATTTTAAAGATTCTGCTGGCATCACCTTATGGTCAAGCCACTTTTAATAAATATATTTGGTATTTCTATCTCCTTCTCACAGACTGTCAGTTTTTGGGTTATTTATTCTTTATATTATATGTATTATTGCATTAATATATTTATACTTTTTATGTGTTTATCTATAGGCATATTCTATTTACCCAACACTGATTATTAAAAAGACCACACTTTTCCACTGTCATAAGTCATTTTGGTCATAAACCAGTACTAGAAGGTATTTTTAGATTTTGTTCCTGATCAGTTTTTCAGTTTTTGTCATTTCCCCTAATTAGTACAGCTTAAAAAAATACTGATATCAGGTGAAAAATTTCTTCCCATTTTGTTTTAACTGTTCAAGTACATATGAAGTATCCTTGACATAGAATTGCTAGACAAATTTTGGAATTTTCATGCCAACATCTACCACAAAATATAAGATTTTTATTAGAGTTTCATTTATTTTTGGGGGAACTTGGTACTTTTAAAACATTAAGGTCACAATTTCATGAATGTAGTATATCCCTTCATTTTTATTTCTTTACTAATGTCGCCAACACTGATTAAAATGTTACTTGAAGAATTTCTTTACATTTTTTCATTAAATGTGTCTCTTGATTTTATGTACTCAAATCTCATGCTATTGACAGTCACTTTGTTTTTAGTTTAATTTTTTATCACTTGCTACCAGTTTTCAAAGATACAGCTCTATATTCATCAACCCTATTAATGTGCTAATTTTAATTTTTGTTGGTTTACTTATTTTTTATTTTCTTGATAATATAAATTGATATTTTTATTGTTTTACATTTTCTATCATTTACCTTTTTTTTCAGTATATTATTATACTGGTTACACATTCTAATAAATAAAAATGATGATCATGAACATTGTTAAGTCATTCTCTATCTAGAAAACCATTTTTAATACATTTTACAATTAAGTGGTAGCTTTACAAATGTCATCTATTCACTTACTGATCCATGATTGATGAAAAAGATATTTATTCTTCCTAGTTTCCTGAAGTTTTCATAACACATTTATAATACCTATTAATATGATTATAAAAATCATCTCCTTAATTTTGTTAATGTGCATAATTGCACTGATTGATTACCAAAAATGTTAAACCAAATTCATAATTGTGGGAAAAATTTGATAATAATCCATTATCCTTTTTTTAATAGTTTGCTATTATGGTTTGTATGCTTGCGTTTCTGGAATAGCGAATAAGGCCCAAACCCACTGTCACCTTTTCCTCCAAAAAGCTCACTTGTGGTTTCCTATATTTGGTGCACTTCTCAAACTACCCCATTGTTACCTTGAGAGCTTTTAACCTTCTGAGCCACTTTTTACTATTCTTAGTGTCATTATGAATCTGTCCCTTTTGTATAACTTTATGGTCATTTTAATGAGATTAAGGAATAGAAGAAAGGCTGAATGTGAGTTAAGCTAACTTATCTAAGTGTTGGAAAAGAAAATATTTACTGAAACTTTTAAATAAGCAGTAAGACTTCACTTACAGCTATTATAGTAAGGGAGAGTGCTTGAATTAAACTTCTCTAAAATAAAAGATGGGATAAGTTTAAGCTCTGGAATGAGCTAGTGGAAAAAGTACAGGAGGACACCATGCGTGGTCATTAATGTGAGTAAGTCATCTGTATTTATTCGACACTTACCTAAGATAGACTTCTACACAGGGACACTGTATACTTCAAGATTACACTTCAAATAAGTACTGATAGTTTCCAAATCCTGGAGAAATATCTTCTAGGGTTGTCAAAGATTTATATGACAAAAGAGCAGAGAAATAATTTATATTTGTAAGTTTCTAAAGAAAATAATCCAAGAAAAGTGAGATGGGGTGTGTGTAATCAGAAAGAAATCTCAATATTATGTTGAACTTAGAGGAACATTAAGGTCATTGCGGTCACTATCTTCATCAGAATCTCAGAATTAGTATTTAAAAGCCTTCCCAAATAATTCTTAAGCGTGGCTATATTTTATAACAATGAAGTATGTGATATGTTTTATAATTGTGACACTGTTAAATTATGGTGATGCTTATATGGTTCCCTGTGGGTTCTCTGAATCCTACCCTCACCCTTGCGACTGGCAGAAACTTTAGGATTTATTTTAATAGTCTTAAATGTTGGAAATATTTAACTCAAACCCTGATTAAACTTATTGAGTTTTTTTTTTCTCTCTAACTACATTGCCAAATATATACTTTGGTCTCTATAAAAGAAATTCACTTTGCTTTCTCCCCCACCTACAAATAATTTTGTTAATTGTTTTTTGAGAATGATTGCATTGTTTTACATGTGGTCTTCATAATGTTTAATTTTGGAGATTAAATTAATACCAGAAAATAGTTCTTAAAGTTATGAAAATAATATATAGTCACACCTAGATAACCTGCAGGGTATTTCCCATATGTCACAACAATGGCAACACTAATCTGGGCTCTGCTAATATAAAATTCAGAAATTTTTTCATGACTGGGCCATTAATTTAGCGTTCTTAATCAAATAAGCAGGTAAAAGAATGTTATCATACTTCTGAGGCTACCTGAAGCCCTTTCTATTTCTACAGAGTTAATAGCCTTATAGAGATTACTGGGAAGGAAGATAGCAAGCAGGTCATTACATTAGTGAGACCCATACATATATTGAAACATTAGTGTTTCTCCCACTTAACTAGAAGTAGGACACTGGCAGCTATTTTATAGCCACTGCTTCCTATCACTTGAACTATCTAAAGAACTGCTTTGTGGACCCTTCCACCCCACCCTAGGTTGCTGCATTGCTAAACCTTGGACATGACCAAGACTGTCATTTTAAGGACCCTTTTTCCTGCTTCTGGTTCTTGAGCTAAGTTAATGGATCTTACCTGCCTTTAGCAATACCCCTGAGGCTTGCCTAAAGGTTTTAAATCCAATTTCAGAAGTAACCTTAAGCCTCTAAAATTTTCTGTTAGGATCACTAGTAAGATGGTTGTGATAAAAAATGGATGATTTGTGTGACCTTCACTGAGATCAGCATTGCTAATGTAGATGGGAAAAAAAAATGTAGCTGATGGCTTTTGTGAACCAATTGTTCATAGATGTGAGCTCTGGTTATATCTTCCTATGGCAGGGTTAATTTGTCATATAGTTTTTAGATTAAAATTAAGCCAATTGATATTGAAATTAGATATTTTCCTTGTTAAACAAGTTAATATTTTCCTCCAGATTTTATTGATAGGATTTCATTATTTATAGATAATTATGCTTTCATTAACATAGTAGGTATTTTTTGTCATGTTCAATCTGTTTCATAATTCTGGAATGCTAATATTTTGTTTGCTTAAAATATTTTCACAAAAATATATGAATTTTGCTCCAAAGACACAGAAATAATTTTATTCAAAGAATACCCATTTTCTTCAAATTAAATGAAAGTATAATATTCCAACATCACATTAATGCTATTTTAACATATTGTGGAATGTGTATTATGTATAAGTTAGTTTCTCACCAAAAAACTACTACTCAAACATGCAATTTAATAAAATTTAGTCCACCAAAGACAGATTCAAAAATCCAGTTCTTTACCTCCAGGAGTTAACCCAGTAGCAATGTCTGGTTATTGTGCATTTGAAATGCACAATAAAATGTTTGTAAGTATAAAATATACACTGGATTTCAAAGACTTATTAAGTAAAAATAATTGATATTTATTTTTGACTCATTTCATCATAAAATATACTTTGTATATACTGCATTATATATTATTAATATGATACTTTCTTTTAGCATTTTTAGTGTGGTTACTAGAAAATTTAAAGTTACATATGTGCTTTTATTATATTTTATTGGATAGGGTTTCTCTAATGCTTAGGGCAAATTGAATTTCTGCCTTTAACGTCAGTGCATTTATGTGTTAGACTGTGAATACTTAAATTAAATATGAGTTATGAAAATAGTAACAAAACCAGATTCTCAGAATCATTTCCCATGGTTGAAATTAGCAAGAATATTAGTAAATTGCCATTATTCAATTATTTTTTAACCGACAAAACATCTAGTTTATATGTTTCAATATTTTTATACCATATATTTTCCCTTTGATTTAAAAGTGTACTGGTATTTCTCTGGTGATATCAAATGACCATGACTATCTTCTTCTTACCCCAGAGCATCCAATCTAATTTTTTCTGTATCAGGGCTCAAAATTCCTATTTTGATAAGAAATATATTTGTGAAGATTTGTAGACTGGACCAGAACACATTTAAATTTGTTTTAGAATTTATGCAATAATGTTCAGATGGTTTCCTGTGAATTCCTTGAAGTCTACTCTCACAAATAGCATAAAGTTTTGGATTAAAACATTGGGTAGATTGAAAGAAATACAGTGATGCCCTTAAACTTTAATGGGCAGGGAAGCTAATCTTAAGCCATTATTAGGATTCTAATTTGAATAAAAGTGAATGATAGATTGGATGCTCCAGAAACTAGAAATAGAGAGAGATAATGGAAAATAAGAGGAAAAACTCATAGGAGTGAAATAGTATATCTGCCTGAGCCATAAAAGACGACAGGTCCTGATTGTAAGATTAACTAAATTTCTTGTTACAATGTGATCAATAGCCAGTTGCTCTTTGACCTGACTCCCCTTAAATAGCATACCACTATGGTCCCAAGAGTTTTGCTATGCATCAGTTCCCTAAAAGAGCTGACTATGAAGATACAAGAAGGAATTTCTATGCCTGAGGTAGAGAGAGAAAAGACCAAAGAGGTTAATAGATTGGACAAGTCCAGATGGGGCAGAGTCACTGATAGTGAGCTGAGCAGAAGAGTGGAAAAAAATTAAAAAGTTTCAAACATACCTGATTATATGTGATAGTTTCTCAGAGATGACTAAAGAAATTCTTTAAGGAAAATAATTGCAGAAGTAGCCCGAATTCCAAAGGTTTCTAGAAACAGTTGGAAGTTTCAGGAAACATGGAGCTTTAGCAATGTCATTGTATACATTGGTTAAAACTGGACTCTCAAATGCTTCAGAGAAGGCAGACAGAAAATGTATTTTTAAAAGTTCTACCCTTATCCACCTCTCTTCACACACATATTTACATCTCTACTGAAAATGTATTTCATAGTGTCTTTATTTTGAGGTTGAGTTTTCTGGTCAAATTTGAAACTCATCAAAGAGCACTTTAATTATAATTTGTATGGAAGGCCTCCATGGTTTTTTCTATGGTGGAGACACTTTCTGCTATCTTCTTTGTATTTTTTTTTTTTAATAGAGGCATGTTTTATTTATTTATTTATTTGTTTGTTTGTTTATACATGCACTGGGTACAGTCAGAAGCTCGGGAGGGTGAAATAATTCACCAAGGCGGGGAGCAGAGCAGGCAGAAGGGCCGAAGTATACTGCTGAGGGGAGCAGCGGGGGCGGCAGGAGAGGTCTGCGCGCCATATGGGACCCTTCTCCGGTGGCCAGGGAGCAGCCAGGGATCAAACCGGCGCCGCAGAGGCCACGGGCAGCTTCGCAACCCAGCGCTCAACCGCTGCGCCACTGGGGAGGCCCTCTTCTTTGTATTTTTGAGATGATTTATCTTTTACTGTTCAATGCTAGTATGGAAAATTCAACTTAGTCAATTGAAAACCTGCCTCCCTTAATTTCAATTCACTTGCCCTAATACCTTCCAGCTTTACAGTTATGAATAGCCCATGAAGTAACTGTCCTAGGTAAGGGATTTTACAAAAGTAATTCTTTGGCCTGAGATCTTTGCTTGATTGACTTGCTATGCACAGCTGTATTCTCTTTAATCACTGAAATGAAGTTCTCCCTACTCTTTTCCAGCATTCTGACAGCATAAAGTGGCAAATAGAATTTTAACTTGAGCTGCATTAAAATAAAATGATTACTTCATTACCAATAGTACTTAATGAACTTTTGCTTAGGACCAAGGAAATTAAAAATGTTATCATTTTTTTGGCCTCCCCGGTGGTGGTGCAGTGGCTGAGTGCTGGGTTGCGAAGCTGTCCGTGGCCTCTGCGGCGCCGGTTTGATCCCCGGCTGCTCACCAGCCACCGGAGGAGGGTCCCACAAGGCGCGCAGACCTCTCCTGCCTCCCGCTGCTCCCCTAAGCAGTGTACTTCGTCAGTCTGCCTGCTCTGCTCTCCCCTCTGGCTCTGGTGAATTCTCTCACCCTCCTGCACTTCTGACTGTACCCAGTGCTTGTATAAATAAATAAATAATCTTTAAAAAAAAGTTATCATTTTTTAATTCTTTTTTGCCCTTGAGCTTACTACCAAATTCAAGTTCCTGGTGAATATAGATCCAGGTCATTATATGGCATTCTTGATATCTACCTAAAGTTTGCCAACCTTGGACTCATTTCTCTTTACTTCTCTCACTGGTCTTCATTTGTAGTGACTGACTTGAAACATGCTGCTTGGGGGGAAAATAAGCAAATAATGTAACATGTGATATCTACTCACATATTCTTTCATTCAACAAACAAAATGTGAAGTGTCAACTTTAACTTGATAGTCATTAATAATAACTATGAAATGTCTAGTTAGTAGGGCTATCTTACCCCCCCTCCCCTTTCTTCCTCTCAGAATAAAATTTCTATTGATATGATAGTCTATCTTTCACATTTATTTTCATTTCTGTTAATACTCATTGCTGCCCTAATTTGTTTTCTCTTGTGGAATTGAAATTATTGCTTTAGAAAGATCACTTGCAATTGAGTGATAGGAAGAAAATTAGACAAGAGGACACTAAACCTATGGAGGAGGCAATCTGATCCATGGCGCTGTATTAGAGATGAAGAAAGCATTAGGAATATTTGGAACATAGGTTTAGAAAGCTAGCTGCTTAAAGATATATGAGCTAAGGAAAAGTAAGTATAGGAGTCTGTGATGGCATGTTTAATGTGCAAGTGCTTTGCAAATATTTTTCATGAAAAAAACATTTTAAACATTTTTGTGTGACTATCCAAAGTGAAGTACCATTGGATTCACTGCAGGTGTATGAAATCTTTCTTTTATAAATTTGGATTAAAATAATAATAACTAAAATATCAGGTGGAAGAATAAAATAGTTGGAAAGAAATAACTAGAGGTATAGATATTCTGATTTCCTGAAATTTGAACTAATGATAGTTAATATTTATTTTGCAGTGCCAGATATATTATTTTAAATAATTACCTATATTAAATAGCTAAGTATTCACAATAGCTCTGCAAGTTAGGCACTGATATTTTTCCAATTTAACATGAAGAAATTAAAGTCTGAGTCATTTAGTAACTTGTCCAGTGTTCTATAGCTTAATAGAGTGAGGATTGGAAAAAACTGAAGCCCTTTTGACTTGTAACCTGGAATAGTAATATCTGTATTATCCCTGTAGCTTAAATTTCCAAGTGCTTTTTAAGAGCAAGTACAGCATCTTACTGTTTTTGAATGCAAAATAAAAATATACATTAAAAGTTCTCTTTTTTACATTTAAAAAAGAATAGGTTTATTATAAAAAGGAGAAAGAAGGGCACAGTGCTGCTGCTGCTTTTGAAAGGAAAATGTTTGAGTAAAGAAACACCTGTATAGACATAGGCAGGCAGTCTTTGGACAAGAACTGCCTAAAATTTCATGTGTTCTATCTACCGCAGAATATTTATTTCTCTCTACCCCAAAACATTACCCAAAATATTTACTTATGACTTAATTATTGCAATATAATTTCATGTGTAGAATTCTTACTACATAACTTTATCTGTATCAATAGAGAATTTTTCTGTTTCCCTGTGTAGTAATTGCAAGTTGATACTCTACATTAATGAAACATTTTGATGGACATGGTGGACTATGGGTGTTTTGGTGGTAGGTGAATTGTGGTAACACCACATAAAGGGGGAGATCCTATACTTCTAAAACACAAACAACATTGTAAACTGATGTTACCTCAATTAAAAAAAAATGGAGGATAAAAATTTCTGCCAGAATTTGCTTCCAGTAAAGTTCTGATTTTTGATAACTATTTTAAATATATTATTAACATTTGAAGGATAATCTTCTTATTCATTTCCAAAATCATTTTTAAATCGTATCATCATTTTCAATTGTGATCAGCTTGCATTGTTTCCAAGAACAGGTAGTTTGGGGATAGAATTGTTAGGGGGAAAAGGCGGTCCCAAAGCAAATTCCATACAGGCTTTGTGGACTCCACCCCCACCCCAGGTCAAAGCCAAAGACACTGGGAACTCCAAATCCCATCACCACCAAAGGGAAGGTGGCTGGGACCTGAGGGTGGGGTTAAGCAGCCAGGTGGATACAAAAGGCAGACACGTGGGCTTTGGGGGCTCTCTCCATTTTTGGGCTCTCGGCCAGCTCGGAGCGTCCGGCCAGCTCTGGGAGTGACTTTGGGTTTCCAGGTCGTCGGATCGGGTAGGACGCATTAAAGACTTTATTTCCCTGTTTTCTCCCTGAGTTGTACATTTTCCTTATTTCCTTTCCTCTTGTAAATAAACCTTTTATTAACCCTTTTGTGTGTGTCTGTAGTAGAGTATTCATAAGTCCCTTTAAAGCGCGCGGGTGAGGACCCACAGCCAGGAACCCGTTTAATATCGGGGTTGCTCTATAACAGCTTGGCGCCCAAACGTGATTTGCAAGTTTCACCCGTGGCTGACCAGCCCAAAGTAATTTTTCTTGCGTTGGTCACCATAAAAGCGCATTAGGTCTGCAGGACTCGCAGTGAAACTCTTTGTTTCACATCTTGAAAAGTTTTTTTTTTTCTCCGTGCATACGGCTGTTGTGGGTGTGGTTTTGACCCAAACGTGGCCTCAACCATGAACTTCAGCAGTTTAATCCCTAACTTGAGTTCTTTCAGTTTTTTTCCGGCCTTGAATTTAAGTAGCCTTTTTCCATTAAATATTACCACCAGTTTGATAAGTGTAAATAATTGGATTAGACCTAGCTTATGGCACATGATTTTAATTCTGTATACATTTGTGAATGGTTTCCAAGCCATCCCTTTGCAGTCTGTGCTTCTAGGTGTTTTTTTGGTAATGTGCATAGGCGCTATGTGCTACATTTTTGTTTCTATGAGAAGTAGTGGTGGTACTTTACATACTGAGAATGTGCTGCAACAAATTCAAGCTCTTAACTTAGCGATGAAACAACAAAATCAGGCTTTTGAGTCAGCTTTTCAACGACAAAATCAGACTTTTGAGTCAGCTTTTCAAAGCATACAGGATCAAGTGCAACGACAAAATCAGGTTTTTGATTCAGCTATTGGCAGTGTGAGGGACGAAAATCGTAACGTTTTTGAGTCCGCCTTTAAAAGTGTGCAGGACCAGATACAGGCCGCCCTCCATGAATGGGATATGACTCAGAAGAAGGCTAGAGTAATGATGCAGAGAAGAGATAAATGTTCTCCTTCCCATGAGGACTGCAAAAAGGCAGACATAGAAGAGGACGAAGAGATTCATATGCTAAATACCTTAAACTCGTCGGGACAAAGGCTTTCTTCACGTGAAGTGGCCCCTCCCGCACAGAGTCCTGAGGCTTCAGGACAAGGGCCTTCACCACGTGACCAGGCCCCTCCTGAGGCCCCTCCCGCACAGATTCCTGAGGCTTCACAGCCTCCATTGCCCTCCAGGGAGGTAGTTATCATGGCGTCTCCTCCCCACACTAGGAGCAGCACCCATTTTGGCAGTAACGACCGCTCTGTGGCAGGACAGTTTCCTCTTCGCCAGCTGCCGATAGGTGGCGTGAATGAAGAGGGGAGACCTGCTGGGTACTTTTGGTCGCACCGTCCTTTTTGCACCGGGGACCTCCAAACTTGGAAGAACTCTGTTCCCCCGTACCGGCAGGCTCCTAAGAGGATGGCGGACTTGTTCGCCTCCGTTTTTCTCTCCCACTGTCCTAACTGGGCAGATATACAGATGATGTTACAAGTTTTACTAGGTCTAGATGAGCGGAGGATAGTAGTGAGGAAAGCCAGGGAGGAGGCTGCACGTCTCCGCCAACAGGATAGCCAATCCCCAGAGCCACAGATTGCTGTCCCAGAGGTAGATCCTCAATGGGACCCCAACAATGGAGGAATGGCAAGGTTGGATCTATATAAAAAATGTTTATTGGTAGGACTGGAGCAGGGAATCCCCAAACATAAAAATGTTAACAAATTATTGGACCTTACACAAGGGGCTAATGAGGATCCATCAGAGTTCCTTGAGAGGATTATTCAGACGTATAGAGACCAACTTTATACCTGAAGCATACATCGACTGGATGCCACCGGTTCGCTCTGATCCTGTATGGAATATTTCAACAAAGCCAGCTAAAATTGCTGTTAGTTATTTCTACCCTGTGATTTTATGCAAAAATAGGAAAAATGGTTTAAAAGTAGATTTAGTTTGCAAACTTTTGCTTTGCTGTTAAAAGTTTGGGATCAAGGTTGAGAAAATTTGTGTTTTTACATCAGTTGAACCATTTTAAGATTTTTTTTCCTGAAATTTTTACATATCTGCTGACTTGTTTTGGCTAACGCCTCCAGATTTTTTTTTGGCTTAAACTGATGAACTATTTTTCCTGGAGTGGAGGACTTTTGCTTTCCACAATGGACAAATACCTGGAGAGACTGGTTTTCTTTCACACTGGAACCTGACAAAACGTTCATCTGAGACTGCATCCCAACCTCCATATATTTGATCTTCATCACCATGGAAATGGTGGCAAAAAGTGAAAGGGGGGAATTGTTAGGGGGAAAAGGATGTCCTAAAGCTAATTCCATACAGGCTTTGTGGACTCCACCCCCACCCCAGGTCAAAGCCAAAGACACTGGGAACTCCAAATCCCATCACCACCAAAGGGAAGGTGGCTGGGACCTGAGGGTGGGGTTAAGCAGCCAGGTGGATACAAAAGGCAGACACGTGGGCTTTGGGGGCTCTCTCCATTTTTGGGCTCTCGGCCAGCTCGGAGCGTCCGGCCAGCTCTGGGAGTGACTTTGGGTTTCCAGGTCGTCGGATCGGGTAGGACGCATTAAAGACTTTATTTCCCTGTTTTCTCCCTGAGTTGTACATTTTCCTTATTTCCTTTCCTCTTGTAAATAAACCTTTTATTAACCCTTTTGTGTGTGTCTGTAGTAGAGTATTCATAAGTCCCTTTAAAGCGCGCAGGTGAGGACCCACAGCCAGGAACCCGTTTAATATCGGGGTCCCCAGGAAAGGGGGAGGTTCCCTGCCCCACCCAAGAGAGGGTGGAGCTGAGCAGGAAGAGGAGAAGCTGCAGAAGAGACGGAGGAAGGAAGCAGGATGGAGCCAGAAGGAGACCTGGAGGAGGCGCATGGAGCCTAGAGACACGTGAAGAAACTGTGCTTGTCTTTTGGTCGTGGACTGGGTGACACAGATGTGGGTGAGACCCATGGGGAGGTGACAATGGCAGCTTTTATCTTGATGTTGATTTTGCTCTTTTCCTTCTGGGCTTGTCTGGTTGTTTGTGACCCTTTTCTGTGGTCCCCACTGGAAGATGCTTTAGACTTGTAGCAGGCTTTGGGGCCTTGTTCTGGGCTGATCCCATATGGATGGAGTTTTACCCACGAGGGGACGGGTAACTTTGGGTGCTTCATTTAGAAACTATATTCTTTGCCTTTCCTGTATTGTTTCTTAATTGTATTAAAGTTCCTTCCCATTAAAGTCTCATGTTTTGTGTTGATGCGGCGGATGGCAGAACCCATTTAGAATAGGCAGGTTTGCGGGGTTTGGACTGCCCCTCTCTCTGTCCTATAACAGAATCTATAGTAATAGACAGAAAATATATTATTTTTTTAATTCAAAAAATACATTATTAAAATAAACCAAAAGTTTTCAAGCATTTGTTTATAGTCTATTTAACTTCAAAACATAAATACAAAATAACTTTAGATCTCTGTAAAGCCTTATGGATTGTACATTTTAGAAACATGTTAAAGGAGTGCTTCTGATTTTACATAATTATACTATATTACTTTTTAAACCTTAGCCTTTATCAGAATTATCTTGAAGACTTGTTAAAATGTATTGACAATTCCTTAGTCCCAACCCCAGGTAGTCTAATTCAGTATGTGCGTGATAGGGTATATAATTTAGTTATTGCAGGCCTCTAGGTGATGCTTATGTTACTGTTTCATGGACCATACTTCAAGGAGTGTTGCTGTAGTTCACATTTATGACTCTTGAGATACCGCTGTGAAATGAAGTAAAAATAAAAGGGTTAATGCAAATATATAAAAGAGCTAGATCTGTTCCCAACTTCAATACTTCTTGTTTTGTTTGTTTACTTTCGAAACTGAAAGTCTGCCTAGAAAACAGGAAACAAGCAAACAAAACCCTCAAATATTTCACTTATATAGTTAGTCCCTGAAAGTAAAAGACAAATCCTTACATTTTTATGCTAAAGAGTGCATCCAATCAGCCCCTGGATATAAAGGGATCCTACCCATGTGATTTACCTTTTAATCTTTGTCCTCTTTGGCCATCCTTTTCTCATTAGATCCAATAAACACTAACAGTGTATACTAAAATTAGAACTTTAATAGAAAAATAGCAAAGACAGGTCATAAGAACCAGCAATCTTAGAATTGTAATTTACATTCCAGTGGGAGTCATCTATGAAAAGACTTATTTTAATTTAATCCTCAGTTAGGGGTCTTGTTTTAAGAGCAAAAAAGAAACACTGAAATCGGTGCTCTATGAGCAATGCAGATTTTTAATATAGTTAGATTATAAGGTAATAACATTTTGCAAGTTTTTCAAGACTTATGCTCCCACACAGGTTTAATTGCCACCAGCCATTAGCTGAGAACGTTTTCCTGAGAAATACATATTATACAAAAATGTGAATAGAAAACAACTGTTTCAAATATCTTAAACTGCAAAACTCCATGTAATTTTTTTCTATAAAAATTATGCATTTATATACGTACATATATAATCAAAGGGAACAAACTACCTGGGAAATTAAGAAAAAAGAGATTTTTTATTGAAGTTTCCTTTTTGTTGGCTATTTTAGGAGACAAAAATAATTCAGATAGCATGATAAAATGTGTGTTGTGATAAGTGTGTTGTGTTTTTTTTTCCTCCTTTTTCCCCAACCCAGTTCAACTTCATTCCCCACACTTTACTAAGCTGTTATCATTTTCAGGAGGCTGACTCCAGGACAAGGTAGATCCTATAGCCCTTGATAGCTAGTTTTAGTTGGATGTGGGTAACGATAACACTGGAATTTTAAAGGAGATAAGTTTCAGTATTTGTTGCCACACCCTCCTTGCTACCTCATTTGTCTCTGGCAGTCATTGCATCTGTGGCAGCATATTCTGTTAATGGGAGCACTTACCCCAAATTCTAGCTTTCTCTTAAGCGTTATTAGTAACCACATCCTTCTTGTTCTGTGAGGCCCTTGAAGTGGTAACTGTGTCACTTTATTAACTATCTTCTGGGTGTCTCTATCTATGTATGGTCTGAACCTTTAACCCAGAAGTTTCACTTGGTGATACTTTACACTGGATAGATCTGTGTGCAGTTAACCTGCGCACTGTAGAATGTTTGGCAGTATTCCTGCTCTCTATACATTAGAAGCCAGTAGCAATCTTCCCAGTAATAGTAATCAAAATGTCTCTAGATTTTCTTAAATGTCCCTTGAGGGATAAAATGTACCCTCCCTCTCAATCCCCATGTACACTATAGCTGAGAACCATGCTTGTAAACTATATTAGCTTTAAACTCTGACTTAGTAGAATTCTAATTCATATGATAGAAAATGACTAACTAAAAATGGAAAATATTTTCTTGGCCAATGCCAATATTGTTGGAAAATTAAATCATGATTAATTAAACCTATAGGCTAGATTACATCATGCCATTTAAAATATTTGATGTTTATATATGTATAGGAAAATTCCTTAATGGCACAGCTGTGGTATTTATTTAATAAATTAATTATTTTCCAGATTGGAATTTAAAAAAAATAATATCTAACACTACCAAAATGTATGTGACATGACAAAACATTCATAATTGTGTTATATGAAATAATGTAAACTATTCTAAAGAGTTTTTAGAATACTAAACTAACCCAAAACATAAAACATGATGTAACTTATATTATTATTAACTTTAGGAAATTATTAAGGAAAATAAGCTCAGTACCTAAAGTCCAATGAACATATTTTTATAACATAAAATTATTCATATTAATGCTGTTCAGGCATTTCCAGCTCTTTGTTTGTTGACCATAAGGTAAGATTGCATTACACTTCCCCACTAAAGTTAACAGGTCACATGATCCCTTTTCCCTATCAGAAATATCAAAAACAATATATATATTTTTCTTTTCCATTTTGGAATTCTGCACTGTACTTGGATCTCATATTCAAATGCAATCATGGTACGTATTGGTCAATCTCAACCTCATGATAAATAACAATAAGCACTAGCTAATCATGATATTATTTAGTTCATGAGCTCTAGCAGAGTTTATCTTTTATGCCCATTTTGAAATTTCAAGTTATTAAATTCAAAGTTACTTATTAATTTATCATTCATCATAAAGGTGGAGGAAACACTGAACATAATTATAAACATCTTATTAGATTTAATATATTAATTTCACAGGGAAATATATTTAATCACTTAAATAAAAAGCTAATATTTAGATCAGATAATTCGTATTACTTTAGTAAACTACTTGGCAATTAATTCTTTCTAAAATTAAAATAATCCTTTAATTATTAGCTCATCTATTCTCAACCCTGGTGAAATATGGAAACTGAAAGTTTTCTAATTGTGGCATATCTGAATTTTAACCTGTCTTTTAAATCCTCTTCAGTGATTTTTCTAATATATCATATTTTCTTTCCTATGCTTATTAATTATGAGGTACCACAAATAATTATAGACACTGTATCATGTATTCTCTGGCAGGAAGAAGTAATAAAAAGTGTCTACAATGTACTAGGAAATATGAAGGGGGATTCCATATGCAAAATAATTCAATGCACATAACTATACTATAGAGGTTTATTGCTGTTACTGTTGTGTGAATTTAAAAATCTAGTTGGGGCCTCCCAGGTGGCGCAGTGGTTGAGCACTGGGTTGCAAAGCTGCCCGCAGCCTCTGCAGCGCTGGTTTGATCCCTGGCTGTTCCCCAGCCACCAAAGGAGGGTCCCACGTGGCGCGCAGACCTCTCCTGCCGCCAGCTGCTCCTCTCAGCAGTGTACTTAGGTCCTTCTCCCTGCTCTGCTCCCCGCTCTGGCTCTGGTGAATTCTCTCACCCTCCTGCGCTTCTGACTGTACCCAGTGCTTGTATAAATAAATAAATAAATCTTTTTAAAAAAATAAATAAAGATCTAGTTGAACAAATTCAATTATATTACTGTGCTTTCCAAATTACTACCCTAGTGTGTGCACTAGTGGATCAACTTTTTCTTTATAGAAAAACTGTTGCACTAACATAACCCACAGTCTTTTCTAGTAGCTATGAGTCTCAAAACACAGAAAGACGTTAGTTAGCAGAAAATAAGAGGCTTAGGTTGTCTTTTGGCCCTAATTTTTCAATATCAAGGACATTTATGTGTACAAAATGTCAATCTATTTGGTTATGACTTAGTCATTTTTACACTGAATTTGCATTTTATTGGTAGAAAGAATAATAATGCCTCACAGGATATTTATGGTAAAATATAAACTCTATAAAGCAGAAGTATTTACTTGGGTGAATTTGCATTTATCTTTTTCAAAGCTGTATCCCCAAATATTGGTTACAATTGAACATACAGTAGGTATTTCACAAATTGTATGTTGTTGAGAACAGTAAATAATGAGATCCACATTTGGATAACAGAATGAGAATTTGAGAAGGAAAAATCAGAGAAAAGATATTAAAGGAAATCACAAAGCATATGAAGTTTCTACAACAGTAAATTTACATCAATAGTAGCTAATAGTTTTGTCTAATAAGCATTATTTTAGAGTGTTCCCATAAAAATATGGTAGCACAAGAACTTTATGTACATTTAATCGAGAGACATCTGTAGGCCTATTTCAGATACTACAGCATTAATACTATCATCATTGTGTAAAATGCACATTCTAGTGATAATGATGTCAGCTTATATGCTAGAAGCAGTTCAGTGGTCTTGTAGATATAGCTAATTTTTGGCAAATTAGTACTCAGAAAACTAGGTTTTTAGAATATGATATCTGAAATCTTATTTTTCTCCTTATTTGTTCATGTGTGCAGTTATATTTAGGTGAGATGCTAAAGTTTCTTTATATAGAAAATTAATTATTCTGTTTCAGCCTTCACTATTGTTTTTCTTTCCCCACCCCTTCAGTGACTTCAGCCACAAGTCTTAAAATTCTTGCCACATTATAGCATAATTGCCTGGTGAGTGAAGAGCTAGAAGCAATACCGGAAACCTTTAAAACTTACACAAATGATGCCAGTAAGGTTTGGTACAGTAACAATGCTGCTTTCTATTATAAATAATACACAACTGCAAGTGCATGCCCTGGGCTTTCAGCTGATTAAATATCATAACTACATAAGGTTTCAAATACAGCGGCATGAAAGGCAGATTCCTAGTTTTTACCTAGAAACTGAAACTATCACTTAAGTGTTAATTGGTGTTACATTGAGTAACAATGCTGTGAACTGAAAAGGCAAGACAAGGGCTCCCTGCTGTAATGTTAAAAATGGTATGCATTTATTATCAGCTCGCTAAATTACCAGTAGTGTGTACACCACCTCATCTAGTTGAAATAATGCAGGAGAACAGTAGGAGGTGAATTGGGCAAACCTGCAAATTGATAAATAGATTCTGTTCATGGACATCTGATTTATATCTCACTATCTTGTATCCTACATTTTCTGGCTATAAATGATTAAAAAGGAAGCTACTTAAATGAGATTTGGTCATGAATTTTTAGAGGTAATGTTATGTAGATGTAAGTTTTTATAATTAAAAACACAATGTTTTGTACTGTGCACATAATATACACAAATAAAAGTAAACATTTGATGTTGTCAAAGTTTATAGTGAGTTGCTATATCAGAATCCTGGGGAACATTCTGAGCAAAACAAAAAAAATAATCCTTGATATATGTATAATCCCCTTGCAGTTTCAGCTACTATGTAATATAGATCATTGTTTCCAATTTACACAAGAGGAGGATGATGCTCAAAGAATTGATGCTTAAGACAGGTGCACAATAAGACAGGTGCACAATAAGCCAAGATGCCCAATTGCCAATTTTAATTTCTTTGCATTGGACTATGATGCTATTTACAAGCATGTCAAAATGGAGTGCAGACACAAAACAAGTTTATTCCTTTATTTCAAGTAACATTATTAAAAATTCATATACATTTAATTTTACAGGAAAACAAGTTCTCTAAACCCCTGGCATTTCAGGGATCACTTGTTTCAGGAATAATATAGACAACCATTGCATTTGGTTGTCTGAACTTTTGTACAATCTATTTTCTTGACTAATAAAAAATATTCAGCAAGGGGGCTGGCCCAACATGAAAGAATAGAGAGAACTTGAATTTACCACCTCCTATGATCACAACTCTCACCTAAATAGGAAGTAATCGATACTACTTGAAATATGGACAGGCCTGAAATATGGACAGATAAAGCTTGAACAATAAAGGATAAAAATCCAGCATCCAGACCTACACTCTAGGAGAGAGAGGCTATCACCAAGCAAGAAACCCTACTACATGGGGCAATAAAATGCAATTGGGAAGATATCACTAAGATAGAGAACTATTTCCTAAGAAGTGGTAGGGTGGGGACTGTGCCTAACACCTAGTACAAGTGTTCCTGAAACCCCTGCATTGAGGACCAAAAGGAAGTGATCACAGCAAAGTCAAAAAATAGGTAAACACTAAAAATGAGCCTAAATAGACCTGTGAGCAGACTCACTTGCTATGGCACCTAATAATAATATTTCATTGACTGTATGTACCGATGTTTATCCATTCGCCGACTGAAAACATCTTTATTGTTTCCACGTTTTTGCAACTATGAGAATAATAACTGCTGTGAACAATTGTGCGTAGGTTCTTGTGTGGACAGAAGTTCGAAATTCTTTTGGTAAATAAATAACAACATATTATCTTTGGATCATATTGAAAGAGTACTTTTATACAAAACTGCTAATCTATCTTCTAAAATGACTGTAGAATTTTGCATTTCCACCAGCAATGCATGCAAACTTCTGTTGATACACATCATCACCAGTATTTGGTATTGTCAGTGTTCCTGGATTTTTTTCCATCTTAACAGGTTTAATGATATTTCATTGTTTTCATTTACGTTTCCCTGATCACTTAAGATGTAACACATCTATCATTAGATTATTTGCTATTTATATGCTGTCTTCATTGAGGTCTCTGTTAAAGTTTTTGGTCCATTTTTAATTAGGTTCTTTTTTTCTGTTTTAAATGCCCTTTATTTATTTGGAATGAAGTTGTTTATCAGATGTTTCTTTTGCAAATATTTTCTTCCAGTGACTTTTCTTCTAAATCTCCTAATATTGACTTTTACTTAGAAGATGTTAATTTTAATAAACTCCAGTTTATCAATTATTCCTCACATGAATTATCTTTTTTGTATTGTATCTTTAAAAAAGCACCATACCCAAACTCATACAGTTTTTCTTTTATGTTATATTCTAGGAATTTTATAATTTTATATTCCACATTTAGGGCTATGATACATTTTGAGTTACTTTCTGTGAAGGGTATAGTCATGTCTAGATTCAGGTTTTTTTTTTTTTTTTTTTTTTGGATGTAAGGTTCAGTTTTTCAAGTGTAATTTTTTGTCGGTGGCTTCATTGCATTGTTTTGTTCCTTTGTTAAAGGACTATATTTATGGGGCCTCTATGCGAGTCTGTTTACCTATTTACCTATTCTTTCACTAAACTTGGTAACTATAGCTTTATAGTTAATCTTAAATCGGGGTAGTGTTAATCTTCCAACTTTGTTCTTCTGTTTCAGTATTGTGTAAGATATTCTGGATCTTTTGCTTGTCCATATAAAACTTAAGAATCCCTGTGTTGATATCCACAAAATAACTTGGTGGGATTTTGATTGGTATTGCATAGAATCTGTAGATCAATTGAGGGAGAACTGACATGCTGACAATATTAAGTTCTGTTGATTAACATGGAATATATTTGTATTTATTTGGCTCTTTTTTCCCCATTCATAATATGTCTGCAGTTTTATTTATAAATATATTGTATATATTTTGTTTGATTTATTCCTAAATATTTCTTCTTAGGGTGGAATCTAATGTAAATGGAATTTACACAAGAGAAGGATGATGCTCAAAGAATTGATGCTTAAGACAGGTGCACAATAAGCCAATTGATGTCATCTGTGAACAAAGTGAATTTATGTACCCTTATATGTTTTACGTTGGGGGTGTGTGTGTGTGTGTAATTCCACTAGCAAGAACTTCTAGTACAATATTGAAATAAAATGGTGAGAGAGAACATCCTTGCTTTGTATCTGATCTTAATAGCAAAGCTTCAAACTTCTCATCACAAGATGAGATAACTTAAGATAAGATGACTTTGATTGTTTTTGTAGGTAACTTTAGGTATGCACGTTGATCTCTTTAAAAAATCTCTGTGAAATGCAAGTAAAATAATTTATATAGAATTACCTTTCATATTTTTCACATTTCCAATAGCAAATATTTATTTTTTTCTTTATATCAACTAATTTCCTCACTCTCCAGAAAACTAGTTGTGTTCTGTGATTAATGTCAGTTCTGAAACTACCTACCTGGAATTACTAAAGACCGCATAGGTGATCGATCAGTCCAGTCTCCTCTCACAAGTCTATCCTCTCTTCAGATGCCAGCTGCAAGTCTGGACATTCCATAGTTTTGATCAACTGGTTATAAACCAAAAGTTCCCAAGATCCCCTCCTCAGAAAGACATTTTACTTACTCTTACTGGTTTATTTAAGAGATACAACTAAGGAATCTTCAAATGGAACATATTAATTGGCAAAGAATGAAGTATATCCATGTGCTCTCTGGGTTTGCCAGGCTCCCAGCACCTGAATTTGTTCACCAAATCAAGAAACTCTTAGTGCCCTATATTTTGAGGATATTATAGAAGCTTCTTTATGTAGACATGCTTAATTAAGTCACTGACCATTAGTGATTAAACTCAATATCCAGTTCTTTTCTCTGCCCTGGAGGTCTGAGAATGGAACTGAAAGTTCAATCCTCTAATCATATAGTTGGTTACTCTGGTAACTGGACCCCATAGTGAAGTTACCTAGAGGACACTAAGGGTTATCTCAATAGCCTATATTTAGGTATTTATGCCATGAATAACAAAAGATACTTTCGCTCCTATCAGAAATTATAAGAATTTTAGGAACTCTATGCCAGGAATTAAAACCATATACATTCTTATTATATTGCAATGTCACAAAATTTTAATATTATTCAAAATTATAATTAGTATAATAATACCTTAATGAAATATTATATTTAAAATCATTGCTATGAATATTTTATATTTGCTTAGAGGTCATGTGTAACTCCTTTGAGCTTGTTTCCATTTCTATATATACAATAAGTATGTGCAATTATCAGAAGTGATACTTGTATACAGCTAGAAAGTACCTAGAACACAGAGCTCCCAACAGATCACAAGTGTTACTGTTGCTGTATTGGCAGCTACTACAATTACTCTTGTTGCTATTAAGTATGACTTTGAAATTTATGAAACAATATACTAGGCTTCATAGTAGAAAAAGGCTTAACGATTTTTAATATGAACAGTGAAAAAGCTTGAGGGATGTGTGAAATAGAAGTTGTTTTCAGCAATTTGGGCAGCTGTAGGTCAGGACTAGATTATGGGAGTGGGCAATACAAAAAGCCTAGGGTTATTTCCAAACCAAGAGCTTGAGTCCTCCCTGTATCCTATAATATTTTATACTTAGTTCTGTCAAGTGATCTAATACTCAGTTTGGGTATAATGTGTGTCTGTGTTTGTTTTTAGACTGTTAGTGATATACAGTGACAAAGTAAAATATCATTTTTTCCTTATTCTCTGCATTCAAAAAGTAATTCCAAAGCCTACAACTTAGTGGTTCTTAAGAAATAAAGGCTAAGTAAATAAGAATCTATATCTAAGATTTTTTGTCAGCTATATAGCTATTTTAATATTTTTTGTCATGCCCAAAGTTGTGCTCAGGTATTTGAAAGCATACTTTATGTTTCTACAAAATATCACAATCCCCAACAAAACCTTGATGCAATGATGTACAGGTTAGAATACTTATATTTCTTTTATTTTCACTCTTACATTTTTGTTTAAATTATTCCTCTCCATTTAACAGAAATTTGTAGGTTCATAAGCTTTAAAAGTTTATTTTTCTATGTATAAAACATTTATTTAAGTTGTTTCAATATTAAATATATATTTTTAAAATGCCGTACATTTCTATTTTTTTTCCTGAATTAACCATTGCCAGAAATTTTTTCAGGGCATTTTATCATAGTAAGTAGTCCATGCATGTAAAATGACAGCATAATCAATAAATCATACCCCAAAATATCATTTTGCATTGGAAATGTGCGTATACATGTATGTGTATATACATATATTTCATATCTATCTCTATCTACCGAGTTTACCACACTAGATACCTTGCATAAGGAAAGATAAGTGATACAAAATAAATGAAAAATAATGATACTCAGTTTTAGCACATATCCTAAGTGTTCATTTTTTAAAAGTCTACATTTACATTAATCTGCTTTTTTACAAATTAAAAATGAAATTTGTTTGATTAAGAAATAACATTGTTAATAAAAATAAATATTTGGGAGGAAAATATTAGGTATAATTCTGTCCCTATCCTAACCACTGCTAATATATTAGATTGCTTTTCAATATAATATATATGCTTATCAATAAAATCTAGGCTCTTCTAAAAAAGGAAATAAGCAAAGTGTTATCAGCAAATGAGAGAAATCAAACCTTTCTGCCCATTTACATCGAGAACTTCCCAAACACCTGGAAACTACCTCCAGTTCGTTCCTATCAGCTTGTTGCCATATTTTAGCTGCTACTTTATGTTATAATGACATGGTAAGGAAGAGACAAACTGTTGTTTCCCTGCTGACGATGTAATCAATACACACCTGTTTTCTGTTGGGAAAACTGCAGCAGTAGATGTGGTGGCTTTTTAACCTGCAAGACAGTGACAAAGTAGCATGCTGAAAACACATGAATTTGACAAACTTTCACATACTGTTTGCAAATTGAACACAAGCAGTGGGATGCTGGCATATGTTACTATTTCCGTGATGACAGATTATGATGCCTCAGGTAAAAGTCAGAATCATTCATGGAAAGGAAGAGAAAACTCAGTCATGAGACAAAGCTATGTGGTAAATACTTCATATTTTCTAATATCTGCAAAATACATTTAATGTTTTTAATTACATTCAATATAAAGTTTCTTCTCAAAACAAAGGAGTTAACAATATCTGTAAAAGTGGACAGATAGAGAATACACTAGACTTCTTTCCTGAATTATTCATTATTTTGTTTTTTGGTTTTTTTTAAGATTTATTTTAATTATCTATGCACACAAGAGCTAGGGTGTATGTCAGAGATGTGAGGGAGTGAGATGATTCAGAAGAGACAGTGCAGGGAGCAGAGCAGGTAGATCTACTGAAATCCACACTGTTGAGGGAGGAACGGGCAAGACAGGATAGGTCTGCTGCACCATGTGGGTTAGCTCTCTGGCCTGGGATTAAACTTGTGCTGCAGTGGCTGTGGATAGCTTCACAGTGCTGAGACTTAACCCCTTGCACCACCAGGGAAGCCCCAGGTGTTTTAATATATTTCAGAAAAATTAAAAGAACTGAATATGATGTTTTGAATTATTGTTTTAATTTTCTTCTTTTCTAAATGCATATTTTATATCATTATGTGTTTATTGAGGTATCATTGCTTCACAATACTGTATATGATGAGAGGTATGGAATCATACTTCTTCAGATAAATGCAATGCATAAGCAAAGATAAGCTATTTCTGAATGTAAGTACACCTCCAGTTATTTTTATCCCCAAATTGGGATGCATTTTCTGCATTGTTGGCCTAGTTCATGCAAAACTAAACAAATTTGTCACATGATCAAATACTTTCTTACTTGACATACATTTTTGATCAACTGTATTTTGTCATTTGTAGTGTATACCTTTATTTTTTTATTTTTTTTAAATCTTTTTTTTTTTATAGAGGCATGTTTTATTTATTTTGTTTGTTTGTTTGTTTGTTTGTTTTGTTTATACATGCACTGGGTACAGTCAGAAGCGCGGGAGGGTGAGAGAATTCACCAGAGCCAGAGCGGGGAGCAGAGCAGGCAGAAGGACCGAAGTACTCTGCTGAGGGGAGCAGTGGGCGGCAGGAGAGGTCTGCGCACCATGTGGGACCCTCCTCTGGTGGCCTGGGAGCAGCCGGGGATCAAACCGGCGCCGCAGAGGCCGTGGGCAGCTTTGCAACCCAGCGCTCAACCGCTGCGCCACCAGGGAGGCCCTGTTGTGTATACCTTTAAATAATGTTATTATTTTACTTTTATGGTAGAGAAACATTCAATATAATTTTAGAAAGTATTCAAAATTTATTATTTATTGACATTTTTTATGTATCCCTTTTCATTAATGATAGTAAATAAAATTTTGTGTCTTTGAATATTTAGCATTAAATTTATTGATTAGCCAGTTATTTTTTATGTGACTATACAAAAGCAGTCTAACTTGTAGTTTTAACTAAGAAAAGTTGACCAAAATACAATCTATAAACAAAACCACTACTCTCTGAAAGAATGACATTTTAACTAGGACTCACATAAAAATTCTGACTTCCACCATATTTTTTCCTAGAAAATATCAGATTTTTCTATTTGCTCATTTTTACCTTTCTTATTTGGAGATTATATTATTTGATTTAAGTTCTTTTTATCTAGTTATATAATGTTTTTTTATATATAAATATAAAACAATTTGACTATACATTTATACATTGTTTACAACATTGTATATGATTTAAAGTTAATTGTAAAATGGGAAAAATAAGGAATGAGGAGAGTCTATTAATGGATCCATATACTCTAATTGGGTGTTCATCAAGTGAAAATTCTTAGCTTTCATGTCAGTTTAGTAACTGCCTATAAAATTGCAAGCACTTGATGTTTCTCTGGACTTGGAATCTCCATACACAAGAGCCCCAGTGCCTGGTGTTCAAGAATTGTCAAAATGTATTTCTATTAGCCAAAGAGAAATTAAATACTTAAGAGTAAACCTATCAAAGGAGGTAAAAGATCTATACAATGAAAACTATACATTGTTGAAAGAAATGGAAGATGACACAAAGAAATGGAAAAATATTCCTTGTTCATGGATTGGAAAATTCCACATTCTCACTATGGCTATCGTAGCTAAAGCAATATACATATTTAATGCAATCCCAATAAAAATATCAATGCAGTTTTCAAAGAACTGGAGCAAATACTCCTGAAATTTACATAGTATCACAAATGACCCTGAATAGCAAAATCAATCTTGACAAAGAAGAAAGAGAATGGAGGCATTATATCATACTAAGCAGACACTTCTCCAAAGACATTCAGATGGCCAACAGGCAATGGAAAATGTTCACAATCATTTACTATTAGAGAAATGCAAATAAAGACCACAATGAGATAGGATCTCACACCTCTGAGAATGGCTCATCTTGAAAAGACCAAAAACAAGACATGCTGACAAGGAAGTGGGGAAAAGAAAACCCTCCTATACTGCAAACTGGTGTAGCCCTTAAGGAAGACAGTTTGAAGGTGTCTTGAAACATTAAAAATGGATCTTCTATTTGACCCAGTAAATCTACTCTTAGGCATCTACCCAAAAAATTCAAAACCAATAATTCAAAAGGAAAGTTTCACTCCCATGTTTATTCAACACTATTTACTATAACAAAATTATGGGAACAACTGCAGTGCCCCGGAACAGATGAGTGGATCAAGAAGCCGTGGTACACACTCACACACACACACAAATGACTCTAGATAAATAGATATTTAAACAATGAACTCAGTCATCAAAAAAGATAAACTCTCACCATTTGCAGTAACATGGATGGCACTTGAAACAATAATTCTAAGTGAAATAAGTCAGAAGGAGAAAGATAAATACCAGATGGTGTCAATAATATGTGGAATATAAAGTAACTAAACTAATAGTCCGATAATAATAAGCTTAAAAATTAGCCCTTGATAACTGACTAGAGAACTGAAGCACCAAGGGGAGAAAGGATAAGAACAAGGAGAGAAGGAAGTTCAGTTGTCAATGGTGGTAGAATATGGATGAGTTGGTGATAGATGTGCTAGGGTGGTAACACCTGCTGGGGGTATTACCTCAATTAAAATGTTACCTCAGTTAAAAAAATGTCAAATCATGATGGTGTACACCTGAAAAAAAATTTAGAACAAGAATTGTTAAAATGTTTAACATAGTATGTCTTTGAATAGATTAATAAATATCATACTATGAAACATTGACATAAGTGTTGGTATAGGGTAGACATTTATAGTAAGACTATTTCAAATCACATATTGTTCTTTTGTAGCTATCCTTATTTGTGAAATAGAGATAGTGATGATCATATCAATCTGTGAGCTGAGCATTTGTGTAAAATGTTTTAAGTTTCAAGCTATTTTTTTAAAAACCCTGCAAATATCAAAAATTTAGGTAATAACTAATGTGTCCTAATATTCCAAAATCAGAGAACTTTAATTCATTTTATTTTCATATTTATCATTGTTATGTAGTTTAGACTAGTGGATTGAAGATGAACATTTTGTCTTTTTTGTTAATACTGCAGCAAGTATACTAGGCTAAACATAATATACAATAATTGTATAAGGGATAAACATGTCGGAGGGAATCCATAATGTTCTAATCACTGAATACTAGGATTGTTGAATATTTCTACATCAAAGAAGGAGTTCATTAATACTTTGCATGGATAGTATTAACTATATGAATCAATTGAGTAGTAGTACTAATAGTATTACTGGTAACAAATGTATGTATACTTTATTTTTTTATTATTTTTATTTTTTTAAATATTTATTTATTTATGTATACAAGCACTGGGTACAGTCAGAAGTGCAGGAGGGTGAGAGAATTCGCCAGAGACAGAGCAGGGAGCAGAACAGGCAGAAGGACCAAAGTACACTGCTGAGGAGAGCAGCGGGTGGCAGGAGAGGTCTGCGCGCCATGTGGGACCCTTGCCCTGCGGCCAGGGATCTAACGGGTGCTGCAGAGGCTGCGGGCAGCTTCGTAGCCCAGCGCTCAACCGCTGCGCCACCAGGGGAGGCCCACAAATGTATGTATACTTTAAATATAATAAAATTGAACTTTCATTTGATCTTAATATTTTGTCCTAATCTTTAATGATTTTACCTATGTAATCAACTGATCTTGTTTACTTGATAATGCTATATTTAATTATCATAACCATAGTTTTTTTAAAACCATAATCCTTTTTTTCAAGATTTATTTATTTATTTATTTATATAAGCACTGGGTACAATCAGAAGTGCAGGAGGGTGAGAAAATTCACCAGAGCCAGAGTGGGGAACAGAACAGGCAGACTGACGAAGTACACTGCTGAGGGGAGCAGTGGGTGGCAAGAGAGGTCTCTGAACTTTTAATAGCCTTTCTTTTCTCTATTTTTCCCCCTGATTTCCTGTATGATATGAGACACAGCAACCCGGAATCCTATATAATCTCAGAGTTGCTCTGCTTCTCCTTACATATTTATCTACATTCCCCTCTAAGTTGCTTTTCCTGCTCTGAATTCCGGTGTCACCATTTCATGAGGGCTAGCATATTATGTCATTAATATGCTTGAAACATCACTTTTTAAATACCATTTTGCTTTCACAGGTTTTACTAACAAAGAAGTCAACCACCACCTCCCCCACTCCATTTGCTTTCTAAAGAACAACTCCATAAGAATCTGTTGTCTTTATTTATTTATTTGTTTGTTGTTTGTTTATTTATTTATTTATGTTTTACATCATTCTTCATTTTTGTACAATGTATGCTTTCTCCACTCTGGTGTAGTTCCTGTAAAATCCCCACCACCAATTTACCTGTGCACCATCATCATAGTCCCTTGTGCTCTTCCTTCCCCTGTTTTAATCCCTCTCCCTCCTCCATCCCTGAAGAATGTCTCTGATTTACAGCTGCATGTTAATTTGTTTTTTTTTATATTTCCCCTGATCCCTTATTTGTTTCCCCTATATATACATATATTTTTTTTAAATTTGTTTATTTATGCATACAAGAACTGTGGCACAGGCCAGAGGTTTGGGCAGGGGGCCAGTGAGATGAGTCACCAAAGACAGAGTAGGGAACAGAATAGGCCCTGCCAATTGACTGAAATACACTGCTGAGGGAGCAGAAGGGTAGTCAGGAGAGGACTGCTGCACCATGTGGGGATTGAACTCGTTTCAGCAGTGGCTGTTGATAGCTTCATAAGTTGCCTCTTAACCCCTTCCACCACCAGGGAGGCCCCTCCCCTCTGTTTCTCTTAAAAATGAAACCATCCAATATTTTTCTTTTTCCTTCTGGCTTATTTCACTGAGCATAATCCTTCCAACTCAATCCATATTGCTGTGAATGGCATGAGTTTATCTTTTTTGATTGCTGAATAATATCCCCTTGTTTATATATACCACATCTTCTTGATCCAGTCATACTATTAAATTATATCTGAAGGGGGGCTCCCTGGTGGACTAGGGGCTGAGTTTCAGCGATATCACTGCAACAGCCTAAGTTCAGGTCAGTGAGCTAACTACATAGGGCATAGCAGACCTCTCCTGTCTCACCTTCTACTCCCTTTACCAGTGTATTTCAGTAGGTATAGCTCTTCCGCTCCCCACACTGTCTTTGGTGAATCCTTACACCAGCACCTCTGGTGTACATGCCAGTTCTTCTATGCATAAATAAATAAATAAATGAACAGCGAATGAACAAATAAATAAATAAATAAATAAATAAATATTTAATATAATAATAATAAAATAAATTATACCTCAAGGACGATTATTTTTCATACTCCTGTATGTTGAACTTGTCTAGACTTTTCATTCTTATTCAGTGCTATAGTATAATGTTCATTCTTACAGTTGCATCTTATGTCCAAGAAAACATTAGTTCAATAATTATGATGTAAAATTACTACACTATTTTATTTTATAGTCTATTGCTGAATATTCTGAACATTACTCAGGGTAGAGATTTGCTAAATGTCAAAATAACATTTACCAAATTATTAGTCATCATGGATTTTGCCATATTCATAGTAATAGAAATCTCACTTCAAGAATTGATCTAAAAGATCACAGCTTTATACACAAAAATTAAACTTCTACTGTTGTTTCTAATAGCCAAGGCTCTGAATACTTATGTGGAAAATTAAGTTGCTGCAGTTTTGAAGTTATTATACACATACCTAAGTAACAATTCTGTAATTCAGTTGGTCAGAACAAGGGAGAATACTACAATACTTCCCATAAGAACATTCTCTAAAACATTAGTGTCCATTTACCATAGCTTTTATGTGCTTTATTTTTTTAATATATACATTTAGGTAATTATTTAAAAAAATATTTTTATGTGTAGGTATCTCACATATGACTAGTGGCAGTTTGAGGAACACCAGCCCCCAAATTTTTAAATGCAAAGAGTTTGAAAATTTTCGTCATTTCCTAACTTAGTTCCTTCTGATTTTATCACATCAGTACCAATTGCAGTCTATGCATACACATTTTATTAAAATGACTCCTAGTGAAGATACATTAGCCTTACTGTTTTATGAAGCATAATTGGATATAAATACTATTGCCTAAGTATTTATGAATCATTTATATTCTTGTACATGTGCTATTTTAGTACTGTAATTACTTAATTACTGTGCAAATTTCCCATGCCATGAATTTTTTTCTTCCTCTCTTTTTAATTCTACATCTATATTTGATCGCTCTCTTTTCCTTCCTCAAACATCAGCCTAGGGAGCTCTACCAATTCCTGAGTTACATTCTAAAAGAGTCTGATACAGTGAAACTGGAGAATTAGCAAAGACCTCTGGAGATCCTAATGCAGATGGTCACTGAAGAACACTTGGGGTATACTATAGTTATAAAAAGAATATAACTTAGTTAATTTGAGAAAACAAAGCAATATGCTAATGAACCACTTTGGCAAATTGAAATGTCTTATGGGTTTATAATGGTATATCATTAACACAACAGATCAAGAAATACAGAAATCAACATAAACTGAAAATGCAGATCCCCAATTTTATCTTTAACTTAGTTTATATAATTTGTCAAAAAAAGTTTGTCTTGAGAAACAATATATAGAGTAAAATTATTAAAAGAATCAATAGCATTAATGAGTCTATGTACTTAAAGTACATGAACAAGAACACTGTCATTGATAATTATAGTAGGATAATAAATAGAAAAATGTTAATAAAATTTATATATTAAATATAATAAAGGATTTTTCATATTTATTCTCCAGGGGACTTAGTTGTTCTTCTTTATTACAGAAAGTTCAAGGTCTATCTGAAGGTAAAACTTAAATTTGCTTAAGTCCACTCTTCAAGATGACCTGTTACCGAGGGAAACTAGAAAATGTTGTTTTAAACATACAAAGTCCACCAACACTTCATGAACTTTTGTGGTTCCAGAATTACAACACTTATTATTATATAATTCAATATTTATTTATATTCTTTAATTTACTGAAAAGTGAAACCAATAGAGAATTTTATTAAGGGCCAAAATGTTTTTTTATATTCTCCTCAGGTTGACTATTCTTTCCACAGCGTGTTTCCTGACAAGAAGACTCTGACTTTCCTATTCTTAGACTATTTACTTTAGAAACTTATAATTATAAATTCTTGCTCTTCCCCTTTGAGATGTACATTTTTTCCCAGACTCTTACCAATTTTACAACCCAGGCTTGACTTTCTCAAGATCTGGGAGTCATCCCTTTGAAATGCAGTTATAAAAAAAAAAAAGAAGAAAGCACTTTATACTCAGTCTCTGTGGGGAGAGTAGGAACCTAAATTTAATAAGTGCCAATTGGCAGACAGATGTCCTAATCACATCCATCAGTTTCCCACCTAATGACCTCCAGTACTTTATTACTAGCTTACCCATCTCTGCCTTTTGTTTTATGGGAATTGAGCTTGATCAACATCACTTCTCTATTGCAATTGTCTTAAAGTTTTCCTTACCCATTTAACTCTGTCGTATTTCAATATTTTTGATGTTAGTATTTATTTCTTTACCTTATTTTTATCTTACTATTATAAGAAATTTTCTGATAGTGCCAAGGAAACTTTAAAAATACAGAAAATTTCATATTTGGAGCAACATCCATTTTGTTTTCCATAGGGACTGATCTACATTTCCAGCAATAGTGTATAACAGTTCCTTTTTCTCCACATCCTTTCAAAATTTGTTCTTTCTGGGTTTTGGGGTTTTTTTTTAATATTGGCTATTCTCTTACTGTGAAGTGAAGTGGTATCTCACTGTGATTTTGATTTGTATTCCCATGATAATAAGATATTGAAAATTTTTCATGTGCCTGTTGGCTATCTGTATGTCTTCTTTGGATCATTGTCTATTTAGCTCTTTTGCCATTTTAATTTTTTTAGATTGATTTATTTATGCATACAAGAACTGGGATACAGGTCAGAGGTGTGTGGGGTGAGAGGATTTACCAGAGAGAGAGTGGGGAACAGAACAGGCAGGCTGACTGAAATATACTGCTGAGAGGAGCAGGAGAGGTCTGCTGCACCATGTGGGTATCTCCCTGGCTGGGGATTGAACTAGTGCTGCAGTGGCTGCAGATAGCTTTATAGGTTGTGTCTTAATCCCTTGCACCATCAATGGAGGACCTATTCTGCCTTTGATTGGGCAGTATTTTTAGTTTTTGTTGAATTGTAAAAGTTCTTTGTACCATGTGATTCAGCGATTAATCTCCTTGGTATTTATCCAAAGAAAGCAAAAACCACTATTTAAAATACATATATGCACTCCTACGTTCACTCGCAGCACTATTTACAATAGACACATTATGGAAATCATATTAGTCCAATGAAAGATGAGCGAGTTATGATGATGTGGTATATATATATATATATATATATATATATATATATAAACACACACATACACACACACACAATGGAATATTACTTAGCTGTAAAAAAAGAGATGAAGTCTTGTCATTTACAATAGCATTGATTAAGCTGGAGGAGATTTAATCCCCTAAACGAATACATCACAAGGAAAAAGACAGATATTGCATGATTGCATTCATATGTGAAATAAGATACCAAAAAAGGAATACACAAAACTAAAAAAAAAAAAAAAAACAAACAAACAAAAAAACCCTTGGAACTATAACTGTAGAATTGAGGCTACTGTAGGAGAAAGGTAGGAGATGTGAACAACAGCAATGCATGTGGAAAGGATCCCAGTATCCTATGGGAGAGGATTATGGGTGTCTTGGTGGCATATGTAGTGTGGTAATATGCATCTGAAGAGGTATGAGCCCATTCCCCTAACTCATATACAGTGTTGTAAGCCAGTTACCTTTAAAAAAATCAGGAACTTTAATATGTGGTATCAGAAAACTCTTCAGCTCCAGGATATCTAGCTAATCAATTGCTGCTTAATTAGATCTATAATTGCTTTGACTCTCATTACAAATAGCAGTTGATTTTGATGTGTCATTTAAATTTATCTTTGTAGCCCCAGGGTGCCACAAGAATCTCCACCAATAGTCGTTTTCTACAAGCTCCACATTTGTATTATTATTACTTACTAATTCAAATAAAGGCATGTAAGATTTGAAAGTGATAGAAGTTTTTATATTTTTGGAAAAAGTGAATAGTAATTTTGCTCTCCAAGTTTCAGTTTTCTGATGTTTAAATTTTCCTTCAGAGTTTATAGGTTATAATGATTTACTCTGCAATTTCTTCATGTTTAAATTAAAATATAGTGAGGAAATCTAATTTAAAATGTTCAACAAAAATATAAAAGTTGTTTCATCTGCCGAAGAGATGTGTATTCACCATATCCTAATTTTAAGGCATCATCAATAAAATCATTTTAAATTTTCTCTAGATTTCATCATAAAATTTTTAAAAGAAATGATCAGAATGAAAATGACTTAAAATAATCTCCTTTGAAAGTATAAATTCTAGTGGTATTGTTGATGTATTTGAATAACATTCAGATCATTATAAGACAAAGGCAACCATAAGTTGGCATATAAATCATAATATAATGGCATTAACAATATTATGGGGGAGCAATTAAGTTTCAATATGCAAGAGGGTGCTTTGGGAAATTTAAATTTCTTTTATAACCTCATTATATTAAAATTTAGCTATATGGTTGAAGCCCATATTCACAGCTTAGGGCTTCCTTAAACTACACTAGAAAATTGTTTAATTTTTGAAAATGGGTTTATAGCCCATTATTTTAAATTTTTTCTCATGAGACTGATTTTTTTCCTAGCTTGAAAAAAATGTACTGCAAATATATAGTAATGATTAAAATATGCACATAATGTTGGCAAACATTTAACAGAAAGGCAAAATAACAACACAAAACAACTTCTATTACCCTTTCAAAATACATTCCACTTCTCTTAGCTTGTTCAAACTTCCTCCCCCATTTTTCACTTTTAGAACTCAACATATTCATCTAACTATTCTTACTATTTCTCATTCTTTGCTTTAGTTTTTGAAACTACAACTTCATGTACTGATGCTTGTGCTGTTAACCCTCTAGTAGGAAAAACAAAAGTCAATATGACTGTTCATTGATTTTTCTTGCAAAATAAATATTTGGTAGAGTAAAATTATAGACTTCCCCCTCTCAAAATGTAATGTTCATTTAAAAATTTTTAAAACAATATTCCTTAATAAAAATGTTATTAAATGTTAGTGACACTTAATGTAACTTTTATTATTCTTTTAAAGATTTATGTATGTATGTATGTATGTATGTGTGTATGTATTTATTTATTTATACATGCACTGGGTACAGTCAGAAACGCGGGAGGGTGAGAGAATTCACCAGAGCCAGAGCGGGGAGCAGAATAGGCAGACTGAGGAAGTACACTGCTGAGGGGAGCAGCGGGGCTGTGGCAGGAGAGGTCTGCACACCACGTGGGACCCTCGCCTCCGCTGGGGACCGAAGAGGCTGAGGTCAGCTTCACAGCCCAGCGCTCAACTGCTGCGCCACCTGGGAGGCCCAATGTAACTTTTATTAATCTTAAAATTTACATTGAGGGCCCTGGCTGGAGGCAGAGGGGTTAAAGACACAGCACTTCATAGTGCCAGCCACTGCTGCATGAGTTCGATCCCAGGCAAGGGAGCTAACCCACATGGCAGAGCAGACCTCACCTCCACCCAATGAGCCCCTTACTAGTGTGTTTCAGTAGATCTGCCTGTTCTGCTCCCCATTCTATCTCTGGTGAATCCTCCCACCCCCTCCACACCTCTGGCCTACACCCCAGTTCTTGTATGCATAAATAATCTTTAAAAAATAAAATTTACATTTAATTAAAAGCTTATTTTAAATTTTCCAATATAAATAAATAAGAAATATGTGTCCTTACTCTTCATATCTAAAAAATCTTTTTACATTCACATTCATGTATATACTTTGATCCCCCATCTTTTAATATCCTCCAACATTTAATAGGAATAATCTATTTCAAACAAATTTGCTTTTTTAAAATTGCATGGATGCTTGGAATACACCCTCTTTTTCTAAAAAATTATATTAAAATTGCTAAACTATTAATTTTGATAATTAAAATAGCACAAAATATTGAAAATTTAAGATATTGCTTTCTGAATTAATTCTCACACATCTTCAATATTTTTTTTTTTTTATAGAGGCATGCTTTATTTATTTGTTTGCTGGTTTGTTTGTTTGTTTTGTTTATACATGCACTGGGTACAGTCAGAAGCGCGGGAGGGTGAGAGAATTCACCAGAGCCAGAGCGGGGAGCAGAGCAGGCAGAAGGACCGAAGTACACTGCTGAGGGGAGCAGCGGGCGGCAGGAGAGGTCTGCACGCCATGTGGGACCCTCCTCTGGTGGCCGGGGAGCAGCCGGGGATCGAACCGGCGCCGCAGAGGCCGCGCGCAGTTTCGCAACCCAGCGCTCAACCGCTGCGCCACCGGGGAGGCCCACACATCTTCAATATTAACTGTTGGCAAAATTCAAATTTTAATATGGAATATTTGATTCTGTAGCAGTGCTTTCAGTAATTTATTGGTTGCATAAGTCATGTACTTAGATGAAGTTGTAAATTAATAGAGGGATTCCAAGTCATTAGCAGGGGAAATAAAGAATGTGGAATGAATATGGTTTATGGTGATGATGAGGTATGCATACATCTAAGGTTTAATGATTTCCTCCTTGAAAATAAAATTAAAAATGATTCAAGAATGCTAAAATAACAACACATCTCAGTCTATTGTTAATTTTATTTCCAAATTGAGAGAGGGAATTATCTTATTACTAATACTGATGATCATCATTTAATTACTTAAGGCATACATTTTGATTTTTCTCCATTTCATATAGAAAATTGCTTTGACTAAAAAAAGTCCATTCTTTCTGTTTAAAAATTGTAGACACTGTGTTGTTATCTGTAATCTCTTGAGATATTGAATTACGTGGTTTGACTTTACACTATGTGAAGATTAAGTATTTCCTTTTGTTCCTTTTAAATTAACCTTCCATTAGTTTTGAGTGATCTCTCCTTCTTGTATTATGGGATAGCATATAAAAAAAGGATCTTATCAATTTTTACTATACCCTTCAAAATCTTAAATAACTCAATTATGTTCACTATATCTTTTCACATTTCAAGACTAAATAATCTTGGTTCCCTACTTCCCTTTTGTATATGTGTAAGTTTCATTCCACTTTAACCATCTTAAGTGTTCTTCTGTGAACTCTTTAATCCTTATCTTCCCCTGGGGAATGTATCTTAACTTAAGGCAGTGCTTCACATTGGAAGATTCTATATAATTATAACATACATTAGTACTATTAATTTGCATTTATATACCATTTCATTTATGCAAAGTGCTTTTCAATTTATCTTTACAATATTGCTGGATACTTATTAGCATATGTTTTTGGAAAAAAGAAATTGCAATGAGTTTGAAACTAACTCCAAATCACTAGGGGTACATCTATATCATTTTTTTGAAACAACAAAAATTATCTTTTTATTTAAATAATCTGTTTAAAATGCTAATTTGATTGATAGGAACTTACCAAAAGTCCTCTTAATTTTCTAGCAATGGAAAGAACAAGTGAACAAAATAATTTTAATATAGTTATTCTTTTCAAACTAGAAGACCACTTTTTTAGTGTGAATGAGAATGGCTTAGAAAAGTATAACTCTGTCACTTATTTTGAGTTTAAGCTACTTTTGTTCAAAAAATAGTGAATCCAATATTTTTAAAGAAAACTAAAAGTAATTGTACTCAAAAATAATTGGGGTGACATGAATTTAGCAAATAACCAGCAGTTGAAAGATTTCAGTTTTATAGGCCAGAAAAATGCTTCCTCTCCATCCCATTATGTATATTAGAAATTACTTTTCTGATTCTTTGAGTTATACAACTCTGTTTTGAATTCTTGGCTTGGTGGACCCCCATATCAATCCCTGGACTTCCTTCCTGTCACATTAGTTGTAATGTCTGAAATTAGGTCCAACATTATGTGTTATTATAAGTAGTTCAAAAAGAAGAGCTTCAAATGTCCTATCTAAAAGTCTTTTTAACTCCTAAAACTAAGTTTTCCTAATTGAGAAAAACTTTTTTTTTTAAGATTTATGTATTTATTTATTTACTTTTTTTATTTATTTATACAAGCACTGGGCACAGTCAGAAGTGCGGGAGGGTGAGAGAATTCACCAGAGCCAGAGCGGGGAGCAGAGCAGGCAGAAGGACTGAAGCACACTGCTGAGGGGAGCAGGGGCGGCAGGAGAGGTCTGCGCGCCATGCGGGACCCTCTGGTGGCCGGGGAGCAGCGGGGGATTGAACCGGCGCTGCAGAGGCTGTGGGCAGCTTTGCAACCCAGTGCTTAACTGCTGCGCCACCGGGGAGGTCTGAGAAAAACTTTTTTTTTAAGATTTATTTATTTATGCATACAAGAGCTGGGATATAGGACAGAGATGCAGGGGGACAGAGCAGGCAGATTGACCAAAGAACATTGCTGAGGGGAGCAGCGGGCGAGTCAGGAGAGGTCTGCTGTGCCATGTGGGTTGCTTCCTGGCCCACCACGGATCAAACTTGTGTTGCAGAGGCTGTGGATTGCTTCATAATGTGGTGCTTCACCCCTTGCACCACCAGGGAGGCCCCCAAGAAAAACTCTTTATCAAATGCTCACATAAAATTCCTTCTTATTGCTGAACAGCTAGTTTCTGTTTCCTGCCAGTCTACAGAATGATTCAAGCAAGTCTATCTCATTATTCTTAGTGAATCAGGGGTTACTTTACTCCCTTTGTGGATTCTCTTTCTTACAGTCTGTCTTCACTCTGTTCCAGATTATAGCCCTTGTGTGACTCTGCATGGAGTGGGTATCCTCCTGCCATTCACTGTGAGTATATGTGACTCAAATTGTTGTCTATTTTATCTATCCAGTGGTGGGTTTCATGTGCCTAGCCATATTTATAACCCTAAGCTGTGTATACCTCCCTCCACAAAGGGGTGAATAATAGAAAATAAAAACACCATCACTGGATGCATAGGCCACCAACAAGGGACAATCATAAACAGCATTTCCTTTGTTAGCATTCTTATATCCAACATTGATTTGTTTCAAAATTGAGACTATGTGAAACATTTATAAGTAAGCATGAAGGCTTTCCAAGAATTTTTTTTCACTCTACAATCCATTAGGAGAATGTCTGAAAATCAGTTTCTTATAATAAAGTCAAATCCTTGGGCATTTACTTCTAGAGCATCCAAATTTCTTTATTTTTAAAACCCTTTGTGAAATGTTGCTAATTTCAGAATAAGTGTTCAGAAATACCACAAAGAACAAGCAAAGAATGTCTCAGGAGTATAAACAGGAGACACCAGTTAGTACATACTAAATTTATTGAGAAGATTCTATGTGACAAAACCAATATTTGTTCATTATCGCTGTCTTCATAGAAATTCTAAGGAACAGATGTTATTTCCTTATTTAATACACAAAGACTCTTATACTAAGAGCTATCACGTAACCTTGTCAAAATGTATGCAGTGTTGAATAACAGGACTCTTTTTTTTTACAATCCTAGAAAACAAAATTGAAAGAGGAGACAGGGATTTGGGGGATGGCGGAGAAAGAAAGCAAGGAAAGAAGTTAAGGAAGGGAGGAAGAAAGGGAAGACAGACACACAGACCACAGATCAGGATAAATATATTTTGTTACTTTTATAAAAGTAAAATTTAAATCTAAATCTATGGTAATAGTGTAATTCTGGTCACTTAAGTTCTCAGTTTCTCTTTTAATAAAATTACTGTGGAGACTAGTGGTCTTTTTTAACCGTTTATTATCACAAATTTTTGTTGAAAGTGTGTGAAAAGTACTGCATAAAGAAAAAGAAAACTAATCTAGAAATGAAATTAGGCATTGTAAAGTTCCAGAACTGTCAACTCCTAAAGACATTAAAAATGTCAAGAAGCCTCCTTTAAAAATCATCATCTTGTCTCATCTTTTTCTGATTAAAACTATTTTTTCTTAGGTTCCAGTAATCATAGTAAAGGAAAAAATCTAATCAGATTTACAGTCATATTAAATTTGTTATAACATTTACAACAGTTTTTCCTTTTATACATTGAACATTTCGCTGATGATATATCTGTAGACTTTTATGAAGTAGCCTAGAAAAGTTTATAAACCTAATTTATATAAAATAATTTATAAGAAAACTGCATCTCTAATTCTAAATAATTTGTCAACTTATGATTTTAATTTTTAAAAAAGCAAAAGAAAATTAAGTTTTGAAATGCAGTGCATTTATAATATATATTTATGTTTTTTTTCTTTTTAAAAGAAAAAGCACAGTGCTCATTTAAAAAATATTCACAATCCTTGATTATTTTCCTTTAAAAATCCTGTGTATTAGAATGCCCAATGGAGATGATATTACATACAACATTGATCTTGATTCATATTTACCATAACATTATAATTAGTGGAAAATCAAAGATACTTTCTATTTGATCTTCCAACCTTCAAAACTCTATATTAGTTTTATAGAGAGAGAATAATCATTACTTAGTTTTCAAAGTGCTTTGAAATTATTAAGTATTAATTAATAATTAAACTAATTAAATCATTATTAATGTTTTCTATTGTTATTTAGAATAAAATATCAAGTTTGGAAATGTTTCCTTGTATTTTCAATATTTGTATGGCTGTTGAAGAAAGTAAAGTAACTCTTTTTAATTAGAAGCTATCTACACTTGACAACTATACTTTTTGTGATTGGTCTTTTTGTGATTGTTTTTGTAGTTCAGATCTCAAACTTCTGTGATCATAAATTCAACTAGGGAATTTGTTACATATAGACAAGGTCCTTCAATCTTCACTTTCAGAAGTGGGATAAGACTCAGGGGAACCTATATTGTTAGGAACATTTTTTGCACTAAATGTGAATAATAAGCAATGACTATGTATTAAAACTCAAAACTAAATATTCATAAAGCTTCTACAAGTCTTGTAATAATACACCTGTATTTTAGATATTATTTTATTTGATTTTGGATGATTTTATTCTTCATAAAAATTATCAACAATTACTGATGATCTGGTCACTTATAAAATTATCATTTTTTTTTAGAATTTTTTTTATTGATCTAGCATTGGTTTACACTATTGTATGTGATTCAGAGACAGAAGATCATATTTCTTCACATGCCTATCCTCACACTACACTTAACACAAGGCACTCGAAATTCTCCATCATACTCCATTTTGCCATCTACCCACTATTTTTCCCCTCTTCTTCTTATATCTTTCATCCACAGTTTTCTAGGGTTTGTTATTGGTTTGATTTTCTCTGACCCTTTGTTTTTTCTATATTGCATACATAAATGAAACCATTTGGTCCTTCTCTTTCTGACTTACTTCAGTTAGCATTATCTCCATCAATTGTATCCATGTTGGGCTTCCCTCGTGGCACAGGGTTAAAGACAGTGCTATCAAGCTATCACCAGTCACGGCAGCACAAGTTCAATCCCCATGAGCTACCTACATGGCATAGCAGACCTCTCCTACCATGCCCGCTGCTCCCCTCAGAAGTATATTTCGGTAGATCTGCCTGTTCTGCTCCCCACTCTGTCTCTAGTGAATCCCTCACCCCCTGCACCTCTGGCTTACATCCCAGTTCTTGTATGCATAAATAAATAAATCTTTTAAAAATTCCATCCATGTTGTTGCTAATAGCAGGAGTTCATTTTTTTTGTTTGATTGCTTGTTTTTTTTTATAGTTGAAATAGTATTCCTTTGTAATAATATTCCTTTCTAATCCTCTGTGTTTGGATACTAAGGTGTTCCAATTACTTGGTTATTATAAACAGGTACTGCAATGAACATTCATTACATATATCTCTTTAAAATTTGTGGGGTTTGCATTGTTCATGTAGACACCTAGGAGTAGATCTATGTATCGTATTTTGAGACACCTCCATACTATTTTCCATAGAAGCTGTACCAGTTCACATTTGCACCAACGGTATACAAGGATTCCTTTTACTTCACAGCCTCATGGGCACTTAACTGTTTTTCTCTTTTTGATATGTGCCAAGCAGTATCTCATTGTGGTTTTAATTTGCATTTTCCTAATTATAATTGGTGATAAGCATTTTTTCATGTGCCTGTTGGCCATCTGTATGTCTAAATTTTGGAAACATGTCTATTCAGCTCCATGCCCATTTTTTTTTATTGAGTTGTTTTGTTGTTGTTGTTGAGTTGTATGGGTTCTTTGTAGCTCTAGGATATCAGTCCTTGACAGATGTGTGATAAACAAATAGTTCCTCCCATTCAGTTGGGTTTCTTTTTGTTTTACTGACAGTCTTTCACTGTGCAGTAGCTTTTGATAATTTAGAGGGAACACATTTCCCTTGTATCTCTTATTTATTTATTTATTTATTTATTTATTTATTTATTTTTATAGAGGCATTTTATTTATTTATTTGTTTGTTTTGTTTATACATGCACTGGGTACAGTCAGAAGCACGGGAGGGTGAGAGAATTCACCAGAGCCAGAGCGGGGAGCAGAGCAGGAAGAAGGACCGAAGTACACTGCTGAGGGGAGCAGCTGGCGGCAGGAGAGGTCTGCGCGCCATGTGGGACCCTCCTCTGGTGGCCGGGGAACAGCCGGGGATCGAACCGGCGCCGCAGAGGCTGCGGGCAGCTTCGCAACCCAGCGCTCAACCGCTGCGCCACCGGGGAGGCCCTCCCTTGTATCTCAATATTAGATTGCATTATGTGGTTGAATTAATGATCAACAATTTAAGTTTAATTCCTTATTCTAATATTTTCCCTACCAGTGACACTTAAGTCCTTTGTAGTTTTTGCCTTGTCTATCAGGTTTTATTGTAATTTAATATTATCGTTGTTTTTTAGACTCTTGTGCCTTATAAACACTGTTATTTTTAGTGTACTCAGTGTTGTAACAAAAATACCATTTTTTAGGTGACTTAAATTAGAAACATTTATTTTTCACAATTCTATTATCTGGGAAGTCCAAGATCAAAATGCCGGCAGTTTGAGTGTTTTATGATGGCCTAACTTATGCTTTGTAAAAAATCAACTTCTCATTGTGGCTTCATGTGGTGGAAAGAATGAGGGAGCTCTCTGATATTTGAGGACTCTGTCCTCAGATTCTAATTATCTTCCAAAGGTCCCATTCTAAATACCATCACAAAATTGGAGATTCAGTTTCAACATATGAATTTTAAAGGGAGGCAAATATTTGATTGTTAACACAGATATACTAATTTAATTATATTTTTCTAATATATGAAATGATAAATTCATAAATAAAAATTAAGAGTATCTAACAAAATAGCTAAATCTTTTAATTTTCACCATTTGCATGCATATGATACTTTTTGAGAAAGATTGTTCTCAGTCAGTGCAACTGACACATTGATGGGTCTTTGTGATGGAGATAGGGTAATATGTTCTAGTGTATGAAGTGTTCAAATAAAGCCATATTATGGAAGTTTGAGAAAGAAGAAGCAAAACACATAAGGAAAGAAAATTCAGAAAGTCTTGGTATCTTTGGAGGAATGTGTATTAATTTCTTTATTCTGTTGTTACAAATTTATTGACTGCACAAATATATTATCTTACAGTTTTAGATGTCAGAAATCTAAAACGTATTTAAGAAGCTGTGATGGAAGTGTTGACAGAGATGGTTTCTTTATGGAGGCTCCCTGAGGGGGTTCTTTCCTTTGTTTTTTCTCTCTTTTGGCCACTTGAATTTATTGACTTATGGCCCCTTTCTTTAGCTTTAAAGCATCTTTATTCCAACTACTGTTTATGTCTTAGTGTCACATCATTGACTATAGCCCTGTAGCCCCTGTGACTATATTCAGTGCACTGGGGTAATCCAGAATAATCTCAATTTAAGATCCTTAAACATATCTGAAAAATATCTTTGCATTGTAAAGTAAAACATTCACAAGATCTGGATATGATATGTAAAGTAACACATTCGCAAGATCACAGATAACTTTGGGAGACCATTATTCAGGCTAAGACTTCTATAATATGAGAAGATAAGAATTAAAATGATAGCAAGGAGCTAGGCTGGTTCAAGATAAGGAATGAAGGGGTACACTATTTATGCACTGTGTGCATATGTACTTGTGGGGGGTGATAATTAATTTAGTTGTTATTATTTTGGATACTGCAAACCAATGCTAAGTATAAAGTACAGAGATAGAACTCTATTACAATTGGGAAAAACTAGTGTAGAGGTAACACTTAACATGTTTGCTTAAGGACAAAGATTGCTTAAAGGACAAAAAATAATACACACCACAAAGAGAGAACAAAAGATTATGGAGATAAGAGTCTGAAGACAAAGAATGGAAAGATAGTGAAGGAGTGAAGTAGACTGCAAATTCATTATAACCATGGAGGAAAGTATTTTACAGAAAGCTCTGTTGAGGCAGAAAGTTAGATAAAATAGGATCAGAGCAACAGTTACTGAATCCCATGGGAAGAAACAAAATTAAATAGTGAAAACATGTCAATCACTCAATCTGTCAGCTGCTATGCTAGGTATTTTATGTAATTTAGATCCTCTCCTTCACACATTCAAACCACAGGGTAAATGATAGTAATTTTTCACAGATGAGGAAAGTAAATTGTGGTCTGTTCATAAGGTCATGCCGTACTTTTATGGGTAGTAGAAACCATATTAGAAATGATTCAAGGGCCTCCCTTGGTGGTGCAGGTGGTTTAGTGCAGCACTGTGAAGCTGTCCACAGCCTCTGCAGCACGGATTCTACCCCGGCCGGCGAGGGTCCCACATGGCGGGACAGACCTCTTATGTCTCGCCCACTGCTCCCGTCAGCAGTGTATTTCGTCAGTCTGCCTGTTCTGTTCCCTGCTCTGTCTCTGGTTAATTCGCTCACCCTCCCACGCATCTGGCCTGTTCCCAGTTCTTACATAAGTAAATAAATCTTAAAAAAAAAAAAAAACAGAAAAACAAACAAACAAACAAAAAAAAACACGCACACACATGCCTATATTAAAAAAGAAAGAAAGAAAGAAAGAAAATGATTCAAGAACCAGGGTATGTAAGCAAAAAAAAAAAAAAAAAAAAAAAAATGAAAACTGTGTCGACTACTCTTCTGGAACAGGAAGAGGGGAAAAAGATGGTAGCACAGAAAATAATCCTGTAAAATCTAGTCATATCACTAATCTCAGGTATCAAATGCTAAACTGCTTAGATTTTCAGTTTGAAATTCCCTTCCAACAATTTTGTGTATAATAAAATTTCACACATTGATCAAAAACTAACAGGTATACAATCCTACCTTTAAGAAGCTGTATTAATTTTGTTGTCAGAATTGTTCTTTTCTCTTGTGTTTCTCAGTTATTATCTTACCAATAACTTCATAATGAGTCATAGTAATATTGTTAACAATGATGATATTACAGCAGCCTAAAGTACACAATGCTAACCTATGGTCTTTGTTTATAATACCTCATTTAGTTTCCATACAAACCTGTATCTTTCTTCATTTTATCAAAAAAGAAAACTGAAGTTAAAAGTTTTAAAGTTTTGGGCCTCCCCGGTGGCGCAGCGGTTGAGCGCTGGGTTGCAAAGCTACCTGCAGCCTCTGCAGCGCCGGTTCGATCCTCGGCTGCTCCCCGGCCACAGGAGGAGGGTCCCACATGGCGCGCAGACCTCTCCTGCCGCCCGCTGCTCCCCTCAGCAGTGTACTTTGGTCCTTCTGCCTGCTCTGCTCCCCGCTCTGGCTCTGGTGAATTCTCTCACCCTCCCTTCTGACTGTACCCAGTGCTTGTATAAATAAATAAATAAATAAATCTTTAAAAAAAAAAAAAAGTTTTAAAGTTTTCTAAATATCACATATCTAATTGCCAGAGAAAGAAGAATCAACACTGCTTAATTTTTTGCCATGTCACCTTTGATTAGATGCAACAAAAATCATACAAAATAGTGAAGTAAAAGAAAAACCAGGTATTATTTTAATGTCATATATCTTACAAAATCCTTGAAAAAATGTATCCCGATATTTGGGAAGATCAAGAATTGGGGCAACAGATGCATACCTTCATGCATCATTATTTTTTTTTTAGATTTATTTTATATTTTTATGCATACAAGAACTGGGGCATAGGCCAGAGGTGCAGGGGTGAGAGGATTAACCAGAGAAAGAGTGGGGAGCAGAACAGGTGGATCTACTGAACTACACTGGTGAGGGGAGCAGCAGGCCATAAAGGAAAGGTCTGCTGCACCATGTGGGTAGCTCCCTGCCCAGGGATGAATTCAGGCCCCAGTGGCTGGCGATAAATGATAGCACTGAGATTTTAATCCCTGTGCCACCAGGAAGGCACCCCATGCATCATTCTAAATATTACTCCATCACCAATAAACAAGTCCTTCATCCCTTTGGAATGCTAGTCAAAAATGATTCCAATAATCCTAAACTATCTTAATTTCTGTCATAAAAAATAAACAAAAAAAACCAAAAAGTATCTTTTCATTAATTGGTCTACAACTAATTACCTATTTAGTAGAGTGAATATTTAGGATTTATTTTCTTACAGGAAACTACTCAATTTTTTTTTTAAATAAAAGGAGAACTGAATTGATAGATGAGAAATATAATAATTTCATAGGCTCCAGGCATAGTAAGAAAATTTAATGACCTCAAGAAAATGTTAATGCAACTTGGGCAAATCAGGAATCCAGTTCACTGTATCTAAGAATATGCTTTTGTCTGTTTCCCTTTCTCTATTTGACTTGATTTCATTTTTAGCTCTTTCTACCAGTGGACTTTCTGTGCATCTCAAACATAGTTTTGTGTATCTTTTAGTTAAAATTTCCACCAGAGATTATATCACTTGAAGATTACCTTTATAATTAATATGTCTAGTGGATTTGTTATCCATTACGTATCCATCAGCTACATGAGGAGATACAGTCACATATGCTTACATATTCACATTATATCATAATGAATATTAAGATTCTATAGTAAACTAGAGGAGAATATAAGATAAGAGCATGACAACAGGATGATGACTCTTCATAAAGAAATCACTTTGTGCCAGGAGTCTCCACAAATTTTCCTCCTAATGATAACACCAATAACATACAAACCCACTGTTATTCACTGGTATATTTTAAATGAACATATTCATTAATTTGGATTTAATAGTATGACTACTAGACTAAATTACAAGGTAGTTTAATAAAGATTTTAAAGGACACAAGAAGAAAAACATTTCTACCTTTTATGTCTTTTGATATTTTAGTCCTTGTCTAACTCTTATCTTAAAATATAGCAAACCAATGATTTGCATCAGTTTTTTTAATGAAGGGAAATGATTCAGACCTCCATAATGATATCCTTATGTGCCTATGTAAGCCTGAAAAATCATTCCAGTCTCATGATTGATGAATTTGCTGCTGTCTCAGGTTTTAAAATTAATTGGAGAGAAATGAAAATTATAATACAACTTGCTTTGTCTGCACAGCATGCCTTTTATGTAAATCACTAAATGAACACCAGAGGGAATTAAATATTTTGGAGTACTATAAAAATAAATTTCAAATAAATTCAAAACTCTAGAATGAATATATAAAGATTTTCTTGTCTATTATATAACTATTAAAATTTAAAAGAGGGATGCATTGATTTGCAAAAAATATTGTTCAAAAATAGGTTAATTAGGTTAAGTTGTTCCACATTTTGTTTTATGGTTTAGATACTGGTTTTTTTCTTATGATTATAATATGACAGTCTAAATTTCATCAAATTATATCTTGTATGTCTAACATTTTCAGAAGCAGAAAGTCATTCAACATAATTTCTCAAAGTGAATTGATCTCTTTTTAAAGTCAGTACTCTAAACTTTGGGTAAGATATTAAGACTCCATTTCCTGGGCACAGAGAAGTCAAGTTGATGTTGATGATTTGCCTAATTGAATTTCTGAAAACTGGCCTGCCTGTGCTCTTGGTCACAGTAACATCTCTTTTGAGTAAATTATCTCTTTTGTTACTAGTATTAATGGGGGTCAGGTGAAGAAAACTACTTGTCTTGTGGTTGCTCAAGACAAAGCCTCTAAGTAAGTTCCCTTGATTATTAAAACTACCACCCACCAAAAGAGAGGTCTGCCTTTTTCTTCAATCTTGCTGTCCATGTACATGGGTGAGCTTAGGAAAGATGATGAGCAAGAAGATCAAGGTAGAGGAAGGAAGAGATGGGGAGAGAAGAGTTTAATTGCCTGGGCCCAACTCAAAGGTCAATCTTTTGATTGTTTTTCCCATCGATAAGGCCTTTAGAGAATCTTTTGATTGTTTTTCCCATCGATAAGGCCTTTAGAGTAAGACACTTTTTTAGTCACAAATTACAAATCTCTCACATTTTTTTCATTTACTTGGCAGAGGCCAAAAAGGTAGAAGTCTTTTATTTCTGCACAAGACAATCACTTAAATGTGTCAAGGATTTAATAGAATATCTTCCCAGACAATTAGAATGACCCATTTCTAAAAGTTCTCACTATTGGCTTGAACATTTTGTAATATTCAGTTCCGTTCTCCCAAGGGTAGCTGTGAGTTCCAACTCAAACCAGTTTCTTTGTGCCTATAAACATCATTTCTGTCCATCGGCTTTTGAAACATAAAGGAAAATAATGCAGTTTCTTTGGTGGAAAAATTCAGGACCAAATTTGTGATTTGTAAATCCGATTTTTTTATTGTTGTTGCCAATTGTGAGTTGGCTAGAGGAATATTCAAACACTAGTTATGAAATTGAAGTTAATAATCAATTGGTTTAAAATAGACACATCTTTCTCCTGAAATTTGTATGGTCTATTGAGAACAAAAATAATTCAAAAAGAAAACTAGGTAAGACAAACTTTTGTTCATTTGCTGACACTATTTTTACATTTCATATATGTCTGGATTTTCTATAATCACACACCTTTTATAAGAAACAAAAAATAAAAATAAATAAATATATAAATCAACTATTTATAAGGAGAAATATATAACTGTTTACTTTTATGAATGTCGCAATCTTCTAATCATAATGTACCTTTCCTTTTATATGTCAATGAAAAGAACACCTCTTGTAAAAAAATAAGTCTAAATATGTCTACAAAAAATTCCCTTATGATAGGGATTTATAATATAGCTTCAAAAATACGTGAATATATACCTTTACATGAGAACAAGCCCATTATACCAAATTGTATATCATTTAAAATGATATAAAACCTTTTACTGGTGCTTGCAGTTAGGGGTGTAATTTGAATACCTAGGAAATCAATATCTGCTTTAGTATGTGATTACAGCCAAATAATTGAAGTATCAGACAAGCAGTGAACCACAGGGCTTTTCTGTACAAACAGCAAGGCATTCTAACTACAAAGCTCCTCTCAGTGCTAGTGGACCTCAGGTTGTAATTACATAAAACTTTTAAATGCACTATTTTTTTTTTTTTTCAAAAGAGCCTGTTGGGATAACCATCGAAGGGAAGGAAAAATTCTAAAAATATCAGAATTGACACTTCATACTGAGGCAAGAAAGAAGGAACTGTTTAAAGGTAAATTGATAAGGAAGATTCTAGAGGGCTCTTATTCACAACACTTTTAACAATACCATCTTCCCGGTCACTTGGAGCCTTTCATGCACAGCTTGGAGTACCTTAGAAGCATTCAGCTTCATTCTTCACCAGATCATCAGGGATTGCACTTTTCCTTTACTCACTTTCAAAAGCTTAAATCTCTCTTTCTAACTGACTCTCATATCTTTTCCTGAAAATACTTTCTATCTGCTGGGAATAAATCCTTCTCAACCAGAGTGAGTACACCAGTGCGGCCTCTGAAAGACACAGCCCTTACTCTCCCCTCATATGGTAGTGGATGAATCAATACAATGCACATGTGCCTTCAGGGTCAGGGAGGTGGGGGTGAAGGAAAGCAGTGAGGGGCAAAGTGTTAAGTGGCAACCTAAAGGTAGATTTAGTGTTGGGATGGAGTGGGTGTGGTTTGGAGTGTTAGAAAGAGAATGTATTCCATTTAAGAGGGGACACTTTTACTCTGTTTCAATATTTTATTTGATTTCTGAGTTGTGTGTATGTGGGAAAATGTGGGCCCATTTTTTCCTTATCTTTAACTTCTTCAAAAAGAAACTGGACCTTCATTAATCTGCAAAATGGTGCAAATATTGACTACTATATTATGAAAATAGGCTGCCAGGGAAAAGCTTGTTAAAGGTACACACACACACACACGCACACACACTTTGTGCAGTAGTGATTTAATGTAATTATAAAGCACATGAATTACTTTTATTGTATTTATGGTTTATACAATTGGGAGCTTATTATGTTACTATCATTACCAAACATTTTTTTTATACTTATGGAGCAGTGTCACAAAATTAAAAGAATTGACTATGGTTTCTATTCCAACTACCTATTGAACTAAATAATTTACTTTAAGGAACTGAGCTATATATTTTTTTGCTTTCTTTTTTATTAATGCTTATAATTTTTAATTTAAAAATTTGTTTATAAAACAAAACAGCCAACTCTATATTTAGATTCCTTTCACTCTTACTCCTGCTTTCAACATCTTCACCTCTAGTAACCTCAGTTCTGTTGTCAGTGTCTACTGGTTTATTTATTTATTTATTTTGTCTGTTTATCTGCTTCGTTTCCTTGTATTGCACATATAGATGAAATAATCTATTAATTCTCTTTGGAGCTATATATTGTAATGTTTTGCAATGAACACTGTAAAAGCTACTATGTAATATAATCTTCTAATACCTTCCTAATTACAGGAAAATTTCTGGTTTTGTGATATCATTAATTTCAGCTCTTATGTTTTTGGAATGAAGTTATGCTGTTCCCTGCATTACTCAATTAAGGATGTAAAAGTAACAATCTAATATATACTATATTGTGAATTTAATCAATAATTTGTGATATTAATAATATAATGATGAAATGGTTATTCCATTTTATGTGATAACTATCAGAAGTCTACATCTTAAATGTTTCATTGTATTCATTTCATTTAAGATATTACTGTATTACTTTTATACATTATATCCTTTTTCTTTGTAGCACAATGGTATTTTTCTATAACATCTCAAAATAAAACCTTAAACTTCAGGATTATAACTGACATATGATTTAACATATGCTAAAGAAAAAGAGAGCAAAAACTATTATTAGGGCCTCCCTGGTGGCCTAAGTGTTAAGTCTCAGTGCTGTCACCACAATGGCGTGAGTTCAATCCCTGGCCAGGGAGGTGACCCACATGGTACAGCAGACGTCTCCTGTCTCACCCACTGTTCCCTTAGCATTGTATTTCAGCAAATCTACCTGTTCAGCTCCCCACTCTGTCTCTGGTGAATCCTCTCACCCCCTGTACCTCTGGCCTACACCCTAGTTCTTCTACTCAAAAATTAAAATAAATAAAATTTAAAAAACAACTTAAAAAAAACTATTATCACATTTAATTTATCATTGTCTGGGCTTTAGTGACTGTGTCATTTTTCTTGGTCTTCAAAGATAAATAGGAAGTGAATAATATGTATCACAAAATTGGTCTACAATTTAATAACTTACTGTAAATTAATATATAATCTATAATATAAAAGACCATGTTACTAAATATTTTTATTTTATTTTATCAGCATTTCTTTGATACTAGGTTGGTAATGGTATTCTATTTATTTGGTCACAGCACTTGGTCATTACAGCTCTCCCCAGGATGAGTTTTGTACTCCCAAACTAAATTAGAATAATCATGAATAAACAAATCTTAATAGTTTTTCTTCCTGGCATTCAGGATCAGCCTAAATTTGGTTTCAAAGAGGTATTCTTCACTTATTTCTCAATATATAGTATATAGTCAATGTTAGTTTGATGAACATCTAAAGTAGTCTAGCTGATGTCTAAATATGCCCTTTACTCTTGCCCCTAAATTTATGTACTTTCTCTTCTCTTTCCCTTCTTGAAATATCCTTCTCCCTACTAACCATCTTAGAAAAAACTTTACCTACTCTTAGTAAACATTTTCTATTTAATTTTTGGTTTAACATAGTAAACCTCTTCTTATGAATCTTGGTGGTTGGCACTGAAACGAAAACAATGTGATATGCATAGCTTAAAACTTCCAATCTCAGCAACATGGCTGGAGCTGGAAGGGATCATGCTCAGTGAAATAAGCCAGAACAAAGAAGAAAAATACAGGATGGTTTCACTTTTAAGAGGAGTGTAGAGGAGCCAAACAAGGGATCAGGAAAAAAAAAGTAATTATAATAAAGTAAATATCAAAATCAATGGGCAACTATAAACCAGAAACAGTCTGGGCGGGGGAGGGGAGTAGGATCAAAAATGGGTGGGACTAGCACAAGGGACTATGGTGATGGTTCACAGGTGAATTGGTGGTGGGAATTTCGTGAGGGCTATAACCAAGATGAGAAAGCTTACATTGTACAAAAATGAAGAATGATGTAAAAAAGATATAAAATAAATTAATAATTACATAAAAATAAATACATAGTTAAAATAATAAAAATAATTTCATACTCTGAAAAAAAAAACAAAACAAAACTCCCATGCATTTAAAACATAGGAGTGACACACTCTTGAGCAGTTAGCTAAACCTCCTATGAATTTTTCAATCAGAAGCTGTAGCAAAACTGAAGATAATCTGCCTACAAACAGTATTATCAGTTATAGTAGGGACAGTGTTTTTTTTTTTTTTTTTTAATGACAAGACCACATATAAAAGTGGTATTGTATGGCAAAATTATTGCATCTGATGTTTATTGGTTCTGAACAGTATTCTAAACAGACTAACATCATGATGGGATTTTGACTGTGACTTGAAATCATGGGTTTTGCTATCTGTTGTCCTGCATTCAGTATTTATGAGACAAATAAAATTTTATTATTTTTTACTCAGAGTAACAAAGTGAATTTCTCAGATAGGGAGGGTGTGTTCACTGGTAATCAATTATACATCTGAATAATACCACCCCAAACTATATACTCTTCCAGCATTAAAAAAAGGGCAGTGATTGTTTCTTTGATTAAGAAAAGGGCAAAAGACTAAGAGCTCATCTTAGACTCTTAAGACTTTTACTATTCTTAACTTAAAATAATATGCCTTCTTTAAGTAATGATAATAGACTCCCCGAGGCCCACAGAGCCCCAACTGTCCTTAGTTCCCCATACCAAGGTGACATTTGTTTGAAGAGGCCTACTTTGGCATATTGAGAAAAAGTCTATTTGACCTATTTGGGACCACCAATCCCACATTGGGCAAAAAAAAGAGAGGATAAGAAACAAGAATGAATAGGTAAGTAGTTTAATGAGAGGCTTGATAATTGAAGTATATCTTTTGTATAACTGCTTGTTCTAAAGCTTGGAAACTCCTGGCACCTACCATTCTGCTTTCTCTGTTTCAATGAGTTCCACACAGTTATTTTCTTTTTCTTTCATTTCTTTTACAAGTGAGCAAAACATGCAGTATTTGTCTTTTTATGTCTGGTTTATCTCACTTAGTATTAATATAATGTATAGTATAAATTAATATAATGTTTATCCATATTGTTTGAAAAGGAAATATTACCTTCTTTTTGAGAATGAATATTTTTATTTGAGTATAGAGATACAGATGTGCACATTTTCTTAATCCACTTATCCTTCAACAAACATTTAGATCATGTCCATATATGGGCTGTTGTGAATAATGCTGCTATGAACATGGCAAAAGAGTTATCTCTTCTAGATAGTGATCTTGTTTCCTTTGGATACCTAGAAGTGGAATTAATTGATCATAAGGTAATTTTAGTTAGTCTGTATAATTTAATTTTTTGAGGACTCTACCTGCTGCTTTCCATAATGACTCCAGCATTTTGCTTTCCCACCAACAGTGAACAAGGGTTTTCTCTTTTCCAAATCCTTGCAACATTTTTTAATCCTTATATTTTGATAATAGATATCATATAAGGTCTGGAGTACTTTTTTTTTTAAGATTTATTTATTTATTTATTTATACAAGCACTGGGTACAGTAAGAAGCATGGGAGGGTGAGAGAATTCACCAGAGCCAGAACAGAGAGCAGAGCAGGCAGACTGACAAAGTAAGCTGCTGAGGGACGCAGCGGGCAGCAGGAGAGGTCTGCGCACCATGTGGGACCCTTGCCTGGCTGCCGGGGATGGAACCGGCAGGACAGAGGCTGTGGGCAGCTTCGCAGCCCAGCATTCAACCACTGTGCCACTGGGGAGGCCCAGTATGTGGTTTTGAACAATTAGAAATGTTCAAATTCATTGCATATGAATAATCTATATGTAATCTGTGTATATATGTAATCTATATGTCTTCTGTGGTCCTTTGCCCATTTCTCAATTTGATTACATATTTAAACAAACACATTATCTTTGATACTGTGTTGAAAGAGCGCCAAATAATTTTTGTATATTAACACCATATCTGACACATAAATTGCAAATATTTCTTATATTTCACAAATTGATTTTCCTTATTGCTAATTGTTTCCTTTTCTGTGAAGAATCATTTTAGTTTGTTGAAGTACCACTTGTTTATTTTTGCCTTTTATTTTCCTTTGCCTTTGGCCTAAAATTCAAAAGTCAATATAAAGAAGATGTTTGCCTGTTTTTTTCCTAGGGGTTTTACAATTTCAGATCTTACATTTAAGTCTTTAATCCACTTTAAGTTGATATTTTTTAAATGCTATAAAGTAGGAGTCTAATTTCACTCTTTTGCATGTGAATAACCACTTTTTTCCTATGGCATGTATTAAAAAAACTATCCTTTCTGAATTGAATATATATTTTGTGTATAAATATATATATATATTTTTGCTTGTTACAAATTAATTGACCATCTATGTGGAGGCTTATTTCTGGCCTCTCTATCCTGTTTCCTTAAACTGTCTATTTTTATACCAATACCACATTCTCTTGGTTAATATAATTCTATAATATTGTTTAAAATTAGGAAATTTGTGTCTGTAACTTTGCTTTCTGGCTTCAGATTACTATTTATATTTGAGATCTTCTGTTGAGCCATATGAATTTTAAAATCATTTGTTTTTTGATGCATAGTTAATTAGAATATACTAATTTGACAATGTTCAGTTTAGGATTTCATTATCATATCTAATATTGCCAATAATAAGGCACATGGTGACATTATGGATATAGTGTCTAGAAAGTGCCATCACCAGCACTATTTTATGTTATACTTTTAACATAGAACACATACGTAAGTTCTGGTAGCTAGCTTCAATTTTCTCAACATCATTTATCATTACTTCTGGCCACTGCTACTGACATTAAGAAATGATGGAGAGAAAGTAACTCAGACCCTGATTATAGCTTGAAATATAATAAGAACTTGAGTAATTCTGCCTAATTTTGAATAGAATAATTTTCATTTATCTACATATTTTAACTATATAAATTTTCAGGTGATTTAATTTTTCTAGAAAATAGGTTATTCTATATTTATGTATTTTTTTTATTTTTTTTATAGAGGCATGTTTTATTTATTTATTTATTTGCTTGTTTGATGATTTGTTTATACATGCACTGGGTACAGTCAGAAGCATGGGAGGGTGAGAGAATTCACCAGAGCCAGAGCTGGGAACAGAGCAGGCAGAAGGACCAAAGTACACTGCTGAGGGGAGCAGCAGGTGGCAGGAGAGGTCTGCGCGCCATGTGGGACCCTCCTCTGGTGGCCAGGGAACAGCCGGGGATTGAACCGGCGCCGCAGAGGCTGCGGGCAGCTTCGCAACCCAGCGCTCAACCGCTGCGCCACCGGGGAGGCCCTATATATTTATGTATTTATACCAAGATTTAAATATCATATAGACAATAGAATTTTCTAACATGCTCCACAACTATTTTTGTTGCCACATTTCTCCCCCTTGTTTTTTTTTTTTTTAAGAGAAGTTTGTGAAACTATTTTGATTAATCTTATGTGAAAATTGAATGATGCAGCTACCCCAAATACCAAAGGAATTAAAAAATGCGAAGTGTGCTTAGTTGGGAGAAAACATAAAATACAACCCTTAGTGAAATAAAGTCAGGGATTTTTTTTCTTTTTTTTATGGGAAGTAAAGAGAAAGATAATTTTAAAAAGTGCTGTTTAAGTTATTCTTGGCTATACATAATTGGTTACTGATTTTCTAGAAAGGATGGAAAAGGACCCGGTTGATTCTGTCTTGTAGCTAAAAGTTCATAATTTTCAGTTCTTTTGATCCTGATGACTTCCAAGCTAGTGTTTGCTTGATGGTCTCTTAAAACTATATTGCTTTTTATGCAGTTCAAAGGTATCTTGTCCAGTTTAGATTGGTCCAATTCAAGGAGATAGGTAGTGTAATTTCTCTGTAGCGATACCATGACTCCATTTTGAAAACAGTATTCACTAATGTCAATTTCTCATAGATGTTTCAAATACATTTTATGTCTACTTCAAATATGACATCTATTAAGTTTATTCAAATTGCCACTCAGTTTGATAAAATACATTGTTGATAATGCCCTTGTTTGCTGACCTATTATATTTTAAAGAACAGATCATTCTGTTTACTATAGATTGTTTAGTAATTTATTATTAAAACTACAGAAACCTTGACATCTTGTCCTCATTGAATAGTTAATATTTTAATTATAAATAATATAAAAACATATTTACAATGGGATTTTTATTGCTAACTACAAGAATTTAGGTCAAACTTTATAGCTTAAAGCCACAGTCTTCCACAAAAGTGTCCTTAAATCAGATAACGTCTAAAACTTTGGAAATTTCCAAACAAAACACACATTGACCAACTGCCACAGATTTGGGGTATCCAATTAGCTCTTCAGGTTGATAGTTAACTATAATAATTCATAAAACTCTGGAGAACACTGTATTTATGATGATGGTTTTGATATAATGCATAAAAATTAGGATAAGCCAAAAGAAGACACATAAGGCAAAGTCTTAGAAGGTACCAAATGCAGAGCTGCTATTTCCTTCCCCATGGAATTAGGATGTGTCACCCTTCTGACATATCAATGTATATCACAGCCAGGAAGCATGCTTTTAAGCATTGTCTATAGTGTTTATTGGATTTTTAATAATGATTAAAAATGTAGGAATGATTGAATTGAATCACTTGCTATGTGACTGAATTGAATCTCCAACCTCTGTTTCTTTCCTGGAGACTGAGCTCATGTCTTACGATTTAAAAACCCAAAACTCTAATCACATGGCTCAACTTTGGCAAGCCTCCATCCTAAAAAAATTATGCACCATCTAAGTTACTGCATTAGTATACATTCAGGTGTGGTCCAAAAGACCCACCATGAATAGTAAACAATATGGGGAAATTCAAAGGATTCAGAGACTTCCTTCTAGGAATTGGAGACAAAGATCAGACAATTTATTTATTGCACAAATATTACACTAAGATTTTAATATTTTAAAGAAATTATTGAAATAAATGTTATTGTGAAAATAAGTCACTGGATCTAAACTATAATATCAATTTCAGTCAGACTAAATTAAGTTCAATGGGTGTTTTAGAATAGCCTATTATAGCTATCACATTAATGGGTAGACAACACACTAATTCACAAAAATGTCAATAACTTCTAACATTGGAAATACTCATATGTGTATGGTCTAATTGAGTGTGGTCAAAAGATTAAATCAATCTGATTTCAACATGGCCCTCATTTATAACCCTCTGACCATGAAAGAACCATAAATACCAATGTAATTATTCAAAGAACTATTTTAGTAAGGAGAGTGGTTCAGTTATATTTATTACGTGTCTAATACTAAGATTTTAACCATTAGATCATTAGTAAGAAAAATTCAAGCCCACCTCCTTGTGCTCAAATTTATCAATATTATTTTAACAAAAACATTACTGAAGCTCTCGTGTGTGCTTTTTTTTTTGTTTGTTTGTTTTTAATCAAAAATTGTAGTCAGATAAAGAAAAGACTGCTAAGGAAGATGGTATCAGTGGAAGCATGGAAGTTAGCTGCTTCACTCCCAGGAGAATAAATTAGTGCTGGCCAGGCAAGCACTAGACTTGGAGGATCCTGTGACTTGGGCAACACCAGATCACTTGAAAACTGGAGGCCAACAGTGACCATATACAACAAAAGAGATGCTGAAAAATTTAACTATGAGCTACTAAAGATGAGTAGGAAAGACATCAGCAGGGGCAGAATCCTCTGTTCATACCTGTACCCAGGGAGGGCAGAGTTGCTTGCTGTGGATCTCACTGTGAGGCCATATGCAAGAGAGACCTGGGGTGAGGCAGGTGAACAGTGCCCCTCACCCCACCTCATGAGGAAGACAAAGCTCAGAAAGGCACTCTCCCTTCACCCACTTCCCTCCAGATCAAGCAGATGTAGGGATTCTGCAGGTAATGTGAAAAAGAGTTGAAAAGTACTGGGACATTGTGTGGAAAGCCCACTATGCAGCCAGCAAAGATACAGATTGGAAATCCAGAGAGGGCTCTTAGTGGACCCATACACACAACATTCATCAGAGAAGGACTCCCACGGACTGCCTCTACCCCAATAAGAGCTTGCTACAGATTAGTTATTGCTGTCATACAGTGCCATCTACTGAAAAAGTGGAAGCTCTGCACCCTTAATACTTCAAAGTCAAAATGGGAAGATGGAAAAACTCAACAAATGGCAACTTGAACTCTAAAAGGAATACTACACCACACAGAGACAGCAAATTTCCCAGAACCCAACCACAAAGATATGGAAGTTCTTTTATTCCTATCAGATACGGAACTCAATTGCCATGACAGATAAATTCAGGGATGGAAGTCAACACAGAGAAGCTAACCAAAGATATACAAGAAAACTTAGAAAAACAAGAGAGTGTCTTGAGAAATAGAATTAATGAACAAAATACTGAAATTGAAGCTTAAAATAGACAATAATAGACATTCAGGATGTAAAATTATCAATATAGACCAAATCTAAGAATGCTGCGGAAGTAGATTGGTCCAAATGGAAGACTGAATCAGTGACCCTGAAGATGATCATTTACAAAGAATTCAGGCAGAAGAAGAAACAGAAATATGAACAAGCACCAAAAAATATGAGACTCCATGAGGAAAGGCAATAAAAGAGCAAAGGATATCCCAAAAGGAGAAGAGAAAGAAAAGGGAACATATAACTTATTTAAAGAAAAAAAAAAAAAAGACAAAACCTTCCCAAACCTGGAGAAGGAACTAAACAATCAAGTCCATGAAACAGAAAAACAACACCTGCTTAACCTACATGGATAGTTATACTAATAGGCAGAGTAATGACATTTCCAAGAGTTCAAGACAAAGAAATTATACTGAAGCTGGTTAGGAAAAAGAAACAGATAACCTATAAAGGAAATTTGTTCTGAAAAGATTGACAATTCCTAGCAGCTCTCATCCCAAGACTGTCCACCTGTGTCTATGCAGGAGTCTCTTTTAGCAAGCCTGTCCTTTTCAGAGGAAGCTTTCTCCCCACATGTGTCTGTGCAAGCATCTTCTTCTCTTTTCCCTTTCCTAATAAACCTGTCCTTTCTAAAAATGTAAAAATTAAAAAAAAAAAACCTGACAATTCCTAATAGGCTCTTAAACAATAGAGAAGGTCAACTAAACCAGCTGACCAATAAGAACACACCACCAGTGGTCACAGTTTATATAAAGAAAGAAAGGAGGAAATATGATCTTGATTTTCCTCCAGGACTGAAAAAGAGACCTACCATAGTCTCCTTTTTTTTTTTTTTTTTTTGGTCAAATAGACAATATGATAAGAAACTAGGAACAGCCATGTTCTCACACCACTTTGGAAGAGCCTACCTATAGAAGAAAGAAGAAGAAGAGAATGCACAGAAAGAAGAGAATGAAATAAGAGATAGGTTGTAGGGGCAGGATGGCACAGGGCAGGATCTGTATGATCCCAGCATACCCCAGCAAGTCTTCACTCTGGGCTTCTTTCTCTCCTTCTCTCTATCCTGCCTGTCTTCTGCTTCTGCTTCTGTTGGTGACTGGCTCAATACTGCTGCCATGGCCCACAGAAGTAAACAACACAACTTATAACAATGTAACAAATGCAGGTGCCCCATCAGGCAGGGCAGTCCTACTGGCAGGAGGCCAGAAAAGCCTGAGAGTCATGTATCCTACATAGGTAAAGAAACTGAAAAACTTGGATTACATTTTTGAGCATTTACATGCAAGTTGTTGGAGGATAGTTCTATAAATAAATTTCACAGTTCCATGAACTAAGACTTTACTTATTCTTAGGTGTTATCTTGGTTCTGTGATCAATGGTATAGGATAGAATTGGACTTTTGGTTGTGAACTAAATGTATATATAGATTTTTATCAATATTGATGCATACTTGAAACATGACATTTTAAAGCATTATTCAATAAAATTATGAAAACAATAATAAGCAATAAATTTATGACTGTTATACCACTGTGGGAGCACGGTAAACACCTAAAGCAAAAACTCAGAGACACCTTAGTTTATATGTTAGATATATAACAAGGCATAAAGACTTAATCTGTTGAATTCTTCATGTGCAGAAATATTGTAAAATGAATGTAATAGTTGACTCATTTCAGACTATTATGTATCAGGAAATACTCAAAGCACAGTACATTTTGACATAATTAATTTTCATGACAATACTTTGAAGGAAACACTACTAAGTAGAATTTTAATAGATGAAGATTGAGGAACAGAGAGACTAAGTAATTTACCCAATTAACACAGCTATCAAAGGACAGAATGAGAGGTGAACTCTGGTCTTCCAATTCCAGAGTCTCAGAACTTAATGTCTAATTGTTGTCTCAAAAGACCACTGATAAAAGCTTCATTTCCTAACCTGATGTCAAATGCTGGTAATCTACATCATTGTAATCCGAACACCATGTAAAATTTCATTTACTCAATTGATACATTCATGTGGTAGAGGGGCTGATATTTGGAGTGCAATATACATTAGTAGAACATACATTTTCTACAGAAAAATCTGTTAGTACAAGAGATTAAAGTATAAAATAGTTTATATTACATAGGAATAATGATGCCAAAGGATTTTTAGAATTCAAATACAGTATCACTGAGGATAACTTTTGTATCATGTTTTGTATTCATATATCATTATTTACCTATTCTGGTGCATATCATATTTATGGTCATGTAAGTGTATTATATATTTCATAGAAACCATTTCTTTTAGTAACATAGAAAAAATTAACACATTGCACAGAAGAATGGGGGAAGCTTATTACTTTGTTTTTAATAATGACAGTACAACTTGATATAAAATTAGGGAAAATTATATAATTAAATATTTTAAAAGGAATATAAACTCCAGGAAAAATGCAAAATTGCACCAAATGCAATTTATAATTTATATATATTAATATAGTGAAATATGCAATATGACACAAAATAATATACCAATTTTATATATGCATATATAGTAATGAATGCCATATACATACATATATATAAAATTAAGCAAGCCTTATAGTTCAAAATGAAGGCTCCGGAGTGACATTTTGACCAGTTTCTATTTCTGTTATTCATTTTCCTCATCTGCAAATCATCATAAAAATTGCACTTGCCTCTTGATATAAACATATATATGTAACATATGTATACAGATTTATTATCATACTAACATTAAATGCATACATTCATTCATATAGTTTTACATATGTACAAGTATTTTTTGTTGAAAAATAGCTGCAGGTAGCTTATATGAGCAAGATTTATGTATTATTTAATTTTGATGAGAAAAATGAGTTTCATTCCCTATTTTTCTTTTAATTTAAACTTACACCAAACATTATGTAGCTCATTATTAAATACTTCTTTGCCAATATTAAATGCTGCTAATATTTCATATTTTCCATAATCTGATGGATAAATAATGATATTCATAAAGGTTAGCATATCATATAATATGTATAGGTGTCTTGGCCATTTGTGCTTTTGATGTTCAAATTATCGCACAGTTATTGTTTTAAAAAAAGTTTTCTTTAATTTTATTAATCTTAAATCAATATTATAGTTAATCATCAATTGTTATACATACTGCTAAAAATATCTCCCTCTGTCAAAAGTTTTTCTTTATTCATGATGTCTTCTGTTATATAAATGACTGTTTTGTTTAATATTAATCTTTATAGCTTCTGATTGCATAACTGATTTAGGAATGCAGCATAATACCAAAGCAATTATCAGAATAGGTCGTTTTTTTTTACTGATGCAAAAATATAAGAGCTTCTGAAGAGAATAAAAAATTCAGATAAAAAAAGGACAAACAAGAAACACTTATTTGCAAAATAAGTGGTAAAGAGAAGATTCATGTCCATCATATACAAAATTCTTACAAAAAAATAAAGAAAAATTCATGAAAGATATTGTAAGGTTCAGAGCGCTAAAGACAAGGAGAGCCCGGCTAAATTTCTCAAAGGAAGGAAAAATTTATTGCTCCTCGGGCAGACCTCACGGACCCAAGGTGGGGGTCCATGAAGCCGCACCCGTTGTGAGGAGAGAGGTCTCTTTTATAGGGTGAGGAGAGGTTAGGCAGGAAAACTGGGTTGGTAGGGAGGGAAACAGGTTTAGGCGGAACAAAGTTGTTTTGGGTGGAGCCTAGTTGTTTTCTCCTGTTTATGGCTTCAGTTTAGGTTTGATGGTATCAGTGGTACTGGTGTCAGGGTCATCTTGTCTTTTTCTATGTGGGCTTCCTCATTCCTGGCCCCTGCATTGACCTTTCAGAGATATGTAAACACTTACATGTTGTAGAGGTTATTAAAAAATAGGTTCTCGAATAGACAGCAGGAGAAAATCTGGTATAACATTTCTGGAAGACTCTTGGTAAATATGCATAGCCATTGACTGGGTAATTTTACTTCTGGGAATTTACCCAAAGTGAAAATTTTAATAAATATATGAAATGTTCATACAATAATTTTAATTACAATATGTACTGGTCTAATATCAGGGTGAGAGCCACAGACATGGGAATGAAAATGTTAGGGGGAAAGGATGTCCTTGAACTAATTCCATGCAGGCTTTGTGGACTCCATCCCCACTCCAGATCAAAGGCATCAAGACATTGGGAAAGACAAATCCCATCACCACCAAAGGGAAGGTGGCTGGGACTTGAGGGTGGGGTAAGCAGCCAGGTTACTAAACACATGGGCCTTGGGGGACTCGCTCTCTTGCTCTTGCTCGCCTCCTGGCTTCACAGCTCCTGGCTTGCTGCTAGCTCTCAGAGTGATTCTGGGATTCCAGATCAGTGGATCGGGTAGGACACATTTAAAACTTTATCTCCCACTTTTCTCCCTGAGTTGTACGTCTCCTCATTTGCCCTTCCCTTGTAAATAAACCTTTTATTAACCTTTTGTGTGTGCCTACAGTAGAGTATCGATAAGTCCTTTTAAGCGCGGGTGAGGACCCACAGTCAGGCAACCGTTTTGTATCAGGGCTGCCTGGTAACAAAAACAGAACAGGAAAGACTGATTTATTGGAATACCTTGCAAGGAAGCAGGGGGTAAGATGGAAGATGTAGTCTTCACCCCAAAAAGGACTTGAGGCTATCTTTTATAACATGTGTTCTGCTGGGATGACAGGTCTTCAGTGTTTACCTTTGACAAACAGTGTGTCTTGGCACTGCTTCTGCATTCATGGTCAAGGGGATAGGTCTCTATATGTTTTAAAGATGTTTTTTAACAATTACAAAGGTTTATTTTCATCGTAAAACAATTACTAAGGAACCTTTTACAAAAGCCTTAGACCTAGGGTTATCCTCCCTGCTCCCAACAACTTTTACATTTGTACCTCGATGTCAAACATATTTTGAGAGAACTGTGACTGACTCTGTGAACAGAAAGGACAGGAGAAAATCCTGAAGTAATAGTTACCAAATGAGAGTTTTTAAATAATGAAAGTATTTAAAGAACAAGCTCCTTTCTTCACTCCAGGGGATTGTTGTTTTCTTTTCATGCCATTTTCTCCCTTTCAGTATATCTTGGTGTATAAACTGTTTTGTCTTTTTTGTTATTGCCTCCATCATTTACTATTTTTTTTTTCAGTACAATAGGTGGTTTCCCAGCATTTCCTCTAAGTCCTGTTTACAACTCAAAGCTAATTTGCATTTCAGTTGTTACTAAACTACCCTTTTGTTATGTCTTTTCTGTTAAAGACATTCCTTGATTTTTACCTTTATTTCACATTCTTTCCTCTCATTTTAATTCAAAATCAGCTTTATTTAGCCAGGAAATCTAGAAAAGTGTCTAAATATCATTTCATTTCGTTAGAAATCAAATGCATGTATTTGCAGATGGATGTTCCTCTGGGTTTATATGTACCAACCTAACTGACCAGTTCACACATCTCTGGTTTATTTTCAACTTAAAATTTGAAACAATTATTGAAAGGTTAGCAGTGTGAAATAGTCACATTTGTTTTACCTGTTATTTAGAGTATAAAAGATTATCTTCTTGGGCCTCCCCTGGTGGCGCAGGTGGTTGAGTACAGCGCTGTGAAGCTGTCCGCAGCCTCTGCAGCGTCAGTTGGATCCTGGCTACGCAGTGAGAATCCCACATAGCTCGGCAGACCTCTCCTGTCTCGCCCCCACTGCTCCCCTCAGCAGTGTATTTCAGTCAGTTTCCCTGTTCTATTTCCCTCTCTGTCTCTGGTGAATCCTCTCTCTCTCCTGTGCATCTGGCCTGTACCCCGGTTCTTGAATGCATGAATAAATAAATCTTAAAAAAAATTCTCTTCTTTTTGACCTCGCCATTCAGAAAAGGTCATAATAAAGTCATTTATACAAAGGTGTACAGAATTAAAATATTAAGAGGAAACTTAGGTGAATTCTGATTTTCCCCCCTCCCAGTAATAAGAGTACATCAGTCTAAAAATGTGTGGAACTGAGCTTTAAAATTTGAAAATATAACTGTTTCATCTGTTTAGCCCAAGACATATACAAATATGCCACATAATGACATCAAATTATAGGCATAGATTTCTCTCATTTCACTAAAGTATTCAATAATAGAAATATCCTGTAGTACTCTGGAAGTTTGAGTGTATTTACAAGCTGGACAAAGGTCCCTGCTATCACAGTTACAGAGGCCATTGTTATTCTAGGTCGTGCATTGTCACATCTACATTTACTCTGCAGAATACTATCTTAGTAATTTTAGGTAATAATTAGGTCTTTTAAAAATAACTGAATTGCTAAGGAACTTCTTACAAAAGCCCCAGACCTAGGGTTATCCTCTAGGCTTCCAATCACTTTTACATTTGATACCTGTCCACATTTTCACTATCCCTTTTAATCAATACCCTACATCTATTTTGTTTTGTTTTTTAAATCACATATTATAACAATATGGCCAAAGAGCTTGTGATCTTAGAATGGAAACCAAATTTTAGTATCACAAATATATTTAGCATACACTTAAATATATCCTAACTCCATTTTCTGAAAGAAAGCATGTAGCGTTTTTTCCTTCATGATCCGTTTTTGTACCTCTTGACTTGTTTGAACAGTTTATCCATATTGCGTCAACAACAATTCAGTAAAAATTGCTTGTTGTTGATGCAATATGGATAAACTGTTCAAACAAGTCAAGAGCTATAAAAATGGATCTTGAAGGAAAAATATGATAAAATAATTAATTGCCAAGTGCAAAATTATTAAAGACATGGAATTACGATAAATCCATAACAATATAATAATGGCATAGGCTAAAATATTGTATATTTCACATGAAGTTTGCCCCATTCTGCGTCTGACTTATTTTTATGACTCCAAAATCATTATAAATTCATGCACATATGTAACAAGCTTAGAGTTGTTACAGGGCAGGTGAGGGGCACCCCATAGCCCCCAAACCTGCCCTCTCTAAATATGTTCTGCCATCCAAAGCATAAAGACAAAACATACTCTCGTTCATAAGACCTTCAATGGAAAGGAATTTTAATACAATTTGTGTGCAACAAAGAATAGGGGAAGAATAAAGTTTCCAAATCAAGCACCCAAAATAACCCATCCCTTTATGGATAAATGCCCAGCCAAATAGGATTAGCCCAAACCACAATAGTCTGCTACAAGTCTAAAGCACCTTCTGGTGGGGTCCCAAAGAAAAGGGTCAGAAACAGCCTGACAAGTCTGGAAGGAAAAGAACAAAATCAAAATCAAGATAAACACTGCCATTGTTAACCTTCCCACAGGTCTGTCACCCACATCTGATTCAACCAGTCCAATGCCAAGAAACAAGTGCAGTTTCTCTAAATGTCTCTCTTCTCCATGTGCCTCCTCCAGGTCTCCTTCTTGCTTCCCATCCTTCTTCCTTCCTTTGACTGTCTCCTCTCCAGCTATCCAGCTCCCTGCTCAACTCAACCCTCCCTTGGGCAGGACAGGGAACTGCAACCTCCCCTTTCTCTGAGGACCAGACCCTGTTACAAAGTCACTGACAGTGACTTTAAATTATTAAATGGATTTAGTGGTGAATTTTATATTGGGTTTCTAATTTTTATCATATTTTATGGTATTGTGAAATCATAGATAAGAATTTGTTAACCTGAAGGAGAAAGCATATTTGGAGAGATGAAAACGTTGCAATTCAGGGAAAACAGATTCAAGTAAAACCCAATGATTTCACTTATATATAGTGCAAAGATTTCTGATGAAGTAAACTGCAGAAACTTAAGGTATTACCTTGGATAAATCAAAACTAATGACAATTTTAAGCATCTAAGAATCCCTACAGTAAATATATGGGTTTAAATTCAGCATTTTAAACCCAAAATAAAACCCAAAGAATGTCCCAAGGATGAATAAAGGTAGTGTTTTTTTTTTTTTTTTTTTTAATAAAGAGAAACAGATTGATGAAGGAATGGATGAAGAAATGGTCAAGTGAAAGTCACAAGGTTAAATGGTCAGATAGAGTGGTCACAAGGTATAAAATAGGTAAAAATTCACTTTTATCAGTGTTTTTTCTTGCTAACTGCTTAGAATATTGCTGGGCTGGCCCAGTCCATGTAAGACCATTCCTCTGATGTGACTGCCCTTGAATGCATTTTGAAATGGCTCCACTTAAGTCAAATTTTTCACAAATGAAACACTTCAAGAAGAATAAAAAACAAGGGCCTCTCTGATGGCGCAGCAGTTGAGCGCTGGGTTGTGAAGCTGCTCGCAGCCTCCGCAGTGCCTGTTGGATCCCCAGCCACCAGGCGAAGGTCCCACATGGCGTGCAGACCTCTCCTGCCACCCACTGCTCCCCTCAGCAGTGTATTTTGTCAGTCTGCCTGTTCTGTTCCCTGCTCTGGCTCTGGTGAATTCTCTCACCCTCCTGTGCTTCTGACTGTACCTAGTGCTTGTATAAATAAATAAATAAATAAACCCTTAAAAAAAAAAAAAAACAAAAACAAACAGACAAAAAAAAAAAAAACAACAAAACAAAACACCATAGGACCCGTTGGTGATAATTGAGCAAAACTTTCATTCTTCTGTTAAAAAAAAAGGTGATAAAATATATTGAAAAATTATGCTCCCATTTAATCCCTTCATGGTAAAAGTGAGTAAAATTTTCAATAATAATTATAATATATTCAGGAAAAAATCAAAGAAGCAATCACAGTTTTATTACATTAGCTAAACTATACCCTGATAAAAAGGTATTGTACATAATTTATAAATTTTCATTGAATATAAGATCTGATAAAGTATTTTGAGGAAATGCTGAATTTCACAAACATTTAAAATCCATATTATTATTGCAAGGATTCTTGCATGCTTAAATTTTAAATAGTTTTGAATTATCCAAGGCAATATCATAAGTTTCTGCAATTTACTTGATCAGAAATCCTTGCACCATGCATTCAAAAATTTCTCCATATTATTTATGTGAATGAAATCATTGAGTGTCTTTCTCACTCAGACTTATTTTATTTGTATAATTCCCTCTAGTTTTTCTAATATTTCATTAAAACCAGAATAATAGCCTAAAAATTTTTAATAGGCATGTTACTACTTTGTTCAAAAGAATCCTACATTCTAGATGATATAAGAATTATCTTAAAATTGTGTCCCTTCTCTTTTTAACAAAACATGCATTAATAAAAACAAAACCAAATATTGAATATTTGTCATTTCTCTAATTCTAAAAAAAAAAAAACCAAGTTTTGTTACTACAAAGTTCACTTTTCTCTATCTTTATATAGTTTTACTGTACTGATTGCAGACCTTTGTTCTATTAATAAAATATTTCCATTTCAGAGCTGAGGAAACAGAAAGATAACTTATTTTAAATATCTAAAATCTGATTCCAAAGATAAGATACATCTTTCCCTAGTTCAGTGGGTTATGATTTATATAGAACAAGGCCAAGTTTGTTCTCTATTGGTCTACATATTGATGAAGTTTGCTGTAAAACTTTGGGAATTTTAAACATGCTGCAAACAAATTAAAATTGTTCTGTAAAATTTGTCAAGCTTGGGTTTTTATTAGAATTACTAATTATCTGTATCATTTGATTGAGAAGACATATGATACTGAGCACAGTGAGGGGTATGTAAAACCATTAACTGTCTCTCCCTCTAGATATAGCAAGTGATGTGTAGACCTAAAACTCAGCAGGGACAATCTTTATAACCATGCCCTTAGGGGAAGTGGAAAATGCTTGAATAGAATACTGTTAAATGAGCCTAATATGACCCTTCTTTTTCTTTTCCTCCATGTATTTATTCTCCATAGGCCTTGATTTTTGAAATGTTAGCTTCAACTTCCATCTATCCATGCAAGATGTGATGTTGTATATTACTATTTTTTCAATTAATCTAATAAAGGTAAACATTTAACCAAGCTGATTTATGCAACTCAGTTACATTTTGAACTTCATAGAGTTCTAGTATTGTAAAAAGCCAATTTATAGCACATACTATGATTTTAATAGGACCATAGATTTGACTACTGTAAAGTGCAATATGATATCTGCTCAGTGTCTTTTCTCATAATATGCCCCATGTTAATTATCTTAGATAGAATGGAAGTTAAGTTGGCCATCACTCCTGGGAGTTCTGCTTCTTAACATGACATCAGGAATAATTTTCTAGACTATTCAGTACAAGTTCTCTAACTTTCAGCAGTTATTGGTCTTTTGTGCTAAAACAAATCCTGTTCTCACTTTGTAGCTCTACCATCTCTCACAGGAGAATTTATATTACAAAAAAGAATCTTCCTAATCTAAAATGAGGTAGATTGTCTTTGCTTTCTTTTTTTTTTTTTTTTTTAATAGAGGCATGCTTTATTTATTTGTTTGCTGGTTTGTTTGTTTTGTTCATACATGCACTGGGTACAGTCAGAAGCGCGGGAGGGTGAGAGAATTCACCAGAGCCAGAGCGGAGAGCAGAGCAGGCAGAAGGACCGAAGTACACTGCTGAGGGGAGCAGCGGGCGGCAGGAGAGGTCTTCAAGCCATGTGGGACCCTCCTCCGGTGGCCGGGGAGCAGCCGGGGATCGAACTGGCGCCGCAGAGGCCGTGCGCAGTTTCGCAACCCAGCGCTCAACCGCTGCGCCACCGGGGAGGCCCCTGTCTTTGCTTTCTTAATATTTATAGTGGATAGTAAAGATAGTAAGAAATAAAGTAGGGAATGATAGTCATAATGAGATGGCTTTTGCTTTTTTACCTCCTCACCCTCAATACTCCCTTTCTGGTAATCTCAATTTTGCAGTCAGATTTCAAGGGTTTGTTTGGGTTTAATTTTGTCTGTTTTTGTTTTGTTTCTTTATATTCCAAATATAAATAAAAATCACATGGTATTTGTATTTCTCCTCACTTATTTTGCTTATTATCATCAACTCCAGTTCTACCCTTTTTTGCTTTTTTTTTTTTTTAGTAGCTTACTTAATGTAAGTAGTTTACATTTCTATCTATATTGTTTGAGGGCTCCTTTTCCTTCATTTTCTCAACAACTCTCATTGTTTCTGGTCCACAAGAAAACAATCTATTTATAATTGCATGTAAAATAATAAAATGACTAGGAATATACCTAACAAAAGAGGTGAAAGACTTTTACAATAAAACTGTAAAAGATATTAAAAGAAACAGAAGAATACAGAAAGAAATTGAAAGGATATTCCTTGCTCATACATTGGAAGAATAAACACTGTTATAGTGGTCAATATGCAATATGCAAATTCAATGTAATACATACCAAAGTTCCTAAGAAAATCTTTAAAAAAGTGGAGCAAATATTACTGAGATTTATGTGGAACCACTAGTCCCCCAATAGCCAAAATGATCCTAATATAAAAAAGGAAGAATGAAATCATCTTATACATCAAGCTCTACTATAAAGCTATATTAATCAAAACAGTATGGTACCAGAACAAAACAGGCACAGCTCAATGGAGTAGTGTATTGAGAGTCCAGAAATAAACCTACACTGATATAGACAGTTTGTTCACTGCAAAGGTGTCAAGAATATACATTGGAGAAAGTCTCTTTAATGAATGGTATTGGGAAAATTGGATAGCCACAAGAAAAAGAATGAAACTAGGCAATCATCTTACACTATGCACAAAAATCACTCAAAATGAATTAAAAATGTGTATGCAAGGTCATAAACCATAAAATACACAGAATAAAAATGCAAAGCACTTAGAAATACTGGCTTCAGGGATTATTAGGGACTCAACTTCAATGGCAAGGAAATTAAAGAAAAAATAAACAAATGGGACTACATCAAACTAAAATGCTTCTGCACAGCAAAGGAAACTATCATTAAAACAAAAAGAAATGCTACAAGATGGGAGAAAATATTTGTACATCATACATCAACATGGAGCTAATATCCAATATTTACAAATAACTCATACAACCCTACAAGAAGAAAACAAATGACTAATCAAAAAATGGGCAGAATATCTAAATAGACACTTCTCCAAAGAAGACATACTGATGGCGAGTAGGTACATGAATAAATTCTTATTTCATCATCAGAAAATGCAAATCAAAATCACAGAGAGATACCATCTCACATCCATGAGAATGGTCCCTATCAATAAGGATGATCAGTTTTAGGGTTTACATTGAATAAGCTGAAAAGTAATCACAGACTATGCAAAGGAGTTAATACAGTGGACTTTATGGAATATGATTGTATACAATTGGTTTCAAATTCAACTGAAAACTATTAGGTTAATTGGAAGCAAACACTCCATTTATTAGGTTTTTGCACTTTTTCAGTGGAACGGTACATAGTAACTAATTTGTGATGTATAATGAATGAAGGCATTATAGCTTTCACAGATAGATTAAACTTGGCATTTGAGAGAATGATGATAAATAATGATTTGTCTCTGGGTTGTTGTCCCAAACAAGTGGAATAATGATACTGTGGTTTACTAATAGGTGGAAAAGTCAAGAGAATCAGTCAAGAGGACAAATGTTTGCTTTTGGAGAAGTTACACTTGAAGTGTCCTTTGGATGCCAACTGAATAATCAAGTTTGTCAGTGTGCTATTTAAATTGGATATCTAGACAAGCCCCAGAATAGAGATCGTCTTTAGAAACATGGGGATTGATGAGATTTTCTAAGGAGATAGAGTATTTAGAAAAGAAAAGATAGCAGAGGTTGAGACTTGGGTTACACTGACCACTTTGGTTAGGCAGATGAGAAACTAGCACTGAGGAGCTGAAACAGTTGAAAATGTGGGGATCAGGGAGACTGTTTTAGAAAGAATAGTCATTTTAATTAAATGTTGTTAGTGAGAATGAAGAACCAATTTTGGATCAGGCTAAATGGATCTCATATTAATGTGACTTTGAGAATGGAAATATCTTTGCAATGGTGGCACAGAATCTCAGCTAAAGTAAAATAAAACTGGGGAAGAGAAATTAGGAGACTGTACATATAGACAGTTTTCCCCATAAAGAGGACAAAATAGTATGAAATTGTAGGTCAAGGAATGATTTTTTTTTTAAGGATAAGATAGCAGATTGTGAACATAAGATGTTCTTTATGACATAATTATCTACTAGAAATTGAAATTATGAAATTTACACTTAGTAATTAAAATGAGTTGGAATGAATTTGTTTGATATTTTAGGAATCCACATATGTTTTGACCATGGCCCATACAGATTGTTGGGACCCAACATAAAGAGTTGAAAGACCATATTTTCAAAGATACAGCCATTCTTATCTGGTATGAAATAACTTTAAAAAATGAGATTCATAAATATTAGTGTCGGTGGATCAAAAATGAAAATTGTATTTCTATTACATAATTTAGCTACTTAGCTTAGAATGTAAACATACTTTTAAAACAGAGATGTCTCAAGGGCCTCCCCTGGTGGCGCAGCAGTTGAGCGCTGGGCTGCGAAGCTGCCTACAGCCTCTGCAGCACTGATTCCATCCCTGGCCACTGGGAAGTGTTCCACATGGCATGACAGACCTCTCCTGCCGTGCCCGCTGCTCCCCTCAGCAGTATATTTCCTCAGCCTGCCTGTTCTGTTCCCCGCTCTGGCTCTGGTGAATTCTCTCACCCTCCTGCGCTTCTGACTGTACCCAGTGCTTGTATAAATAAATAAATAAATCTTAAAAAAATTCTAAAAAAAACAAACAATAAAATAGAGATATCTCAAAATTGAAAAAAAAAGAAATATAATACAGAAAAGACATGGAATATGGGAGAATGGAACCTCCAAACATAGTAATGCATTCATATCATATTAGAACAAGTGAATTCATACATAACAAAATTGTAATTCATATTTAACTATATTAATATAATGAATACAATTCCTATCTTTTTTCCATTCTCTTATAAATATCATTTTATCATTGTAATAACGATTTCTTTGAGAAATCGAGCTCAGGTCATCAAGAAGACTAAATCTGGCCAAGGAATTTAGCTAGTTTTCAGGACACACTCACTCTACAGGCTCCAATACTTTTCTAAATCCAGAATTAAAATATGTTTCAAAGTACTAAAGTAAACTATAAAAAGGGATATTTGAGGAGGGGTATGGAAAAAAAGGGATATTTGATAACTTGAATTTTTGGTAGGCATTGTAACTACCCCTAAATTTAACTTTTTCTATTACTTTTTTGTCACTGAGTATGGATACAATTCTTATTATTGATTTTCCAATTACAGTTCTTCCAAAATATAACTTCAGAATTGTGTCTAAAAAGCGCTAACAAAGGCAATATTTTCAATACATTTATGAAGAATTTCTTGTCATGGGATTTGTTATCACAGAGATGTAACTGTATTCCATGTAATCAATAAAGTATTATTAAAAGTATAATCAGGAAAAATGAACTGTCACCAGGCAATCTGTCATAACATTTTTCAATGAACAAGATTTAGTTAAACTAATTAAAACAATGTGATATTAAATGATGGTGTTAAGCTGATATACATAATCATGTGCTTAATGTACCACATTAAGTAATAATGCCTGCTTTATTCAAGTTTTGAAGGGTTCCTGAGTTTCTTGTTGTTAAGCTTTCATATATTGAAAGTTTAAATAGTAAAACAGTGTCCAATTATCTGGGCTTAAATATGAAGTTGATGGAATCATTAGCTGGTCATAATATCCCTTTAAAAAGCATGCAACTATTATACCAAAAATAACAAAACTTTAATTCTCATATTGGAATAAATATTAAGGAAAATCAACATATGTTCATAAGACAAAAGAGCAAAGGGTATATTTATACGCTGTCAGAGTAAATGCATGAGTAAAGGAAATGTTAATATATAGATTTTATTTAGTAAATATACAAATATACACTAAATATCTCAGTTAATGTGACTAGAACAACTTACCAAATTTGAAATGTGTATTGAAAACACACTTGGATACTCTACTTTTTAAAAATTGTATTATTACTTATGGAGGGAATGTTGGCATACAACATCATACATGATTCAGTTGGAGAGGTTCACACCTCTTTAGATATTGTCACCACACCAACTCACTACTAAGGCACCCAAAGTCCTCCATCATAGCCAGTTGGAGCCCCTCCACATTTTGCTTTCCCTCTTCTCTGTTAGTTTCATTTCTTCAATTAGATTTCTAGGATTTGTTTTGTCTATTCTTTTGCTCATTTCTCTGTAGTCCACCCATGATTGAAATAATTCCATCATTCCATATTTTTATCTCTCTTTCTAAATTATTTCATTTAGCAAATTGTAAGGTTTCATCTTTTTTCTTTTTCTTTTTCTTTTTTAGTAGATGAGTAGTATTCAATGGTGTATATATACACACACCACATCTTAACCCAATCATCTGTTCTTGGACAATTAGGGTGTTTCCATAACTTGGCTATTGTTCATAGTACTGCAATGAACTTAGGAGTGCCAGTAGCTCTTGAATTTAGTATTTTTGCAATCTTTGGATAGTTCCTAGAAATAGAATTACTAGATTATATGGTAGATCCATTTTTAATATTTTGAGAAGGCCCCATACCATTTTCTATAGGTTCTGGAGTAGACTATTTTTCCATGCACAGTTTTCAAGGTTTCCTATTATCTCCACACCCTTGCCAACACATTGTCTCTAGTCTTTTCAAAATGGGCTATTTCCACAGGTGTGACATGGCAGATACTCTACTTATAAAATGCTATAGTTATCTAAATATAATTGGATGTCAAATGTACATATTTTAATATAGAAATTCCAAGGACCATATAAATTTCATTTTTCTGTTGCATTTGTTTATTTTTAAAATTAGAACCAATAAGTAGCTGTAAATTCAGAGCATCAGAAATTTATTTGGTCTTCAATTCATCAAGTCTGACCCTCTTCTTGACCGCTACATGAGTTCTCTCCATCGTCCCGATGATTGTCATCATACTTCAGACCCCATCAAACTTGATCTTGGATTGTATAGAATTAAAGGATTTAAGTTCAATATTCAGAATACACAAGTCATTTTTCAAAGCTAGACTAACTTCATTTTTTTTTTCTATTTGGAGTATGTTCATTCTATACCTCACACCTAGTCCCCTGCCTTATAATCTAGTTTCATTAACTAGATTCCATTTTTGTTTCTATACTTATATCTATTACTAGCTTGCCAGAGCCCTTCTCCATGTAACCCAATGTGTCTATTAAGCTTTTAACATGCTTTGATGAAATGGAGTCATACTTAATTAATTCAAATAACTTTTTGCATATTACCATAAAGCATATTTCCATCGTGTCAATTGTGTGCCTATCTGTAGGAATGCACCCAAGTTTTAGAACACCTGTCAGTACATTCTACTCTACATTGATGCTTTTCATTAAATTTCATTATACCTAATAATAACAGTAACTACCCTATATTTTCCATAAGCTGAAGTGCTGGTTATTATATTCTGAATATTGGGCTTAATTTTCCACCATCATATGATACCTCAATGTTTCGTATTTTTTAGCAAAAGTATCTACTGTAAGTATCTTCCTTAGCAAGTATGCCTTCTTAAAGGTATCTTCTTCAACTGTCTAAATATTCCGTAAAACTTATCAAGCTAGACCTTGCCATGCACCGTATGCAAGCTGAGCAAGATGGCCACTTCTGAAATGATTGAATTAATGCTTTTTGCAGATATTGACTATTAATACATTCTGAGTTTACCGTCTATTGTGATTTTTGCAGAGATTTTATCTTTATAAATATGATCCCACAATGTTCACTTATATGCAATTGTTAATGGAAGAAGCAGCCCAACCTTTCTTGAGCTCTATAGGTTAGAAAAAATAAATTGTATATTATTTTAAACCTTTTTAATTCAACAATATTTGTGTTGACAAGTGTCTAATTTACAGTCTTTCTAATAAATACTGCTGCTTAGGACATGAAAGTATAATGCAATGCAGATAACAGCAAAAATGTAAATGCTGTGTTTTTAACTGACATGGGTATAAGAAAAATTAGAAAAATATTAGTAACATAAATGCACCTATTTAGGTAACAGAAAAAGTCAGTTCCTAAGTGAAGGTTTACTAAATATTTGAGGAAGATGATATGATAGTCATTACCTAGTTATAGAGTAAGTCAAACAATATCTATTATTTAATTTCTAGCTGAATATTTGTATATACTCAATTTTTGAATAATATCCAGTTCTTCTCAGTTTATGTATAACAAGAATACACTTGGGGCAATGATTCAGATATTTTTAGAGACCAAAATATTATATGTTAAATGTATTACATGTTCCGGGGCAGCAACTCAAAGTATTTTCGAGAGATATTTTTTTCTATTACTATAGCATATTCTTCCTTATAAATTATTACCATAATTGAAACATCAAAATGAATCATTACTTGATAAGATTTGAAAATATTCAATAAATAAAAATGCATGTCTCCATTATAATGTTAAATAAAAACATGAGAGAAAAACATTAAATGTTATTTGCCACCAATGGTACCACACTTTGTTATCCAAAAATGATTAAATAAAGAAGCAGAATTAAGTGTATATGCTGTCTTTTAATCAAAAATCATAATTCATCTCCTGTTGATAATCAGATCATTTTTTAGGCATCATAAGCTAAAATAGGAAGAATAAGTAGAATTTTTTTTTTTATTAAACTGAAGATTTAGTGGATGAGGGGAAAAAAAGGTGAGTGAAAAATTACTGGATAAAAGACATTTTTAAAGTGTCTAAAGATTTCTTATAGATTTCTTGCTAATTACAAAAGGAGGAAAACATAACCTTTATAAGAGAGTGATATAATCTGTTATCGCAAAAAGGAGAAGCAAATTAGCACTAATTTATTTGGGACAGCCTGATGCTATGTGTCAATTAATGAGATGAATCTTTAATAAATAACATTACTTGTGTCACATTTTTATCAGAAATATTTCTTTTTTTTTTTTTTTTTACATTTTGGAAGGACAAGTTTATTAGGAAAAGGAGAAAGTGAAAGAGAGGCACCTGCATAGTGACAGGTGGACAGGAGAGGTGCCCATTTGAATCTTACCAGGTCTTTAGAACGGGTATCTAGTTTATAGTTAATAAAAAGCATGAGGAAAGTGTTAAATGACACCATCAGAAACAATTAGAAATATCCAATATCTGGGAAATTCTAAAAGAAATAGACTTACTGTCTTTTAAAATGTATGTATTTAAAAAATAAATTTGTATGGGTTTAATTTAAATTTTAAAATAAAAAAGACAATAAAATACAATATGTGATTTTTTTTATTTGTAGCCAAAAATAAAACAGCTATGAAAAATTAAATGGCAGCTGTTTGGGGAAATTTATATATGGGTTGTATGCTATGGTATTGGGGAAATACTATCATTTTTTAGGTAGAATATTGATATTGTGATTATGTAAGAATAAGCCTAATTTAGGAAATGCATATTGACTTATATACATAGGTAAATATCATCAGTATGTAACCATCAAATAGTTAAGAAAAATGTGCATGCATAAATATTAATAAATAAACTATAAAAAGGTTAAAGAATTTTTAATTAAGTAATGAATATGATATGCTGATATTTGTTATGATTATTATTCTTATTCTGTATGCTTCATATTTTTCACAATATAAAATGAAAATGAAATGTGCCAGAGCATTTTTAGAATAAAGTAGTAGTAAGAAACACAAAATGTCTAAACCTCAAAGAAGTTCTATCATTATCAAAACAATATTACCTAGGCATTTACTAGATTGGTCTCTAGTATCCTTGGAACATTTCTAAATTTGTTCTTATATACAAAACTACCAAATTTCATTTTAATTTTAAGATTTTACAGATGAACTTTGCTTCATCAAGTTGAATAGGGTTTTTTCCTGGAGCTTAGAGCAAAGTTATTTCTGCTTTGCATTTGCTTCACTCTTGACTAATAAATCTCATTGAAAACCATCCTGTGGGCTATTGATAAAAACTTTGTGAGATAATAAATAAGTAAAAGATTAAAAACAAAAGGGGATCATGAATAATAGTGATTTTTTTGAGAAAAAAATGATCATTTCTGCTGTTTTAAAGCCAAAGTTCAACTCTTTGCAGTAGTCACATTCCATTTTGTACATGATATGTTGTAGTATCAAATATGTCAAAAACAAAATACCTTTCACTAAAAATCAACAGGGTGTTCTAAGAGCATTTGCAGATGTTTAAAATTGAACTGGAGGGGATAATGCTAAGCAAAATAAGTCAAAAGGAGAAAGACAAATATTGCTTGATGTATTTACAATATACAGCAATAAAACAAAGGGTCAGTCAAAACCAAACCAAATATAAACCCTAGAAATATGATTGCAAAATTGAGACTATCAGAAGGGGAAAGGACAGGTATAAAAAAAGAACAAGGGTTTGGGAGTCCAATAGACTATGGTGGAGAAGGATTATGGGTGCCTCAGTGGTGAATATGGTATGTTAGCACACACCTGACAAGGCAGGATCCTGTGAATATCCTTCTGAGTTAAATACAATATTATCAACCAGTGTTATACCTTCATAAATAATATGTTAAAGGAAAAGGAAACGTCACTACTGCTCATAAAAGAGGAATGGATAGATGCTTATAATTTTGAATTTAATATTATATTGGGGAAGATAGTACAATGTGAAAACAGGCAGAAAAATTGCAAGTTCCCAGATATTTTGGGCTATCCTCACAATCCTCACAGTCAAGAGTCCACCCACGTTGAAGCAGCACCTTTATTCTTACTCTGTTTCTGTAAGGCTCTTAAGGTATTTTATTTGATTGATTCTCACACATGACTATCTGTCAAAAAGATGACCTCTTAAGAGTTGGATCCTATCTTCTTCTTCTTTGATTGCCTAGATCTTACACAGGACTCCACAAGCCAGATCCTCAATATATTTGTGCCGAATGTAATTTAACAATCCCAAAGAAGTTAAGATCTGGCAACTCAGAGACCTCAGAAAGACCTGACTTATATACTAGTTTACCTGCTCCACTACTTAGAATCTCTGAATGAACTTGAGAAAGTAACAGCATTATAGATATTGAGCCTTCTTTAGGTTTCAAAAGTTTATATATTGACAAGATCATTATAAGGACCAACTGTGATGATAATAATAATAGTTAATCTTTATCAAGTACCTTTATTGTGTGTCAACTATACAATAAATATGGTCCTGAGTATGATATGGCTCCATCTCTACTAAAAAGCTGACTTAATTCTCTGCTACTCCATAAATTATGTATCATTATTTCTCAGTTTTACAGATTAAGAAATAAGACAAACAGAGGTTAAATAATTGCTCAAGATCAAATAAAATGCAGAATAGGAATTTAGATAATTTGAATGTGAAGGAGCTTCCTGTAATATTTGATCAATGTAGATTTGATTTAAAAAACAAACCAATACAAAAACATTTCAACTGCTATTCATAAAGTTCCTTTTGTTGATGTTTTTGAAGAAAGAAAATGCAAAGCTTCCTTTGGTCTGCAATTACTGCTAATAAGTGTGTCAGTTTTATGAACATGTGCATATATTTAAGCTTCCAAAGACTCGCACTTTTGCAAGCTGTTGAACACTAACTGGATGTGAATAGCTACAGGGAAATACACTCTGCATAATTGAAGTGACTTCTCTATTAAAGAAAACCATGTGTGACTTGGGTAGGATGTGGCACTTCTGCCTTATGATTTACAACAACGTATCTATTCCTTTAACTTCGCCTAACAATTTGAAGTCAACTTATACATGTTTTTGGCTTAAATTGCCCTTGCCTTTCAGTGGAGATTTGACATTTGAAAATACAAAATAACAAGTATTATTTCTGTTTAATTCTTAAAATTCTGGCTTTCATCTAGACAGGCACCTGATTTGGAGAAAAGCAGAGCCTCTCGCCAGCTGGAAAGAACTAGAAAGTAAAAAAAAGTCAAGGTTTCTAAGAATATAGGTCTCTCCCCATTTAAACTGTTCCAAACCACACTCACTTATAATCATAGACTAAAAAAATTCTTGACTTTTTTTCTACAGAACCTTTTAAATCATCTATGCCAGCGGCTACAACTTGAGGCAGCCACATGGCCAGAATCTCTGTTCTCATGTCTTTGGCTATAAGAAAAGTCTGTAAACCAATTTCCAGACTGTGTTAAAAGTAGTTTAACTGTCAGAATAAAAAAAAAAAAAGTACCTTTGATGTTCAATATTTGCAATTAAACATTTGGTTTATGTATGTTTCCTTTTTAGGATTATTAAACCAGAACTAGTCACTTATACTGGAGTACCACACTGTTATAGCTAGCTAATAATTATATCACATTCATCTGCCTCCAGTATTAAGTTCACAGGCCAATCTTTATTATTATAATTAATTTTTAAATAAATTCACTTCACAGTTTCATTTATTTACAATACTGAATGTGTTTACTTTGTGGCCTTTCCTATAAGTAACCAAGCTAAACATACAGTTTGCCCAAAAAAAAAAAAAAAAAAAAGGTCCTCAAATTGCATTTTTCTCAAAATACTGACAGCTTTCATAAAAAGTGTGTTTCCTTTGCTTTTGAATGTTAGCTGCTATAACATAAGGAAGACTGTTGGTTCTAAGAAAGTATGTATTTATTTTCTACAATATAGGAATCTTTTACTGTTATGATTATTTCCTCTATTAATATTAGAGAGTCAGAGCACAAGTTTTAACATAGAAATGAAATTTTTAGTATCTGAATAAAACCAAGGACTAGTTAGCTTACTACTTTTCAGTGCACCAGATGAATTCTTAATGAAAACATTTTACTTTCTTCACTGTAAATCAATATATGGAGAACATTCATAAGTTTCTAAAAAGAAATTCTGTTTTCACAGGTCTAAGAATACATTTTTTTCATGTTTGCATTGAATCACTTTCCCTTTAAAAAAGATGTCCATTATTAACTATTTTCCTAAGTAAAAGAAATCCAAGAGGATTTTTTAAAATTTTTGTTCTGTTTGTTTTCAGCAGCCATTACAGATGCCATGAGCATCCGGGGCAGTGAACATGGCTCTGTCTATCTCCTTCCCCAGGAGCTTTGTATGCCTCCTGTTCATTGATCATATCATTCCTGATTTTAGATTTTATGTGTTATTTGATATATTATTTTGGGGGGCCTGGGGATGCTTAAAAATGTTTCAATATAAATTAATGGAGTTGTTTTTTTAGACCATTTCAGTTTAAGAAAGGTTTCATAGGAGCACTCTACTTCACATTAGTGGGAGAAACCTATATTATTAAGTGGCAGCATAAGGATGTTTGTGGAGGGTTCTTTATTTTCCATCTCTATTACTCCATATGAACACCAAATCAAAATACAGTGTGTATGCTGTTCATCAAAACAAATCCTCTTCAATTCACTTCCAATTACATTGGCTCTCCTAATCCCCTCTTAAGTAGAAATTCTGAAGCTGCCACTGATACTATTCCTTCTATTTTGAAACAGCTCAATCAAAATAAACTCCTAATGAAGTTGTCCTGTTTTTGAGCTGTAAAGGTTTGCTAATCTTAGAGTCCTGTTTGTGGTGCCTACGTAAGGTGGTGCCTATCAAATTACGAAAAGGGCTCTAATTTTGTTTGAATGTAACAAAAGTTTGCTTCAAGTGTTCATTTTGATAGCATCATTTCTAAATTGATCAAAATATCTCAATCTGATAAAAAGATTTTGATCAGATATGAGACTTCTTATCAAAGCCCAAGTTTACTAATTTTTAAAAAACTAATTTTATCAAAGTATTTTAAAAATTAATTACTGATAATAATAGTGTATTTGCTATACATTAATAAATTTGAAAGGAAACAAAGAGAATAATATTCAGTTATTTGGCAGGTGTAGGTTATTGCCTGTTTCATCCAGACAACGAATCATTCATTACATATTATAGGATTATGACATTCATTTTGAATTGTAGACTTTTCCTTTATAATTCATATTGAACAATATATTTCTCTCATAATTTCTATATAAATAAAGTATACTTGACAATATAGTGCTTGAATTTACAAAATTTAATGTGCCCACTATTTGATTTATTGGGGAAACACACTATTTCTAACTTCCATTAATTATAGCATTCATTATACAGTAAATGCAGAATGAGATTCAAGCAATAATCCTCATTTTCAAGTTTATTTTGAAAGTGATTTCATGAACTGAATGTAAATATTTTTGTTATCACTGGTTAATATGCTCAGTAGATATTAAAAAAAAAGGTGACTTGTAAACTACCATTGGAATATTGGTGCCTTAAAAGTAATTTTATTTTCTATCATCTTAATCTGTAAATTATAGTGTGAAATTAATATAACAGTGGTAAAATTATGCATATACACATCTATGTAATAGTCTCTAATATTTAACTTCAACTGTATTCTTAACCAGGTATAAAAATGCTTAAGGTAAGTGATCTCATCAGAAGATAACTGGAAAAAAAAGTCTCTTTCTTTTGCCAAAATAAGCACAGTTATAAAATCATTTAAAAGAGCAAGAAATATAACTATACTATAGAAAATACTTATACTCCATTGTATAATTATACAATAATCTGTTTATCCACTTATTATTAATAATAGATTGTTTCCAAATTGGGGTAATTTTGAATAATACTGCTATGATCTTTTTTATGCATATCATCTGGGGCACATATATATATGTATGAGTGAAAATGTGTACATATGTATAAAGCATGAATGGAATTACCAAGTTTTATGGTCTCTGATGTGCCCCATTACCAACTGCTACCACTTTCTAAATGTGTACTACCAATATATGCTATATATAGTATTAGTACTACCAATATATGCAATATATACCAATATATGCAATATAGTACTACTATATATAGTATATATATACTATATATAGTACTACCAATATATGCAATCTATAGTATTTAAGAGTTTAAATTGTACCACGTTTTATAGTCCTTAATATGGCCAATATTTAGTTTGTTTTCTTTTAATGTTCTAGGGTTGATGGGAAATGTCATCTTATTGCAGTTTTAATTTACATTTCATTATCATGTGAAAAATGTAATTATACATTTACTTTTTTTAATTTTTGGATATGATGTTTTGATAATTGCTTGTCTTATTATTTGTTTTTGCAAATTACATCAAGCAATCTTTATTCTGGATAGAAATTTTTATGTCAATACAATATATGATGATTTCTCTTATAGTTAGATATTTCACTAATTAATAATTCTTTTTGATTTAAAAGTATTAATATGAATGCAATATAACCTATCAATGTTTTCCTTTATGAGTGATGCATTTTTGTGTCTTTTAAAGATATTATTGTCTAGCCCCATGGTCATAAAAGTATTATTTTATGTTATTTGCTAGAAACTTAATTGGTTTGAATTTATATTCTATTGCAAAACTGAGAAATTAATTATGACATATCATGTTATGTGGATTAAGGTCACTAAATTTTTTACTTAAGAAAACATTTAATGACTTAGAATGTTAATTAATTTGTTAAGATGTAATTTATACACCTCAATATTCATCCTCTTGAAGTGTATAATTCAATAGTTTTAGTAAATTTGCAAAGTAGTGCAACCATCACTACTACATTTTATCATTTTTAAGAAATATGCATTTGTTTAAAGAAAATCACTCTCATTTTTCACCTTCCCTAAGCACTCAAAAATAATGAATCTAGTTTCTAAGTTTGTCTATCCTGGGAATTGCATTTAACTGTCATCATACAAAGTATAACCCTTTGTATCTGGCTCCTTTCACTTACTGTGTTTCAAGGTTCAATCATTTTGTAGCATCTAGCAGTGTTTTATTCCTTATTTTTTGCTTAAATAATTGTACATTGTATGAATAAACCAAGGATATTCATTTATCGGTAGATAGGGATTTGAGTTGTTTAACTTTTTAACTATTGCTACTATTCAAAATGCTTCTTTGAACACTTGTGTATAAGTTGTTGTGTAACCATAAGTTTTCCATTCTCTGGGATATTACCTAAAAGTGGAATTACTGTGTCAAGTGATAACACCATGTTTAAATTTTTGAGGAAATATTAAAATATTTTCCAAGTAGCTTCATTATTTCACATCCCCTTTAGCAATATATGATTACTATAATTTAGTAGTATCCTCACAAATGATTGTTTCATCTTAACGATTAAAGAATTTCTCATGGATATAAAGTAGTATTTCACTATAATTTTGATTTGTATTTCATTCATGATTTGATATTTGAACATCTTTTACTGGGCTTATTGACCTTTTTATGGGTTCTATAGGGGAAATATCTGCAACTGTGTGTTTTCTCTTTATTGTTGACTTATACAAGTACTTTATATACTGTGAATACTAGTTCTTCATGATTTTCAAATAACATCTGTAGGTTAATCAAAGTGGTTGATGAACAGGCATATTTACTTGAAAATTCACCTTAATCCCACAATGTAGAAATGAGGAGTGGATATTGTTGGGTGACAGTTATTCTCAGATCTCTCATGTCACTGAATGTCTTATGAGTAAGGCACAGATGGTTGGCTCTTTTGTTCCAGAGTACATTTTTTATGACATTTATATAGACGATCTCCTTGGAAGATAGAAATAGTATCTCCCTCAAAAGCAAAATGCAGACATTGCTTAATGTTCAGTACAATAATGTCTCCCTCCAGACCAATGGGTAAATGTAATTACTATTATGTAAAGCGAAGTTTCCTGAAACTTAGGTTGAACAACCTTCTATCCTCTAATATAACACACTACATATTGCACATTTTCCCAAACATGAAGGAGAGAAATTTTAATTTACAAATAAGTTCATTCATTCAGCTAATACATGAACATACATGTCAACTAAATACAATGGGTGGAACTTTTTTTTTTCATCTTTTTTTTTTTTTTTTTTTTTTTAAGATTTATGGCCTGAACCAGGGTACAGGCCAGATACGTGGGAGGGTGAGAGGACTCACCAGAGACAATCAGGAACAGAACAGGCAGACTGATGAAATACACTGCTGAGGGGAACAGCGAGTGAGACAGGAGAGGTCTGCTTGCCATGTGGGTTGCTCCGAGGCTGGCGGGGATTGAACTGGCACTGCAGAGGCTGCAGACAGCCTCACAGCACTGCACTCAACCGCCTGAGCTACCAGGGAGGCCCTTTTTTTAAAATCTTTTTAAAATCTTGATTCACATGAATTAACAGCAAAAGCAATGTGAAATAATTGGTGACAAAAATATCAACTATGTATTAGTTAATATTAAGGAATTTTCAGTTGTATTAAATTAAGGTTAGATACAAAAAAGTCTGTTAGAAATACATTATAAGTATTAACACATGAAAGTATGCTTTAGGGAATTGCTTTAATTTACTCCTTTATAAACTTAAAAGTGAGTATGTAGAGAACATATAGTTGAAACAAAATAGGCAATGGATAGATAGGTATCTGGGCAATGGATAGATAGGAATTTATAATGCTATTAACTCTTTTAACAAACATGGACTCAGTACAGCTTTGATTCAAATCCCAGAATTGCTACATAATAACTCTGATCTTTGCAAAGTTCCTTAACATTCCTTCTTCAGTTTCCTCAGCTGAAAGTGAAAATATATTATAACTTACTTTATAAAGTTGCAATGAGTTTTAAATGTATTAACAATTTTAGGCACTTAGAAAAGTGCCTTGCTACATATATTAATTAAATTCTAAAATTAAAATATTGTTAGATTGAAATAGTTTTAAAACAAGGAATTTAGGCACACAATTATATTTTAAGTATTAATTACTATTGCATGTCATAGAATAAATGCACTTAATATTAAACCACCAATTTATACCTTTGTAAAGAACCATTTTTTTTTTAATTTTGTAGCTACTGTTGTCTTCTTGTAATTTTATTGTACGTTTTATCTTATATTTTATGATTTATTTACATCTTCTTGTGTTTTTACCCTAGATTGGTAATGGGAGCCCATTAGATATTTTGAGTTTAATTCAAGGTCTCCCAACATTTCCATGATTTCTTCTGCATACAATAAATTTATGAAGTTGTTTTCAAATTCCCTTTCATTACATCCATATTGAAAAATCGTTTCACTTCTTTTCCAGGTTTGATTAAATATAGATCATTTTCACAAGATAAAATCCCCAGAAAGCAAAGAAGATATTTTCTTTGCTAAAATATACATTCAGAATTATAGCCCCAATGCCTGGAAAACATTTTCATTAATCCAACAAATCAATCAACCAATCAATCAATATTTTTAAGTGAATTACCTAACAGAATTCAAATGCATCCTGACTGTAGATAGGCACTAGTAATTCTGTTTCATAAAATCCCCATGTGTATTCATAATAGAGAATAAGATTCACAGGAAGAAAGAAAATCATATTACCTACTTCCCCCTACCCCAATAAGTTAAAAATGTTCTTATATCTACTCTGCCAGAGAACTGTATTTCTCATAGGCTGCTGAATACCCTTGCCTAAAATTGTCTTCACAGAGGGATTATAACTTACCTTTCTAAATAAGAAATGCATGTTCAGTGGGTTAGTGGAAAGAAAGGTGTCATCTACTTGTTCATTTCAAATAATTTCTCACAAACTCACCCTACTTATATTGGTTTTCTCAGAAGATGGAAAAGGAAAATCCTGGAAAGAGCTTCCATTTCCCAAGCTCCGGATGGTGTAGTTGTACAACCCAAGTGGCTGAATCACTTCATTTCACATTTTCTCAATTAGGATAAAAACTCTGGAACCAGTGAATAGTTATTAAGAACTATTAGACAAGAAAGAAAATGTAAAGTAATATTTTGCAGACAGAACAAGTCTTTTTAATTTATATAACAAGCACAATGAGAACTTTTGCGGGAATTTTTGTGTAAGAGAACTTTTCTGAACTGTAATATGAATTCAGTTGTTAACCTCAAAATAATTTAATTTATACTATAGAATTTGATAGCAAATTTTAAAAGTCAGCATTTGATACTGTTTTTAATTAATGACTCAATCCTTTGTGTTAACATTTATGTCTCTATAAAATTAGAGAATTATTCAAAAGCTCCACCCTGAATTGTAATAATTTGAAATACAGATAAGAATATTAATATAAATAATTACTGCATTTATATCTACTTGAAATTACTTAATAAGATACAATTTATAGTATCAGTGATACACAAGATTATTTTGCTAATAAGGGTGTGAGCTCTCTGAAAGCAAGATATGTGAAAATAAAATTATAGAGGAATATTTCATTTTATTACACTTCACTTTATTGCACATCACAGATAATACATATTTACAGATTTGAGGTATATGGCAACCCTGCATTGAAAAAATCTTTTTGTGATAATTTTCATGTTCCTTTTCAGTAAACTTACTACCAAACAGGCAGACATTCCTGCAATATCTATTACCCCAGTTAATTTTGCCTGATCTGGAGATTCATGCTAATAGAATCAGAGGGTTTAGAGTCTTTGTGTAAGCACAGCATGATTTTTGTGAGATTCAACCTTTAATTGCATATAACAATTGTTCACTTCTTTTAATTGCTGAAAGCATTTCATTGTATGGCTATTTCACTCTATTCAACACTTTTATAATGAATAATTAACTTTTTTGTGAAAAAGCTTCTTTACAATTGATTTTAGAGATCATTTGTGAATATGTTTTTATTTCACATGGATAAATATGTGATTTAAACTGCTAACTATATTTATAGCATTGAAAGTACTTTGTCTTTGCATATGTTCTGTCCAGCAGAACTGCTCAAGATTTAGAAGAACATAAAATTGAAATATAGTTTTTATTTCAATGTATGTTTGTATCAAATAGCAAGTTTTGCACTGGATAGTTTTATGGCTTTGATTGCAAAATATTTCCTTATAATTACATTTTAATTATAAATAGTACGCTTTGACACAGTATAATTTAATGTTAATTGTAGTACACTCTTTTGTATAATTGTTATATGTATATAGAAACCTTTTCATTTACATTTATTTGAAATTTATTTGCTATACCTTTTGTTTTAATATCGCTTCTATCTTTTTTTTTGTATTACACGTTATTTCTACATTATAGGCTATATATATTATGTTCTTCAAAATTTAGGAAACATTTATTAATAGGATATTTTAACCCACTTATTTTATTTTTATAAGCTATACATGGCTATATTTTTCCATCGTGTTCAAAATTTTATATCTCTCATATCCTTAGTCTTCTTTTATAAAGCTTATACTTTTGCTTTTATATTTGACTGTACAAATCATATCCTTTAGGTTCTTTTTCTCGTCAGAATAAGATTGAACAACCTCCATTTATAGCAGAATTTAAGTTCTTTGCTAGCTCTCCCCCAACTGTGTTTACTTTTCAGTAATCATTGATATTATCTTACTTTATAGTTTACTTTTACACATAGTTCCTCCTTTCAAAAACTTTACATTTGACTTTGCTAATAAGATATAGATAATATAATATAAATGTTGATAGTATAAATTAATGGTCCCTTTTTTAAAATATTATTAATTTATTTTGAAAATTTACTTAGGCGCAGAAAAATTCTGTTTGCAAAGATATATCACCTTACTTGTGTTTCAGTTGTTCTTTACTTCTGAAAAGGAATGACTCTTTACCTCTGAATTACAAACAGTATTTTAAACCAATGATATCTCAATTAAAAATAAATTATCTTTCAAAAATATGTTGAACAACATTCTTTGCATTGTCTTAATAGGAAACAGCTATGTTTCAGTAAGACTATTCTAAATTTTATAACTTTGGATATTGATTTTAATGAAAAAAATGATTTAAGATACCATAACAAAATATATTTATGACTTTAAATACATAAATATCAACAAATCTAGTTTTATCAGATACTGTATTTTCATTTAACGTTTTCATATTCACTTGGCAAAGAGTGGTGAGAAAATAGGTAGCCTTAGAATCAAAATCTCCAAACCAAACAGCATCTCTATTCATGAAGAATAAAGTACTGAATTAATTATTTTTGCAGTATTTTAAATAATGAAAAAAATTATTTCCTGGTGAGCATAATATAGCATAACTACATATGAATTTTCAATTATGCACTCCAGAAACATGTAATGTTATAAAACAATATGTCAATAAAAAAGAAAAGCAAGTAAAAAGACCTATGATATAGTTATGTCACATAAATTCTTGTTTCTTCAGAATTTATAGACTATTTATGTGGAGCATAGTTAATTAACCTGTGGACAAATTAACCTTTGGTCATTGTTTTTGAATTTGTGATGTTATATTTAAATATTAATTCCCTTAAATTGACAAGGAGAGTTTGGTAGCTAACAAGGGACGCATCTCTTGAACAAACATGCAGAATTTCTCTTAGCCTATTCCTGCCATCCATCCTTGAAAGCCATGCAGGGTGCAGTGATTGCTTTCCATATGTTCACTAGTACCCCTCCTTTGCTCCAGTGGGTTTTGCTAGCAGGACCCCTGATTAGACACATCAGTCAACATCTAGTTGTTTTTATTTTAGACTTTCCCTGTAAAAATCTCGCTGAAAGATAATGCTCGCTTTTATATGGAAATAAAATTAATGAAAATGCAGAAATAGCACAATTTTCATAGCAAACTTTATTCCAAAAATAATGATGTGCAAAGTTAATTAAGTTGTGCTCATCTAAAGTTCAAATGACATAATATGTGGTGGATTTTCACAAAGCAAAGCAGAGGCACTATTCAAAGCCTTTCATCTAATTTGATGGGCAATCTAGGACAGTCACTTTACCTAACCTAAACCTAAATCAAGTGGATTTTCCTCCATCTGTAAAAAATTAGGTTAATAGCATATGTTTATTTGCAAAGTGCTTTGGTATGTTCAGAGTAAAAGAAATCCAAGTGCAAATATATTTAGCATTGTATTTATTAATTGCTGAGGATGGCTTCAGTACACCTTTGCTATTTAAAATTCTTGCTTGCAGCTGTGAAAACATTACGCTTAAACATATGCAATTTCAATGGTGGCTGGTTCGAAGCTTACAGGGAAGGCAGCTGCTGGATAGAACAGTTATTAAAAACAAAGTAAGAACAAGAAATTGCAGGTACTATTTAAAAAGAGAGGTAAAATTTATATACATATAAATTTATATACATATAAATAATAGAAGTATTGCATATATACATATATATTATATACATATAGTTTTCAAGTATTCCTGTATCTATGATAAAAAAGGATTTTTTGTATTGTTTTGTTTTATTCTACCACTGAACTTCATCAAGTTACCCCAAACCTATCTCCCCTCCCCTTCCTCAAAACTTACTTTGCACACGATATATTATTGCATCTTTTATCAATAAAGATAAATATATTAAAATAGAATTAAAAGGAGGAAAAAAGCAATTAAGCAAATTCAGAAACATACATCTTTGTGAAAATTACATCTTATCTTATGTTGTCTCTTTAAGTTCAATAGTATTTGTTCGGTTTGGCACCAGACAAATTAACAATATTTCTCTTCCCCTGTATATTTTCTTTTATAATCCTGTGTGTCCCCACATGTTATCTGATTTACTATATCCACATTTACTTATACTCACAAAATCATTGTCATTTTTTTTAAATGGTGTCTATGTATTCTTTGGATTTTCTAATAAGAGTTATGATGGTGGAGATAGTAGACAGAAGATATAACTCTGATGTGAGAGTGAGAGAAGTGTAGCCAAATCCTCCTTAGTTACAAACTTCCATTCTTCACCATTCAGCTAAATTAAAATTCCTCAGTATAAAAAAGAAAGAAAAAAAAGTTATTTTGAACTTATTTTTTATTATAGTTGCTCCAGTCATCTTGTTTTCTGTTTGCATGGCATATTGCTTTCTATTAATAATTTTTTTTAATTTTTGTTTTATTTAGTTTTTTTAATTTAGGCAATATTGATTTACAATATTGCATATGATCAGAGGCATAGTTTTACATCTCTTCAAGCAAATACTAGCATACCCACCAGTGAGGCGCACATAGTCTTTCACCACGGTCCATTGGGCCCCCATATCCCTTTGCTTTCAACTTCTGTTGCATCCATACTGTTACAAATGTTAAGAGTTTATCTTTTTTGTTTTTTGGATCTGAGTAATATTCCATTGTGTCCATATGTCTGTGTGTTTTATGTACAGACACATGCATACCCACACAGTCTTCTTAATCCATTCATTTGTTTTTATAACTTGGTTGTTGTAAATAGTGCTATAATGAACAATAGGCATGCATATATCCCTTTGAACACGTTTTTGTCATTTTTTGTGTAGTTCCTAGGAGTGGAATTAAAATATCTATTCTTAATGTTTTAAGAAACCTCCATAGTGTATTCCATAATGTCTGGGTGTAATGTCCAGATGTCCATAATGTCCTCCAACAGTATGTGAGGATTTCTTTTTCTCCACATTTTTGCCAACATTTGTTTTTTTTTTTTTTTTTTTTTTGATGTGAGGTATTCTCACAGACATGATCTGGCATCTAATTGTGGTTTTGATTTGCATTTTCCTTAAAAAAATTATGGGTGAAATACTTTTGCAGGCCAAAAAAAATTAGGATAAGAATTTCTTTATTAGACAATAGGGCATGACTGTTTATTCACGAAAAATAAAACTAGGTAGGAAGAGGCGTTCAATATAAACTTAGAGATTGATGGAATCAGTAGTCAAAGTACTGCAACAATAAGTGAATTCAATAAATTTTTGTAGATCAGTGGAATGTGGAATGTTTTTAATTGCAAATATACTGAAGTGGATTATATTTAACCATTCTGTGAAATATGGGTCATAGTGTCACATTTGAAAGTCATGAAGTTGCCTATGTAATGAAGCTCAAAACAGATGGTCTTCAATGAGATTTTAGTTTTGGGAAGATATCAGAGTGCATTCCCTACTTTTCTTTTGGGAGAATAATCTGAGAAGTCCAGATAGGCATTGTACTCAGGATTCTATGATGTGGGGTGAAACTGAAACACCTTATGATCACTTTTATTTATTGAAAGTACTTTCAGGGCCTACCTGGTGGTGGAGGGGGTTAAAGTCTCAGCACTATCAAGCTATTGCCAGCCACCACAGCATGAGTTACAACTCCTGCCAGCAGGCAAATCCATGTGGCACAGCAGATCTCTCCTGTTTTGCCTGGGGTTCCCCTCAGCAGTGTATTTCAGTAGATCCACGTGTTCTACTCCCCACTCTGTCTCTGGGAGATTATCTCACCCCTGTACCTCTTTCCTATGCCCTTGTTCTTGTATGCGAAAGTAAATAAAAAATAAATCTTGAAAAAAGGAAAGTACTTTTACTTTACATATATGAAAATATTTTGGGCAACATTTGTTAATATGGGGCTCAAGTTTCTTACTATTTTCTATCAGTAAGCAAATAAACGCAACTGTAGATTAACATAAGTCTGTAATTGTGATGAAGGGCTGTTAATATCACATACAGTATTTGTTAAATTATCCTTCTATGCAATTTGTAATAGAAAACTTTGGGATTGCATGTGACCACTCATCATGCAAATTTAAGTATAAGCCTTGTTATAAACATCCCTAAACAAATGTTTTCATAATTCTCTTTTCCAAAATAGAATAAGTTGCCTAGTGTCTAAATAACTGAATTTGACTAAAAATTAGTTAAATGTTCTTTTAGCTATTTTGAGAAGTTTATACTACACAAACAGTAAACTTTTTTTCAGTCCCTATTATTTGTATTCCTATCCCTGGAGTTGAAGTGTGTTTATTCACATTCTTTGGATTACACTCTGTGTTTTAAGTCTAACATCTGTGTGTTACCACCCGCCTACAACCACCCCTGCAAAAATGTGGATCTGGCAAGCTAACAAGAACAAACTGACAAACCAGATATACATAGCTGTAGGTGGGCCGAGGTCTTCCATCTGTGGAGCATGCCACTTAGGTCTTTTGACAAAGGTTATGCAGGTTGGAATAATATGTGCAAGACAACATTAAATACAACTAAAAACCAAACTCTATGATGTAGATATCTTTCCTTCCTTTTATCATTTGACTATATTGCCAAATAAAGACTAAATAAACCATGACAGTAGTGTGCTACAGAATTAAATTTCGGGTGGGAAGGGGGAAAAAAAAACATTTAATTTCATCAAATAATACGATTGGTAAATTTCAACAAATATTAGATTATTCCATTTCCTTTGAAATAAGATTTTATTCTCTAGACTGTTAGAAGAGATACTATATTATCCTATTTAATTTTGAAAATTTCCCGTTAATGTGACGTAAAGGTTAACTTCTAATTACAAGCTTTTGAAATTTCACTGTAGCATAGTCTAGATAAAAATCTCCCTCTTCTATGGCACTGGCTCTGGCACCCCTGCTAAATAGTGACTGATTCATTTTGATTGTGATAACCTAGAGTCTGTTGCCTAATGATAATGCCTTTCTAATAAGATGTTTTTGTTTTTGTTTTAGAGAAAACAAATGCTATTATTTAAGAAAACTTAAGTAAGAGGAAATCAAGCTCTTATGTATACATGAGCAAGAATTTCTAAATCATATTGTATAGCCTAATTTCAAGTATTTACTTCTGTCATTCATTATCAATAAATGAATGTTCAATCGAATGACATTTATTTCTCCATTTTTATGTATAAATGCTAAACTGTGTAAATTAAATAACATTGAATGTCTTGATTGTTCACATTATATGATAGAACTCTCATTTTTGATATAATTGTATAAATTAAAAGTAATTTTAAAATTGTTAGAAGCTCAATCTGAAATCAGGAAAGATCTTTTTTCCCCTCTGGCAATCTGCAGCAACATGATCATCCCAGTGTGGATCCCATTTCTTTAATTCAACTTTAGTGAGGTATACTTTATGTAAATAAAATGTATAAATTTGAACTGTACAATTTGATGATCTGAGGAAAAGCATACCACAACAGCCACAATATAGAATAGTTATTTCTATAACCGCAAAAAATTGCTTCATGCAAATTTGCTGTCTCATTTCATCATTTCTCCCAATCTCTGATCCGGTCAACAGAAACAATTTTGTAGTAATATAGACTAGTTGTGCCTGTTCCATAATTTCATGTTGTGCTTGGTTTTGGTGTCTTTTGTCCAGCTGTACTTTTTTTGCCTGGCATTTAAAAATATATTTTGTATGTATTACTATATATCCTGTAAATATTTATCCTGTAAGTGGTATTTTATGTGTGTTAATAATTTGCTACTGTTTTATTTTTTAACCCAATTGTTTTTTCTATAATTAGTATTCTTTGGGACCTTGTGAAAGAAATAATTGCCTTCACCCAGTTCACAAAAATATCTCCTTTGTGTTTTTTTCCATATGTTAAATGATATGAGCTTTTACATTTAGTTGTATGCTGTATTTTGAATTAATTTTTTGTCTATGGTTAGAAGTAAGAGTTAAGGTATTTACCTCCAGTGTTGGATTTGTACTATCTATAGGAAAAAATAATCTTTTCCCTCTTAATTTAATCATACATTCTCACAGAAACTCAGTTAACCTTATATGTGCAAGTCTATTTATGGGATCTTCATTTTGTTTCACTGGTATATATGTTTATCCTAACATCCATTTCACATTATCTTGATTCCAATGATTTTATAGTAACACTTGAGAAAATAAATTCTCGAAGTTTTTTCTTCATTTTCAATTTTTTTTTTGATTACCATAAAACCATTGAATTTCCATGTGCATTCTGAGTCATCTCTATTTCTTGGGAAAAACATAAAAATATTTCTGAAAATACAATTCCAGTTGCATTAAATCTATAGGCATGTCTGGGGAAATAATATGTAAAGAATATCGATTCTTCAAATTCATGAATATTTTGTTTTCAAAATACATATCTTGCTCATAGTTGTCAGATTTGTCCTTACTTCATATTTTTGGTGTTATTGTAAAATATGTTGTCTTCTTAAATTCACATTCAGTTTTTTTATTACTAGAATGTAGAAGTATGATTGCTTTTTATATTGACATATATTTTGAGTCCTTGCTATTTTATTCATTATTTAGAATAGTTTTGTTAGATTCTTTCAATTTTATTGACACTACTATAATCTGCAAAAATATAACATTTTTTTCCTTATTCTGATACATTGTATATATTAATCTCTCATAATATTTAATCTGCTCTCATCTTTGATTCATACATAATTTCAGGAGCATCTCATTTCTAATGACTTGGGATTTTTTCAGACAAATATCTGTTCTTGATTTTTAATATATTTCTAATATACAATAACATACTCTGTATATCAAGTCTTTTATACTTAATAAACTTTGCTTTATGAACCGAACATGGACTGACTTAGCTAGGTAACCATTAACAATAAGAATAAAAATTGCATTCTACCTTTATTGCATATAGTGTTTTAAAATATAAATTCATTAAGGCCTCCCCTGGTGGCGCAGCGGTTGAATGCTGTGTTGCGAGGCTGCCCACAGCCTCTGCAGCGCCAGTTTGATCCCTGGCCACTGGCGAGGGTCCCACAAAAAAAATAAAAATAAAAAAATAAATTCATTAAGTTGGTTGATACCATGTTCAAGTATATTCATTAAGGAGGAATACTGACATTTTGAACTCTAATATTACCTTTGTTTATTTCTCTTTTCAGGTCTGTGATTTTTGTTTCATGTACTGTGAAGCATTGCTATTAGATATATTATGGATGCTTTATATTCTTGATTATTTAACCTTTTTTGATATTACTTTTTTATCTTTGGTAGTATTCTTCACTCAAAAGTCTCTTTGATCTAATAAACATATAGCGACTCCAGTTTTCATATGATATATATGCTTATGATTCATATGTGAATATAAGCTTAATACTTCTCTTTCATCTTTTTACATTTTGCTTATAACTTTAAAATTAATGTATCTCTGTTGAAAATACATATGCTTTTAATCCACTTGATACTTTCAGGGTAGAAAACTTTTTTACAAGAGCATTTAGACAATTTACATAATATGTAATTATCAATACATTTGAATTTAAGTATATCATCTTACTATTTTTTAACATAATTGTTTCAGTTGTGCTTTATTGCATTTTGATTGTTTGCTATCTTCTTTTGGAAAATTTGACTAGCTTTAGTATTCCATTTTAGCCTCAATATTGATTCACAAAATAGATATATGTAATATATAGATATATAGATATATAAGCACATATATATTATGTTGCTTGGACCTTTCCAATATACATCTTTAACACATAGTATACCATAAAATAATTGTCTCAAACCTTAAGAGCATTGTAGAAAATATAGTAATGTGCATCTACTTTTCCTCTTCTACTATTTGTAAGTACTTCTACATATATCATAAATATAACATTTTTATTAACACTATCATTTTTATTAAGACAAAAATCTATTGTCATAGAATTTTTAAGTTAGAAGAAAACTATTTTTTTAATTTCTCTACATGCTTATCATATCCAACACTCTCTAGTCCTTTATTAATGGAGTGTTGTGGATACAACTTATAACTCAGAATTATTACCCCTGAGGATATTTGCCAAATAAACCTTCACAAATATCCTCATCTTGTCCAGAATTAGTCTGATGTGTTCCCCTCAACAGGACATTTAACCGTAATGTAGATTTAATTCTATAATTAGAATTTAAAGGGGACAGTTCTATAGTGAAGGATAAAATTGCACTTTCAATAGTAAACTTAAAGTTGTATATGCACATGTTGATTTTCAAAGATGTGTGAAACTCATGTAATGTTATAATACAATGTTACTTTAATAAGTAAACTTTAAAAAGTGATTAGTCAAAGAAAATCTGGAAGAACAATAGAGGGTATACATAAATATTCTGTAAAACATATATATTAGAACAAATCTATATGACACTAATTTTAAAATTAGTTTATGAGGGCTATACTAGTATATAATATAAAGATATTTAAACCTAAGTTTTTTTAAAATAGGAAATTCTGTTTTTCTCATTTGACACCTTCCAGATGCTGCAGTTTTTATTTTTCAACTCCTTATTCTTTAAAAAAAAAAAAGAATGCTCAAATCAGCTGTTTTTAGTATTTTTAAAACTACTGTGCACGAAAGTAAATTTTGCCAATATTCAGGAAAATAAGATATTTGGTAAGAAAATTAATCTTAATTCTATTTACTCTATCTTATTACTTTTTATATGAAATTTATTTTATCAAACATTTTTATTGAGCTAACATTGTTTTACAACAGTGTGTTTTAGAGGTATAGGATCTCTCCCTTCAGGTGTTGTTCCTACACAACACCCACCATTAAAGCATCCACAGTCCATCCCCATAGTTTATTGTGCTCCCTCCACATTTTGTTCTCACCCTTTACCCTTCCCCTCTGCTTCTGGTAGCCTCAAGTCTGTAGATACCTGAGTAGCATCCCACTGTGTATATAAACCACATCTTCCTGATACTCTCATCTGTCTTTGGTCATATAGGTTGTTCCCATAACAAGGCTAATGTAAATTATGCTGCAATGAACTCCTTTCAAATTAGTGTTTTTTTTTTTTTTTTCTGTCTTTGGGTGGATAACTAGGAATGAAATTGCTGGGTCATATGGCAGATCCTTCGTTATATCTTGAGAAATCCCTTATTTTATTTTATTTGGGCTGGAACACTTTATATTCCCACCAACAGTGTGTGAGTTCCTTTTTCTCCACATCCTCACCTGTGCTTATTGTTTAATGTGTTTTTGACATGATCAATTCTCACAGGTGTGAGGTGGTATCTCACTGTGGTTTTGGGTTGCTTTTCCTGAAGATAACTGAAGATGAACACTTTTCATGTGCCTGTGGCTATCTGTATGTCTTTTATAGGGAAGTACCTATTTAGCTCCCCTGCCTAGTTTTGGATTTTTGTTTTGTTTTGTTTTTGTTGTGCTATATAAGTTCTCTGTAGAGCTTGGATATAAGGCTCTTCCCAAAGCTTATTGAGGCTGCACTGATGTCAGTGGGGAATCTTGTGTAGTGAGTTCCACCATCAGGCATTTTCACATGTTGATGTCTTCAGAGTTCTGCTTCTGGGTACTGTCCTAGAGACTTTTAGTTCTATGATGGGTTGCTGTGTAAGGGCCTTTTCAGTTCCACTTTGCAGCTTACATGACTCATTGGACCACCAGGGTTCACTCTGCCCACCTGAGCGGGCTGCCTGTTCTGTTCCACTGCTCACTCAAATATCCCCGCTCTGGATGTTATTCCTAGAATGTAATGTAATCATCTGCTTTTCTCTTAGGAGTTTATGATTTTTGCTCTGCTGCAATCTAACTGTGAGTAGGCAGAGGAAATGACCCTAACATCTTCACTCTACCATCATCTTTTCCCCACTCCCTAGGCAGCCTCCTAAATTATTCTTAAATATACTTTTGTCGATTTATATCAAATTTGTCTCACATATTAATTTAAATGCCCATTTACAATTGCAGATAAATGCATTTTGTACTTTAAGGATAAATTAAAAAGACAGAGTCATGATTTATCTGGAATAAGTCATTTCAAAACACCTGTATTAAACAGTCTGAGGAGATAAAGTCACAACTCTATAATAGTTAACACAAATAATAGACATCATTAACTTTCTTATTAAAAACCTATATATATATATATGTATATATATATATATATACACATACACACACACACACTCAAGTAGTAACACATGACTTGTAATAAGTAAGTATAGAATCGGTATAATTTGAAGAAATATATCTTTCATCTAAGTTAACAAATACTAAATTATACATTAGAGTTACTAGATATTGAGGTCAGGTCTAATGCTTCTTCATATTTTCCTATATTTAACTAAAATATTTTGACATTTAGGATTTAAATTTTTATATTTTTTTATTTTAAAGATTTATTTTTATTCATTTATACAAGCACTGGGTACAGCCAGAAGCACGGGAGGATGAGAGAATACACCAGAGCCAGAGCAGGGAGCAGAGCAGGCAGACTGAAGTACACTGCTGAGGGGAGCAGCAGGTGGCAGGAGAGGTCTGCACACCATGGGGGACACTCACCAATGGCCGGGGAGCAGCCAGGGATCGAACTGGCGCTGCAGAGGCTGCGGGCAGTTTCTCAACCCAGCGCTCAAACGCTGCACCATATTTAACTAAAATATTTTGACATTTAGGTTTTAAATTTAAAGCTTCTATTCTCGCCTTACAGTTTTGGATGTTAACTACATTTCTGAATGTCAGTGAACTAAAATTAAAATAACATCACCTGTCTTTAATCCCCTTATATAGTCAAGTGAGAGAATTTATTTTTTAATATATAGCATGTCATATGGATATTTTTCCTTATTAATATCAAAAGGTATGATCCCATTCATTATTGCATATGATACAAAGGGTAATTTTCTCCTTATTTTCTTAGTTTTTTTTTTAATTTATTAATTTATTTATACAAGCACTGGGTACAGTCAGAAGTGCTGGAGGATGAGAGAATTCACCAGAGCCAGAGCAGGGAACAGAACAGGCAGACTGACGAAATACACTGCTGAGGGGAGCAGCCTGCGTGGCAGGAGAGGTCTGTCACGCCATGTGGGACCCTCGCCCTCAACCGGCGATGGAACCAGCACTGCAGAGGCTGCGGGCAGCTTCTCAGTCCAGCGCTCAACCGCTGCGCCACCAGGGGAGGCCCTTTTCTTAGGCTTTATTCTAGTTTTTTAGAAATGTTATTTATGTTATACCCAGAATTTGCCTACAACTGAATTTTAATTCACAAACAATATATTGGCTATGCTATTGAAAATAAATCTGATGCTTTGAAAGAAATTATAGACACAAATAAAACTTTATACAAAGTATACAAATTGAACAATATATTTTGATAATATAGATACAAACTTGAAGTCTCAATTCAGTGTAAACATACAAGAATTATTAACAAACTTCTTTGTCAAGTATGACAATGCTTTGACGATACAAAGACATGTATTTTAGTTATATATTAAGGAAAAAAAAGCAAAGCTAAACAAAGACAAAGCTGCAGATTCTAGCTAGTTAGCTATATAAAAATATGTAGACAATATTTATTTTAACTTAATGAACAAATATATTTTTACTAAAAACTGTGAGCTCATTTAGTATACAAGACTGAGTTCTACATAAGATACACTTCAGGAACAATTGCTCTCAAAAAGGACACAGACATAATCAAATATAATAGTGAAGGAAAGAGAAATACTATTGGAATGGTGCAAGCTATAAGTAAAGGGTGGCTAGAGGAATAGAATACATGGTTCACTCCACCAGGAACACATAGAATTTCTGTGAAGAGATGTCAAATAAATAGCTGTTTCAATAAGCAGCAGTTGGCAGAGGAATTTGAGCATACAATGAGAGGAAATAAACAGAATCGTGGGTTGTAGATGCCAGACACATAGTTATACACTGTCATTTAATCCCTGCAAAAATTATTGGAGGTAAACAGCAATATCTCCATTTAAGAAATAAGTTAGGCTACTGATTATGAGAATTATGTTCTTTTCCATAAAGACTTAACAGAGATTATCTTAAACATTCATTCTTACTCAATTTGTGAGCAACATCATGAAATATTTTAAAAATTTGTAAAAGAGCAAAAGGAGATGAAAATTTAAAATATATAGTGAGGTAAAAATATTCTAACATTTTCCTTACTGGCATAAATATTTCATTTCCTTCGGGCTGTGCATAAAGGACTGTGTTTCAACTCCAGTGATTTTTGAAAGTAACTGATTTTTGAAGGTAACCAATTCAGCTTCTAATTAGATATATGACCTTGGGAAAATAATTCAAGCTCTCAGATACCTAGTTCTTTCAAATGTAAACTTCTGGGCTTGAAATACAGTTTTCTGAAGGTCTGTTCAACTTCAACATTCTGGAAGTAGCTGTTTTCTCTACTTACAGTTGTTATGTCATGAAAGGGAAAGAACACAGTTACAGTAGGGTCATTGGAGTATGGCTAGTTCAGTAGAAACACATAAAACTTGAAAGAAATGTATATATATTGCAACTAGATTCTGGAAATTGGAACTGATGTTTAATGTGTACTATTTTCCTTTAATAGTCAAAAATCAAGACCTATAGGTCTATTGATTAAATTTTCTAAAAGGCAAATAACAATTTTTCATTTTATTGCTTCTTTTTGCTACTCATGATCAGAATGTTGGAAAAGTCTCAAAAATATTTATTTTTATTCTCTGCCATATGTATGTATGCATATGGTTAATATATAATTACTCCTCTCAATAAATCTTTTATTCCTTCCCATTTAATATTTGCAGTTCACTTTATTATTTCTAAGGTTAACAGACATGATGAATAAAAATTCTATTCAGTAGACAACATGAGAATGAATTTTTATTGAATAAACAAATGAACTATTAAATGTATGTTGGGTCTTTTCACTCCACCCTGCTGTGAACTCCTTTTGATTTTTATCTAAACTGCATTTTGTACAATTTCTTTGAATTTTTCAGTTCACCAATCATCTGCAATATCTAGTACTCCAATTAATCCATGTGTTGATGTTTTCTCATACTGATTAATTTTGTTTGGAATTTCACTGTAGTCCCTTTCAGTCAATATGTATATGTCATTTTTGTATCTGTGCTCCTAATATTTCATAATTATATTAATTTTGAATATTATTTATTTAGTCTCTTAATCTTGGGGTTGTAAAACTCTTGTTTAGCTCATCTGCAACCTGCTGCTAATGGTGAACAATTTCTTTTCACACTTTTACTTTTTTTGTTTACCTCATTCTCAGTGGGAAATCATTATTTCATGAAATTCCAATATATTCCTGAGATGAGATGATGTCTCTAGAGAGTAATTTTGTTTTCATTTTTCCCCAGATATTTTATATTTTATGATACTCATGCCCAATATTACAATATCATGCAGACTAGGAAAGGCTGTCCATATATCCATGCATGGTGCAGGCATGGGTCTTCTAATACCTAATAGAGGTGTTTTTCCTCCATTCAAAGCCCCATAGAGGGACCTCCCTGGTGGCGCAAAGGGTTAAAGACACAGCGCTATCAAGCTATCTCCAGAACGACTGCAGCACAAGTTCGATCCTCAGCAAGGGAGCTAACCCACATGGCGCATCAGACCTCTCCTGTCTCCCCCGCTGCTCCCCTCATCAGTGTATCTCAGTAGATCCTCGTGTTCTGCTCTCCACTCTGTCTCTGGTGATTCCTCTCACCCCCACACCTCTGGTCTACACCCCAGTTCTTATATGTGTAAATAATTTTTTTTTAAAAGCTCCATAGAAAGTCTAGCTTTCCTGTGTCCAAAAAAAAAAAAAAAACATATGTTATAGTTTTTTATTTGTATAAATGTATGAATTCATTTGAAATCTGGACTTTGTGAATTCATTACTCCAACCTCTAACTTCTAAGGAATCCGAATATAATATTTCTCTGGGCTTCAAGAGCACTAATTTTCACAATGATTGCCCAGATCATGAGTTCCTTCTACCAAAAATTAAGAAAGACTAGAGATTTACCTACCTTGCAAGTAATTAGTAAGTTAGTCCGCCATGGAAGCTGACAGAAGATGCATGACAACTGGGTCACAGGTGAAGAATGTTATTGTTCACAACAGTAGTAGTAAGCTGCCTATCATTTTCTAATGCTGCTTTACCAAGATTCAAATCACAGAAGAAAAAGCAAAGAGGTCCAGGTGAAACCTGAACAATCAGTGGGTATATTGTAGAAGAACTATGACCTCAGGGATCCTGAATTTTTATAATGAGCAATAAACATGCCTACCATTTTCTCAAAAAGTCACTCTCTTTATATTCCAAGACAATAAACCTATCTGCCCTTTTCTCCAAAGAGAAACACTTTATCTTCTAATGCTGTATGCCTTACAGATGTCATTTCCAAGATAGCAACAAATGACAATGTCTTCCTCACAAGACATCCTCTTAGTGTAAGAAAATCCTAAAGAATGTCTTTTAACACTTTATTTCTAGACCCTAGAAATTTACCAATTTTTAACTCTGTATTCAAACACTTTGTAGCTAAATTTTAACTAGAATATCTATGTGTTTGAAGTGGAGAGAAAAAGTAGTCTGTCGTATCTACATATGGTCTCACATAGAAATTTCTCCATTTAAAAAAATGTTTTGGCTGAAAAACTTTTGAAGCTCAAGATTATTTTCTTTCTTACTTTGAATTTATTCTATTTTTTTTTTTTGCCATGGATTTTTGCTAAAGCAAGAAAAAAGACAAATCTGTGATTTTAATGTATATTGTTTCTAAGTGAACTGCTTTTTTTATCCCTTTGGTCTATTTTTAAGATTATTCAATTTGATTGTAGATAATATGCATTTTCATTCCAATTGGCTTTAGTGCTCTAGTTACATTAATATATTAGTTACAAAAAGGTTAAGTTTCTTCTTGAGGTATCTCAATTCACTTCAGATCTTTAGATGTCAATAAAAACATATTGCCAGTCATCTCACTTTTATGTGTTACAGACGTGTTTTGTAAGTAAAATTCAATGGTTAATTATTTTGGAAAAGAAACCATCTTGCTCTATACTCTACATGCTCAGTTGAGTATACACAAGTATCCCCTTGCTATCATTCCTACAGTTGATCGATGTTACCAGAAGAATTGTAATTTTGCCTTAGATTCCAGACTGTTGCTATCTTTATAATTGAGACCCCTAACAAGTATTCATGTTGTGATAAGTAATGTATTACTTGTTATAAGTAATATATAGGTATTTTTGGATTACAGGCACAATGACTGAAATTAAGAAATAAATCAACTATAACAATAGCAACAGGATGGAATTAAAGATAAATTACAATTCTTTTGGTAACACTTATAGCTGACTACAGAATTGAGACACCAAGGTTGGAGGAGGTGGAGGAGGAGAAACAACAGTGAGGGAGGGAGGCATAATGGTCTGTGGTTGTGGAGTCTGGGAGAGCTGGTAGTAGATGCACTATGGTTGTATACCTGATGGGGATACCTCAGTTGTATACCTCAGTTAAAAATAAATTAGTTAAAAAAAATAAATCCAGCCCTTTCTAACTTAATTGGATTTTAGCAATGTGGGATTATATATGTATATGTGTACTAGATTGGATATTTCAAAAAAGTATACAAGTACAAATTTAATATATTCATGAACATGCTACAGTTATGAAATCTCAAGATCTTCATGAAGATCTAATGGTGATATACTGAGTTTAAAATTTAATTTCCTGAAGTTTCTAAAAAACAAAAAACTCCACTCCAGACCTACTCATAACCTCTTTATATAACTATGTGTAGTATTTACAAATAAAAGACAGTATCAATGGCATTTTAATGTTATATTTTACATCTTTTTTATTTAAAGATTTATTCATATATGCATACAAGACCTGGGGTACAGGCCAGAGGTGTGGGAGGTGAGAGAATTCACCAGAGACAGAGTGGGGAGCAGAACAGGCAGATGTACTGAAATATACTGCTGAGGGGAGCAGCAGGCGAGTCAGGAGAGGTCTGCTGAGCCATGTGGGCAGTTCCTTGGCCAGGGATCGAACTCCTCCTGCAGAGGCTGTGGATAGCTTCATAGGTTGCATCTTAACCCTTGCACCACCAGGGAGGCCCTTACATCTTTTTCAAAAAAGAATTCCATGACACATTTTCTCAGGTATAGTTATAAATGTTTACATAAATAATGATATTTTTAAGTTGCTGTCCATGATAACTTTTGCTTTCCATTTATTTTAATATCATTATTTAGACACATGGATAATTTTTCTCTGTAGTACATCACATAAATGCATTAGACTGGTACTGAATAGAATGGAATGCTCCTCAGTTGAGTTTTTATTTTAAGGCCCATCTTTTTACTGTGAGATTTTCTGGATCTAAATATATATTTCTCTTGTGGCTTTTCTTTCTCCATCCTATCAAATGTAATAATGATTATGTTATACTATTAAAGCTTGATTATATAGGAGTTCTCTGATCCTGTTAGTTTAGTACTTGAAACTATACAGGGTTTTCTCTTATTATAATATTCCTGGTAGATTATATAAAGATAATGGAAGCGTCTTCTAAAAATTGAGCCTCTGCATTAAACAAAAGAGTGTAGGACTTTGACAACAAATACATTTTCCAAGTAAAGAAGGTAATTTGAGTCTAAAGAACAAAGAATTGGGCCTCCCCGGTGGCGCAGCGGTTGAGCGCTGGATTGCGAAGCTGCCCCAAGCCTCTGCAGCGCCGGTTCGATCCCCGGCTGCTCCCAGGCCACTGGAGGAGGGTCCCACATGGCGCGCAGACCTCTCCTGCCGCCCGCTGCTCCCCTCAGCAGTGTACTTCGGTCCTTCTGCCTGCTCTGCTCCCTGCTCTGGCTCTGGTGAATTCTCTCACCCTCCCGCGCTTCTGACTCTACCCAGTGCTTGTATAAATAAATAAATAAATCTTAAAAAAAAAATAAAGAAAGAACAAAGAATTCATGTCCATTAATCACACTTAAAGTTTATTCAGGACAACTTACATACAAGTGCACTGGGCAACTGAGCTGGTAGACAGGACTTTTGGCTGAGGCATGAACCCTGACAAGGGTATTTTTATACTGTGCTTAGTAAATGCAATCATTCTTGTATAAGAAAAATGATACAAAATGTTTCTTTTTTTTTTAGGGTATATGACACAGGTGTTCTTGTTCTACTAAGATTAATAGAGTTGTGCATGAATAATGAGTACAGGTTAATGCACATGGAAAAAAATAGGAAATTGGATATACTCCCACTGTAGGGCAATTACTTGTCAGTCTTAAGATGCATCAACACATCAGGTATCCCTACAAATATCAAAGTATTTAAAGAAACAAAGTATAGGGAAATCACCTTATTTTTCCAATTATCTTTATGAAACTTATAAATTGTTATTTTCTACATATCATCTAATGTTTCGTTTTCCTGCTCAAAACACGATATGCTATACATACAAATTAGTATACCTTTCACACTACAAAGAATGGTTAAATTTCTATTATTTGAAAGTAATACTCTAACACATTGATACACCATTTGAGTACAAGTATTAATCTTAGACTTTCTCTTTAGAGCTAAATAATATTCCAGTGTTTGGTAGTACTAGTTACTTTACCAATTCACATACTGAAGCACATGTTGGCCTCTTCCATGTTTTGGCTAGTACAAATAGAGCTGTTATAAATATTCTTGTGCAAGGTTTTGTATTGACATACTTTCCACTCATATGAGTAGATATTAAGAAACACAATTGCTGAATACTGTGAAAAGAATGCATTTAATGTTGGAAGAAAATAGCTTCCAAAATAGTTATACCATTTTGCATTCTTACCAGCAATGAATGTGACTTCCTTTTGCCCACACCCTATCAGCATTTCCTGTTGTCAGTGTTTTAAATTATAGCCATTCTAACAAGTGTGCAGTGGTATTGCATTGCAATTAAATTTTAATTCCCCAATGCCATATGACATTGAACATTTTTATATGTTTATTTGTCATTTGTATATAATCTTTTATGAAGTGTCTATTCAGATCTTTTCCCCATTTTTAAATTAGGTTTTTCACTTTCTTATGAAGTTTTAAATGTTCTTTGTATATTTTGGATAAAAGTTCTTTATCAAATATGTAATTTGCCACTATTTTCTGCCAATCTGTGACTTATGTTCTCCTTCTCTTGATAATGTCTTTGTAGAGAATTTCTTAGTTTAAATGAAGTCCAACTTGTCTTTTATTTCTCCCATGGATCATGCCTTTGTTGTTGTTTTTAAAAATTCATTATAGAATTCTATAGTCATATAGATTTTATCCTATGTTATCTTCTAGGAATTTTATAGTTTTGCCTTTTACATTTTGGTTTATCATACATTTTGAATTTATTTTTGTGTAAGATGTAAGATCTGTGTCTGGATTCATTTTTTTCCCCTTATATATAAAGTCTACATTTTAAGAATAGTTTTAAGGTTACATTACAATTGAGAGGGAGGTACTCACTGTCTCCACAAGTTCAAATCCTCTTTCATTATCTGCAGCCTCTACAAGCATAGTATATTTATTGCAATTGATAAATCTATATGGATAAAATAAAAATTAACTAAAGCCCATAGATTATATTACAGTTCAATTTTAATGTGGTACATTATATGAGTTTGGACAAAAAATAATGACATGTATTCATTGTTACATCTCCTTCCACATTATTTTCACTATATTAAAAATTCACTGTGCTCTGCCCATTCATTTCCTCCAAACACTCAAAGTACCTGATAGCTACTGACATTTTTACTTATTTCCATGGTTTTGCCTTTTCCAAAATGTTGTGTAGTTGGAATTGCACAGTACAGAACTTTTTCATAATGGCTTCATTCACTTAGCAAAATGATTTTTCTATACAAAGATAGTCATTTATTTCAGCCCCAGTTGTTTTTTATAAGAATATTCTTTATTGATTATATTGCCATCTTTGTCAAAGTTTAGTTCAATGGGTTTGTGTAGGTCTATTTTAGAGTTCTCTATTTTGTTCTGTTGATCTGTCTATATTCTTTCCTCAGTGAATTCATTTTATTTTCTAGGAAGTTATTTCTATAAATGCCATTTTTCTTATCAATTTCCAGAATAGTATTATTTTCACATTAAAACATTCATAAAATATAAATTTTGGATTTCTTTATTCAGAATTTTAATAAAGGCTTAGAATAGTACTAAAATAAACTTTTATTGCATGCATTTCCTTTTAGACAGTTAGGAATTTATAATTTTATTTGCAATAAGTTTAAATTACATCAAGTGCAGTTTAGTTTTAGTTTTATAGGATAAATATGACATTATCATCAAATAATTTACCTATTAGAAAAATGAGTATGATTCTTACTTTTTACCTTCTCTGAAAATAAATATCAGATAGATGGAAGAAATAAAGCCAGAAAAAGCTTTTTAAATGCACAAGAAATGTGTATGTCCAACCCTGAGCTTGGGATGGTCTTACTATTTCAGCAAAGGAAAGATTGATAGAGTTGGCTATATAAAAATTTTACTATCCCAAAGTAAAAAAAAAAAAAAAAAAGACATCATAAACAAATGGCAAACGTTTGCCATTTATGTAAACCATGGGTTTTATAATCTTATTCTATAAAAGTTTTAAGAAATCCATAAGCAAAAGATAAATACTGCATTAGAAAAATAAAAGGGAGAACCAAGAAAGAAACATAAGTACTAATTGCAAGTGGAACAACAAAAATCTGTTTTATCACAATGAATCGCACATTAATATACTATTAAAATATTGTATTTTACTTTTCACATTGGATTTTAATACCAAATAGGAGAAGATTGCATAGAAGCATGTTTAATAAAAGGAGGCAGTATTTATTGAGCATTAACCAAGTCTGAAAATCTCACATATGTCTGATAGTTATTATACATTGTTACTGAAAATAAAAACAAAAAACTCATACAGCATAGTCAAATTACCATACTAAATAACTAAATATAGCTTGTTTAGTTTTCTATTACTCGAAAACAATAGGCAATAAAAGAATTCAGTGTTTCTGTAGTTCCCTGATATTAATTGCTTTAGTCATTTTTGTACTTTCTTCCAAACTAAATAATTATACTTTTTGCAATTTCTCAAACTTGTGCCAGAATCATTATAGATAAATCAGATAGAACACATGGTATTATCATATAATCAAACCTGAGACTACATTAAGAGAAAAATAGGAAGTTGTAACCTCAAATTTGGTAACTATTTTGCTAAGAATAAGAAAATATACATCGAACAGTGAAAACATGTTTATTGCAAATTCATCAGGAAGCCTGGATTTTTTTTTTTAATCTTAAGTAACAAAGCATTGCTAATCACCCCCAACAAGACTTCTAGAGCAAAGGTCATTCCTGTCTGAGATCCCAAATATGACTAGGTCATGACCAACAGTGTATTCAGAACCATACCAGGAAGTGTTTTATCCTGCTGGGAACACTGTTAGAATATGCTTATATTCAATAGCAGCACAGAAGCAGCACACTTATGGCCAGCAATAACTTTGCATGTGCGTGTGTTTATGTAAAATTATCTATATCTATGTATATGTGTGTGTGTGTTGCCTTCTTCCACAGAAAATTTGAGGGGGCTCCATTTATCATTCATTAAACATTTATTGAACACTGATTATGTATTATAGTTGCTTAGACACATCAATGAAAATAGACATAAATATATCCTTCTTGACTTTATGTTTTAGCAAAGGAACAAAGGCTCTCTTTAAATAGCAAATTATACAGGATGTTAGAAGATAATTGCAAATGCAGAAACAAGAAAAGAAGAAATAAGAAAGATTAAGGTTAGTGATAGAAGTAAAGGATGATTGTAAATGTAAGATACATGGTTGGAAGTTGAAAAGTGGTACATGAGCGAATGCTTTTAAAAAGTGAGAGAATTAACTAAGTGATAGCTGAATGAAGAACATTTTAAGAAAATAAAAAAAAGAGTCAATGCGGAAATCCCCAAGGAAGAAGTATGTCAGGGACACTTTAAATCAACATAGAAACCTGTGTGACTGGAGCAGAATGAGTGGCAAGGAGAGCAGCAGGGAATACAGTCAGAGAAATAATGTGGATATCAGTGCAGAGAAATCTCACAGTACATTTTCTGGGAAAGTGCACATTATATTAGAATCTACTAATATTTTTGTGGGGGAGAAAGTAATGGAAAATGGATTGCTTCCTTCAATTTAATAAGGGGAGGGTGAATTATTTAAAAACCCCAAAACAGGGCCTCCCCTGGTGGCGCAGCGGTTGAGCGCTGGGCTCCCGCAGCAGCCTCGCCGCCCGTGAGGGTCCCACAAAAAAAAAAAAAAAAAAAAAAAAAAAATGGTAGTCATTTTAGTAGCATATATCTGAATGCTATCTCTTATTCTTAACACATATTATATCTTTTACTCCCTAGCACAGCACAAGGAGTTAAACATCATTGTTACCATCAGGGCTCAAAGGCACAAAGAATAAAACTCAGTTAAAGTCATGCAGGATTCACATCCAGGATCCCTGCTTCAGCCCAACTATTCCATATATTGTTTTTTATCCTTCATGGTATGTTATGCTTCTTCTAATTTCATATTCTAGCTTGAGAGTGTTAAACCATTCTTTTTGAATTATTTGCTATCAATTTTCATTACATTTAGTTTGCTGTTTTTATGTGTAATTTTGAGGGGGGAAATGTAATAAGGATTGAACACAAGTTTTAAAAGTTTGCCCAACTGAATTTGAGGTTTTGATGTGCTCCAAGGTATTTTGTAGGAAAGTCCTCAATATAAAAATAAGTGTAAGGCTAATAATGAGAATAACAGAGCGGGCCTGATGGTGACAGTTCACTATGTGGCTATCCTATCAGTATAGTAGCATTAAAAATCACTCAGGAAACCATCATCTTTGTGTCTGGCCAAAGAATTGACACCTTAGAAACTAAAAAAAAAAAAAAAAAGAAATCACAAAATGATAGGCAAATTCTGTCTATGTTTATCATTGGTGTGAATTTATGACTGGAAAGTCACACTATCCTGTCATATGTACAATCAATATTGGCTCTATCATTACAACAAATATATACTAGTGATTCAAAATAGCTGAAGAATGAACTAAAAAATAATTGGTCACACTGTGGTGCCAGCTCCTGGTACAACCTGGAGTGAATAGTGAGCACATATAGCCTATTTATGTCTAGCTGGCATCTCCCACCTAAGGAAATAATAGCACGTTTCAGATTACAACTCTCCTCTTAAGCCACCCTGTCTCAATTTTAAGTTGTGATTATATCAGTGTTGTATATACTTTAACTATATGACACTACTTGGAGAAACAGAAATAACTGTACATTATTAGGATTGGAAGACAAGATCCCTCAAAGAAATGTAATTAAGGAACTTAAAGATTTGGAGAAATATGACTCTCTCATCATAAAGGAGCTAGGTAAATTATGGTTGAAGAGCAATACAAAATAGTTACAAAACATTAGTGAAACTGCTACACAAAAGCTGATAGAGTGCAGGTACTGAATCAGCACTGAGCAGTGGGCTCAAACAGCCTCCTTTGACTACCCTGCTTAGATCCAGGCTCTATCTCAGAGACAGAAGCTGTTGCAGGGTTGAATTTAGTTGTTAGAGTTGGAGAACACGTGTGTATATTTATTTGTTTGTATTTGTAAATTGAAAACCATGAATAGTGTCCTGATAGTGATAGTATATAATATTATATTACACTCCAATTTCTTTCCTTAAACCAAATGCCTATATATATATATCACAGATTTTGAGAGATGCAGAATCTGCATCTAAATAGCTTGATTGATTGGCAGAAAACCTAACTACAGAATATAATATTCCTGGTGAGAGAGGTGATATATATATATATTTACTTATTATTATTATTTAAATTTTATATATATTTTACATCATTTTTTTATTTTTGCACAATGTATGCATCTTCATCCTGGTCACAGTCCCCACAAAATTCCCACCCCCCCACCTTGTTTTGATTCCACTCCCCCCCCCCATAGTGTATCTTTGGCCCATAGTTGCTTGTTGATTTTGATTTTTCCTTTATTATAATTAGTCTTTTTCCTGGTCCCTTATTTAGGTTTTCTAAATTCCTGCTATGAGTGAGACCATCTGCTGTTTTTCTTTTTCTTTCTGGCTTATTTTGCTGAGCATGATCCCTTCCAACTCCATCCACGTTGTGCAAATTGCATGAGTTCATCTTTTTTGATTGTCGAATAGTAGTTCATTGTGTATATGTACCACATCTTCTCGATCCAGTCGTCTACTTTTGGGCATTTGGGTTCTTTCCATAGCTTAGCTATTGTAAATAATGCTGCTATGAACATAGGGGTGCAGGTGCCCTTTTGAAATGGGTAAATACCTAGGAGTGGAATTGCTGAAGCATATGGAAGCTCCATCTTTATCAGGTTGAGGAATCTCCACACAACTTTCCAGAATGGTTGGACCTGTTTGCACTCCCACCAGCAGTGCAGGAGAGTTGCTTTTTCTCTGCATCCTCACCAACATTTGTTGTTGCTAGTTTTTTTGTTTTTGTTTTTATAATATATATGCTATTATCACTGGTGTAAGATGGTATCTCATTGTAGTTTTGATTTGCATTTCCCTGATTACAAGTGATGTTGAACATTTTTTCACATGCCTGTTGGCCATTTGCATTTCCTCTTTGAAGAAGTTTCTTTTCAGCTCTTCTACCCATTTTTTGACTGTATTATTTACTTTGTTTTTTTTGAGTCTCATCAGCTCTTTGTAGATTTTTGTGATCAGTCCTTTATCATTAGTGTTGTGTGCAAAAATTTTCTCCCAACCTGTGGGGTGTCTCTTTGTTTTTGTTGCTGTCTCTTTTGCTGTACAGAAGCCCTTTAATTTGATATAGTCCTAGCTGTTTACCGTTGCCTTCACTATCACTGCTTTGGATGATATGTCTTTCAATGTGTTACTGAGGTGTATGTCATGTAGTGATTTGCCTATATTTCCTTCTATATATTTTATGGTTTCAGGTCTTATGTCTAGTTCTTTAATCCATTTTGAGTTGGTTCTTGTGCATGTTGTGAGGTAGTAGTCAAGCTCTATTCTTTTGCATGTAGCAGCCTAGTTTTCCCAGCACCATTTATTGAACAAACTTTCTTTGCAACATTGCATATTCTTTGCTCCTTTGTCAAAGATTAGTTGACCATAAATCTGTGGGTTTATTTCTGAGCTTTCTATTTGGTTCCATTGATCTGTGTGTCTGTTCTTGTTCTACTACCATGCAGTTTTGATTATTATGGCTTTGTAGTATAGTTTGAAGTCTGGGAGTGTGATACGTCCATTCCCTTTTTTTTTTTTTTTTTTTTTTTCCCAGGAGAGCTTTGACTATTCAGGGTCTTTGGTGGCTCCATATGAATTTCATCAATATTTTCTATATCTTTGAAAAATGTCATTTAAATTTTTATTGGCATAGCATTGAATCTGTAAATTGCTTTTGATAATGTTAATTCTCCCAACCCATGAGCAGGGATTTCATTCAATTTCTTTGTGTCTTCTATTTCTTTAAACAGTGTTTTATAGTTTTCTTTGTATAGGTCCTTTACCTCTTTTGTTAGGTTTATTCCCAAGTATTTGATTATTTTTTTTGTTTGAATAATAACAGGGATTTTTTTTCATTTCTTCTTCTTCAGATTTATTGTTTGTGTATAGGAAAGCTACTGATTTTTTTTTTGTGTGTTGATTTTGTATCCTGCTACTTTACTAAACTGATTGATAAGTATGCTTAGTTTTTCTGTGGAGTTTTTGGGGTTCTCTATGTATATTATCATATCATCCGCAAATAGTGATAGTTTGACTTCTTCCTTGCCTATTTGGATTCCTCGTATGTCTTTCTCTTGTTTTATTGCTCTGGCTATGACTTCCAGCATTATGTTGAAAAGCAGTGGTGAGAGTGGACATCCTTGTCTTGTTCCACATCTTAATGGGAATGCTTTCAGCTTTTCACCATTGAGAATGATATTGGCTGTGGGCTTGTCATAGATGGCCTTTATGATGTTGAGGTATGTTCCTTGTATCATGAGAATTTCAAGGGCCTTTATCACAAATGGGTGTTGTACTTTGTCGAATGCTTTCTCAGCATCTATGGATATTATCATATGGTTTTTATATTTCTTTTTGTTGCTGTGTTGGATTACATTGATTGATTTTCAGATGTTGAACCATCCTTGTGTCCCTGGAATAAATCCTACTTGGTTGTGGTGAATTATATTATGGATACATTGGTGGATTCTGATAGCTAAAATTCTATTGGGTATTTTTGTATCCATGTTCATTATAGATGTTGGACTGTAGTTTTCTTTTCTTGTGTTGCCCTTATTCAGTTTTGGTATTAGTGTAATGTTGGCTTCATAGAACATGTTTGGTATTATCCCTTCCTTCTCAATTTTTGAAAGAGTTTATGAATCTTTCATTTCTCAATGTTTGGTAGAATTCATTTGTAAATCTATCTGGTCCTGGACTTTTGTTTTTGGAGAGGGTTTTGATAACCATTTCAATTTCAATGCTTGTCATTGGTCTGTTTAGGTTTCTATTTCTTCCTTATCTAGCTTTGGATGATTGTAGAGTTGTAGGAATTTGTCCATCTCTTCTAGATTGTTGAGCTTATTTGTATATAACTGTTCATAGTAGTTTCTAATTATTCTTTTGATTTCTGCTGTGTCTGTTGTGATTTCTCCTCTTTCATTTGTGATCCTATTTATTTGTGCTTTCTTCTATTTTTCCTTTGTGAGCCTGGCTAAGGGTTTGTCTATTTTATTTATTTTTTCGAAGAACCTACTTTGGTTTCATTGATCTTTTGGATGTTTTTTTTTTTTTAGTTTCTATTTCATTTATTTCTACATTGTTTTTTTATTATTTCCTTTCTTCTACTGGTTTTAGTTTTTTTGTTGTTGTTGTTGTTCTTTTTCTAGTTCTTTGAGATGTGAGATTAGGTTGCTTCTTTGAGTTCTTTCTTGTTTCTTGACATGATCCTGTATTACTATTTATTTTCTTCTTATTACTACATTTGCTGCCTCCCATACATTTAAGAAATTGGTGTCCTCCTTGTCATTCAACTCAAGGTATTTTTTAATTTCTTCTTTGATCTCCTCATTAGTCCATTGTAGGAGGGTACCTTGCATTCTTTTTATGATTTATTTCTAGTTTGATGCCTTCGTGGTCAGAGAAGATGGTTGGTATGATCTTGGTGTATCTGTTGATGTTTGTCTTGTGTCTCAGGGTGTGATCAATCCTGGAGAATGATCCATGTGCACTTGAGAAAAATGTGTACTCAGATTTTTGGGGGTGTAGTGGTCTATAGATACCTGTTAAGCCCATGAGCTCTAGGTCCTTATTTAAAACTTTCATGTCCTTACTTATTTTTTGTCTTGTTGATCTATCCATTGTTGATAGTGGTGTGTTGAAGTCTCCTACTACATATATGTTTTCTCTAATGTCTATTTTTAGAGATGATAATAGCTGTCTGATATATATTGGTGCGCCTTCATTTGGTGAGTACATGTTAATGAGTGAAAATTCTTCTTGAAGTATTGTCCCTTTGATCATAATGTAGTGACCATATGGGTCTCTTTTTACCTTTTTGAGTTTGAAATCTGTTTTATCTGGTATAAGTATAGCTGTTCCTGCCTTCTTTTTTGGTCTATTTGCTTGGAGGGCTGTTTTCCATGCTTTTACTTTCAGTCTATTTTTATCTTTATCTTTTTTAGTGAAATGTGTTTCCTGGAGATAGCAAAAGGTTGGGTTTTGTTTCTTAATCCAGCCTGCGACTCTGTGTCTTTTTATTGAAGAGTTTAGTCTGTTTACATTTAGAGTTAATATTAATATGTTAGCATCTATATCTGTCATTTTGTTTGTCTTTTCTCTGGTTTTATTTATTTATTTTAATTTTTTTTTTTTTAGTCTTGTTTCATTCTTATTCATTCCTCTGTTGGTTCTGGCTTTAGGACTCCTTGTAGTATTTTTTGGAGTGGGGGTTAGTCGTAATGAAATTCTAGAGTTTCTGTTTGTCTGGGAAGGTCCTTATTCATTTTTTATAGAAGAAAAAAAGCTTTGTGGGATAGAGTATTCTCGGTTGGCATTTGTTGTCTTGGAGTTTGTTGACTATGTCCCTCCATTCTCTCCTTGCCTATAGTGTTTTTTTCAGAGAAGTCTGATATCAGCCTGACTGGTTTTCCTTTGTATGTTATCTGTTTCTTCCCTTTTGTCAGCTTCATTATTTTTTCCTTGTCTTGGATTCTTGGGAGCTTTACTATTATATGTCTTGCTGTATTTTTCCTTTCATCATGGAAGTTTGGTGTTCTTCTTGCTTCTTGTATGTCTATTTTCATCTCCTTCTTCATATCTGGGAAGGTCTCTTCAATTATTTCCTTGAATATTTTCTCTGTTTCTATGTCTTTCTCCTCTCCTTCTGGATTCCTATAACCTTATATTTCCTTTCTTCATGGAGTCAGATAGTTCCCCAAGTCTTTCTTCATTCTTTTTCCTTTATACTTCTCTTTCCTTTTCTATTTGGTTTCTTTTTATTTCTGTGCCTTTGAGAGTACTTATTCGTTCTTCCATTTTATCTATTCTGCTTTCATTGTTTTTCCCAGAGTTCTTTAGCTCCTTCGATCAATCTTTCGATCTCCTGAATTTCTTTTACTTCCTTCTTTAGGGACTCAATTTCATTCTTCTGGTTGCTGGTTATTATTCCTATATTGTTGATTATTTTTCCCATATCATTTTCAATCTTTCAGTTTTTTAATCATGGCAACTTTAAATTCTCTGTTGTGAAGACTCATAATTTCCTCTAAGTCACTGTTGTTGCAGTCTGGTGTTTGATTGTCTTTTTGTGATGTATCTTTTCCCTGGGGACATGCTTGGCTGCTTGTAATTTTTCTTCTCCCTGTTACTTGTATTCTAATTTGTCCTATGCGTTGGGACACTGTGTCGCTGGTACTGGCCAGCATCTCTTTGGTGTGCTCTTTCTGGGCTGTCAGAAACTGATGGTCCAATCGAGTCCAATGTTGTTATGCCAGAAGTCCAGTAGGGCAGTGGCACTATGGCTATGTTAATGGTCACTGTCCCAGAAAATCTCCTCCTTCTGTATTTGTTAATTCCAGAGGTGGGTCATGCGGTCCTACAGACTGCCCTGGCAGTGGCTGGATCTCCCCCTGGGCTCCAAATCACTGGATCCCCCTCTGGGCTCCAACTCTCTGCCAGGCAGGGCTTGGCTTGTGGGGGCCTTCAGCTCGCCTCTGGTGGTGGGGACAGCCCTTTCCCAGTTCCACACAGTCTAGGTGGATTCTGAACACACAGATCCTGTTCTAAAATGATGAGTCAGGAGGGCACTTCCTTGCATCCTTGGTCTGCCCTGGTGGTGGCTCTCAGGTTACCAAGGTGATATATTTTGATGGAGACTCCTTTGAACTCTCAGAATTAAGGTCCATTGCAGTAGACTTACTAACCCTCTGTTTCTTTCTTTCTTTCTGAAATTTACACACTCTCTCTCTAAATGTGTAAAACAAAGAAGAAAAAAAAGAGGGTGCTTTCTTTCAGTGGGAAGCCTCTGGCCTCTTACTACAAGAACTGATCCTCTAAAGAAAAGTTCAAGATGCCAATTCTCAGCAACAGAATAAAAAAAAATCCTACTTATCATAGGTTTGTACTTGATGCATATATTAATAGTTCTCACTAAACATTGTGAAATGTAGATTCAGATTGTATTACCCCAAAGGGCTAACTATATATTTGAACTGGCAAACTTAGGACATTGTATTACATTTCTTATCGTAGAAAAATTTCTTTGGTATGCAAATTATTAAATGCCTGAATATGGGCTTAAGCCAAAAATATTAATCAATAAAACACAACAGGGTGCAATTTTCATAATTGCAAACTGCACAAAGCAGCATAGCAAGATTTAAAGTACAGTTTTGGTTGTTACTTTATGATAAATGCATGCCCTTCAGTTGTCTTTTAGGTAGGATAAATACCAGGTACTGCAGGGTAAATTATTTTTCTTTAAGGTGCTTTTTAGAGACAAAAATCCGAATGTTTTTTAGAGACATAAAACCGAATGTTTTGCTTCTCAGACATTTCAGAGAGGATTTGAAAAAAAATATTTTCTTACTGAAAAATCATTACTGCCTATGTTTTTGTTAGATCATTCTGGGAGTAATAAAAGAAAAAAAGATAGGCTAGAATCTAGAAGTGGGTCAGGAGGACTTCTGGAGAATTTTGAGATTTTAGGGGTAGAATGGACAAGGGCCTGGAACAAGGCATTGCCAGTGAGTGCTATGCAGAGGTGGCTTTGGATTATAGAAACCTCCCCAAGGTGGATCAGTATAACCTTGAAATGTTGGGGGCAGGAGGCAAGCCTACCACAGTGGCCCATTCTAGCAAAGATACATCCACTCTCTTACCCATGAATTCCCTCTCATGGGAATACTAGTTTGTTTCATCTTTTCTTTATACAGCTTAGCAATGATGTCTACATATAAACTCTACACGAAACAGTTCTAATTTAGTAATTTATCCAAGTGAAAATTTGGGCAAGTACAAAAAGCATAAAGGACACAAAAATATTTTGTAATAGGCTCCATCCAGTTCTGAATTTCTCAGCTCCTCTCCCATTTTGTAGAATAGGAATATATCTTATCTACAGCCTGATCACATTTCATCATGTTTATATACTTGTGCATATGTGATGTCTGGTTATTATATTATAAATTGTGAAGGGGGGCCTCCCTGGTGGTGCAGGCGGTTGAGTGCAGAGTTGTGAAGCTGTCTGCAGCCTCTGCAGTGCCAGTTCGTCTCCGCTGGCCCTGGAGCAAACCACATGGAGCAGAGGACCTCTACTGTCTTGCCCGTTGCTCTCCTCAGCAGGGTATTTCAGTCAGTCTGCCTGTTCTGTTCCCCACTCTGTCTCTGGTGAATCCTCTCACCCTCTGGCACATCTTGCCTGCACTCCAGTTCTTGTATAAATAAATAAATCTTTAAAAAAATTAAATAAATTGTGGAAAAGGAAGTAAACTGGTTCTAGTGGCACAGTAAGAAATTATATCTAGAACTTGGATATTAGAGTAAAAAAATAAGTGATGTGGGTTCATAAAGGAATAACAAAGGGTTATTATAAGAGCTAATTAACACAGTTTTAGCATTTTCTGGTTGGTGGTTGAGATGTTAGAAAGTCACACTAAGGGTTTCTTACAACCTTGCAGAAATCCAATCTAGAGAAGTTGAAGCTAATTACCGTAGACTTAAATTTCTCTCTCAGGAGTATCTTGAAAAACAGGAGCCTTGATTGATGACCCCAAACCTGTTTTTTTTTTTTTTTTCTTTTGTATTACAATGTAACTTCCTGGACCTTTCAGATCACTGTCATTTATAAATGACTTATTTTTCAGAGTGTTTATATTTAACTAACAAGCATAAAAAGAGTCCTCAGTGGTATTATACATGAGTATTAAAAACAAAAAAAGCAATCACTAAATAATATCAATTAGCTTTATTTTTTAAGATTTTATTTATTTATTTTTGTGTAGAAGAACTGGGGTATAGACCAGAGGTGCAGGGGGTAGGAGGATTCACCAGAGACAAAGTGGGGCTCAGAACAGTTAGATATGCTGAAATACACCGGTAAGGAGAGCAGGGGACAAAACAGGAGAGTTCTGGTGCACCATGGGGGTTAGCTCCCTGTTCTGAGACTTAACCCCTAGGCCACCAGGGAAGCCCCTCAATTAGCATTATTTAAAAATATGACATTATATTATCATGATAAATGTGAAAAATAACTTTAGTGATGATAATAGTTGCCATTTATTGAACACCTAATTTATCACTCTGCAAGGTACTGTTTTTATTGTTTGCATACAATTACATTGGGTCCTTATGATAAATCCTTTGAGAGAAATACTATAAATACCCCTAGTTTACAGTTCCAAGACCAGATTTATTTCCATGTAACCTGATTTTATTTTTTAATTTTTTTAATAATAAATTTTATTTTTATATTCCCCATACAATTGCAACCCCCCCATTCTGATCCCAATCCCTCCCCTCCCACCCCCCACACCCCCAAAAGTGTCTCTGTTTCATAGTTTTTTGTTGATTCTGATTTTCACTTTCTTATAGTTATTCATTTTCCTGGTCCCTTATTTAAGTTTTCTAGATTCCTGCTATGAGTGAGACCATCCGGTATTTTTCTTTTTCTTTTTGGCTTATTTCGCTGAGCATGATCCCTTCCAGCACCATCCATGTTGCTGCAAATTGCATGTGTTTATCTTTTTTGAATGCTGAGTAATATTCCATGGTGTATATGTACCACATCTTCTTGATCCAGTCATCTATTTTTGGGCATTTGGGTTGTTTCCAAAGCTAGCTATTGTAAACAGTGCTGCTATAAACATAGGGGTGCAGGTGTTCTTTGGAATTGATGTTTCTGTGTCCTTTGGGTAAATACCTAAGAGGGAATTGCTGGATCATATGGAAGCTCTATGTTTAGTAGGTCCAGAAATCTCCACACAGCTCTCCATAGTGGTTGGACCAGTTTGCACTCCCACCAACAGTGCAGAAGAGTTCCTTTTTCTCCACACCCTCGCCAACATTTGTTGTTGCTAGTTTTTTTAATATGTGCCATTCTCACTGGTGTAAGATGGTATCTCATGGTAGTTTTGATTTGAATTTCCCTGATTACAAGTGATGTTGAACATTTTTTCATATGCCTGTTGGCCATTTGCATTTCTTTTTCAGAGAAGTGTAACCTGATTTTAAAATGAATACTTAGCTGCACACCACTGCATTCATTACTGAAAGAGTTCACATTTTCCCCTTTTATTTTAATATTTATTCATGTTAGCTGATTATATAGGAAGATGTTAAAATTGTTTGAAACTCAGGAATCAGGAAATAGTAAACATGATTCCATTCATACAAACTGTTATAAATATATATGTATGTATGCTATACATATATATGATTTAAAATTCAAATTATATAAATATATTCATATTTATATATAAAGTGAGTAAGAAGATGTTTATTAAAAAAATAACTTTATTTCTGATAGAAAATTGGGGGTGTTCAGATTTGTATTATGCACATCTCTCTGTGTTATTTGAAATTTTACCAGAAAAAGATAATTTTATAAAAATATTGTGAAAACTAAAATATATGTTATGTGGAAAACTACTTGAAACATACTCTTTAAAATGTAGCTCTCCAAATTTGTATGATTGTTTGATTTTTTTATTCTTGAGCCTACATATACACCTTCACAAATATCAACACTCAAGGGTAAGATGTTTAAAGTGCATCAAAATATTAATGAAAATTACTGAAGGGTGATTAATTATACATAGTTAAATTTTATTCTTTTTGTAAAAATATTCTTGTTAGCATATACAAGTTTTATTAAGGATAAAAGCTAATAAAAATAAATCAAAGAAGAAAAAGGAAGGGAGAAAAGCAGGAAAAGAAATAGTATGGGAAGTGAAGTTGAAAACATTTGGGGTAAAAATCCTGGCTCTGGTGCCCTCATTTATGACTGTCACTTCCCCCATCTACACTTTATTTGTTTATTTTTTATAAATATAAATAAATAATTTTTATAAATATTGTTTATAAATAAATAAATAAATAAATAGAATAAACAAATTCTTTTTTTAAATAAATTTTATTTTTATATTCCCCATACAATTGCAACCCCCTTATTTTGACCCCAATCCCTCCCCTCCCCACGCCCCACCCCCCATAGAGTGTCTCTGTTTCATAGTTTTTTGTTGATTCTAATTTTCACTTTCTTATAGTTATTCATTTTCCTGGTCCCTTATTTAAGTTTTCTAGATTCCTGCTATGAGTGAGACCATCCGGTATTTTTCTTTTTCTTTTTGGCTTATTTCGCTGAGCATGATCCCTTCCAGCGCCATCCGTGTTGATGCAAATTGCATGTGTTTATCTTTTTTGAATGCTGAGTAATATTCCATGGTATATATGTACCACATCTTCTTGATCCAGTCATCTATTTTTGGGCATTTGGGTTGTTTCCAAAGCTTAGCTATTGTAAACAGTGCTGCTATAAACATAGGGGTGCTGGTGTTCTTTGGAATTGATGTTTCTGTGTCCTTTGGGTAAATACCTAGGAGTGGAATTGCTGGATCATATGGAAGCTCTATGTTTAGTAGGTCCAGAAATCTTCATACAGCTCTCCATAGTGGTTGGACTAGTTTGCACTCCCACCAACAGTGCAGGGGAGTTCCTTTTTCTTCACATCCTCACCAACATTTGTTGTTGCTAGTTTTTTTAATATGTGCCATTCTCACTGGTGTAAGATGGTATCTCATGGTAGTTTGTTTAGAAGTGTATACTAATAATACTTGTCTCATAGTGTCACTACATAAATCAATTTAAATAGATTTTGTGAAATATGCTTATATAAATTAAAATCCTAAGGATTACTCTTCTGTTTTGCTTATTATTTATTTATTTATGTATTTATGTATTTATTTATTTTTAAAGATTTATTTATTTATGTATACAGGAACTGGGGTACAGGTCAGAGGTGTGGGTAGGGTGAGAGGATTCACCAGAGACAGAGTGGGGAACAGAAACATCTGCTTTCAGGCAGATCGACTGAAATGCACTGCTGAGGGGAGCATTGGGTGAGTTAGGAGAGATCTGTTGCAATATTTGGGTAGTTCCCTGGCCAGCCGGGGATCAAAATCATGCTGCAGTGGCTGTGGATAGCTTCATAGGCTGTGTCTTAACCCCTTGCACCACCAGGGAAGCCCTGGCTTATAATTTAACAAATAAATCACATTATTCCTAGTGCAGAAAAGAGCTGTGGTTTCAGGCTAATGTGGAAAAACTATAGTTCTTCCTAAACTAGATCCACTTATCTATTTATCTGACCAACATATTATGTATTGGTCATTTTGTGATATTCCCATCCTCTGTCTTAGATTCTTACTTTAAGTTGATCCATAAAAAATTTAAAAACTCAAGGTTTGCCTTTATGTTGACTATCAATAGCATAATAACAGTTTCTGTATTCCCTGCCTACTCCCCAAGGAAGGGAGCTTAGAATTGAAACACTTTTCTATACCCTGATGAACTCTTTACACATGAGTATTGAACTCTGTTTGCTGCTGACATGATATTTTTCCCCTCCCCCTTCTCAGAATAAATCCTTCCCTCAACTCCATATCATTGACTTTGGCATAAAGTTTAATGTACTTATTGTCAGTTAACTTCCAAATATGAACACTTCTCTCTCACTTTACCCCAATTATTAGAAATGGCTAGTGTTTTATGCTCCATGACACTGCTCCTCTACTCATGGCCTTACACAAGTAAACACACAGGTGGTATAAGGGCATGGTAACTCTAGTGATGCCTGTATAACAGATATTTTTTCTAGTTCCATAACTTCACATCATTTAAAGTATTTAGGTAAGTCATCCCTATCCAGTCGTGTGTATATCAAACAGGTTCATGTAACCCCAATAATGTTGCTGCTGTCCAGATTAGATGACTTTAAATTGCTGACTTTCTCGTCCATTGTTTGCATGTAATTAACTAACCAATTAACTGAGCAAGCAAAAAGTGTAATTTCTCTGTTATTGCTCATCAGTTATCGTGTTTGTTTCTACTACTGCCCTATGTCAGCAAGGTGGTCATGAGCTCTAAGCATTGCTGTGTACCTACAGAGGAGTACTTACTGTGCTCTATTTTTAAAGTTTGTTCTCTATTTTGATTTTCTCTTGTATTATACATTTTGTTCTCTTAGTGCAAGGGCAATCTTCAAACTTACTCCCACTTCTACATGGCTCCAGAATTCAGAGATCTTGTTAGGCCTTTTATTCAATGCACCCAAAGTGAAAGTAAATTTACTTCAGCATATATTTATTCCGGGGCAGTCATTTACAATGATCTGTTCATTTCACATGCCTGTGATGTCCAGTTTTGAATAGAGACTAGTGACTTGCGTTTTTTAGTAAAATTACATAACTAAATTTAGTGGATTAGTTTTATATTCATGGCATATTTGTTCTAGACACTAAAAAATTGTTTTTATAAAATTGTTGAGGTCAAATAAAAAATAGCATTAGAACAGCCAAAATGTTGACTTTGAAACATCAGTGATTGACTCCTTTTACTTCTAAAATGGGAATTAATAACTTGTAGATCAAATGATATATGTTTGAAAATGTTTTCCTAAATATAAAGGTTTCAGTAAATGTAAGTTAATTTAAAACTTATGGCCAAAGTGTACATAACTACTGTAATAATTCTGTTACATTAAGTGAGTTATACTATGGAAATGGAATATCATCACTACTACTGTCATCATTATTATTATTGATCAAAGATCATCACCCTAATGATATGAACTCAATGATTACAATGACAATAAATATTTAGTGAGAGTTTATTATAAGGCAAACATGGTTTTGATGTTTTTAATATTATCTCTATTTGTAATTTGCATAGTATTATTCTCTCAGTTTAAAACATGCAGAAACTGAGGCTCATGGACAGTGACTTGAGTATCACCAGACCACCAATCGTGACAGTAACACAGATTAGTTGTTTTTTTCTTACAACTCTAATGGTTTGTTCAAAACATATGTGGTAAAGGGCAAGCAATTGGAGAGTACTTCTAGATCTGCTATTTGAGATTCTGCATCCACAGGCTGTCCACCCATTCTTTAAGAATTACTCATCCCTCTGCCAGGGTCTCAGCTTGTGTACTTGGGATATATGAGTTGCTTGGCACAGGAGTCATCCAGCTGGACATGAAGGGACTGACCATACTTAATAAAATGAGTTACTCAAGAATTTTATAACTTCTCTATTGCCCTACAACTTATTTTTAATAATGGAGTTAAATTGAAATTGGATTTTGTCATTTGACTTCTTAAGCAATCAATACAACAAAACTGCTTTAGTGTTTTAATATTCAGCACTTAGTTTTGCTAAGGTCAATATGGGCAACAGTATCTTTATAGATTTATATAGGTATTTTCCTATCATTTATATAATTATTATGAAATATTACATTCACAATGTCTAGTACAAGTCCCACAGCTCTCAGCTGTGTTGCGAAGCTGCCCGCAGCCTCTGCAGCGCCGGTTCGATCCCTGGCTGCTCCCCAGCCACCGGAGGAGGGTCCCACATGGCGCGCAGACCTCTCCTGCCGCCCACTGCTCCCCTCAGCAGTGTACCGGTCCTTCTGCCAGCTCTGCTCCTCGCTCTGGCTCTGGTGAATTCCCTTACCCTCCCGCACTTCTGACTGTACCCAGTGCTTGTATGAATGAATAAATAAATCTTAAAAAAAAAAAAAACAAGTCCCATAGCTCTCTATCACCATTATTTCAGGAAAAATTTAACCTTACAGAATTTCATTCATGACTTTTTTGCTTCACATAAAACATTAATTTACATTGAAACATTACTTTAGACAATATTGCTATTCTGAAGCCTCCTTTAAATGAGATAATATATGCAGAATACTTTATACATATAAACCTGCTCATTAAAGTATAATTGCCTCACTATATTAACCAACCTAAGATGAATTAACCTTTGGCAAAAATAATGGCAAAAAACTGTCACATTGTATAAATTTACGTATTTTCAAGACATACAGTAATTTTATGTGTTAAACATCAAGCTAATGCCATTTTCATTAAGAAAATTCTAGTTTAAATTCTAAAAAGACATGAGAATATACATAAAGAAATGTCCTTAAGAATGAAGTCTTTAAAACTAGGTCTTGCCTGAGCCCTCTCTTGAGGTTTGGGAATCAAGTATAGCTTTGCTTTATCCCTTTTAACCACATCCACTTAATTTCTCTATTAAGTAGTTCTGCTCCATTTGACCCAGGGACTCTTAACCCGTATTTCAATTCTCTCCACTTTAAGTGGAGAATAATAATAACACCTGTCTTTCCCCTTGGAGGATTGTTGTGAGGAGCAAAATGAGAATGAATGAATATGCAAGAACATTAACAAGCTGAAAATGTTGACATAAATATGTTAGAATTATTCTATAAGGAGCCAACTTGAATGGATATTTCTTTTAAATCACAGATTTTAGCGTCTAAAGAGCTGAGATTGAGACTGCTATGTGGGTCACCAAAATCTTCTTCCTTTTTTTTCTGGACACATTTTTAGAAAATTTTCCTAGGTCTCCCTCTATGAAATCTGTAGTAAGCAGAGTATGAGCAGAAAAATGTATTTGATTCCCAGGTCTGGATCACAAAAACTCTTCTATGATTTTTTGTTGTTTCCCTTCAAAATGCAGAAGTGGAGACAAGGTGAGCATGGATACTTTGTTGAAAGTGGCACAAATGTACATATTCATTTAGCAAAAGAGAACAGTCTGAAGTCTATGAAGTAGGTGTGTGAGAAAGATCAAGGCTATCATCACTTGTTACATTATTATTTCTAGACAGACTAGTGATTTGGTGATACCACATATTTTTGAAGGTGTGTTTCTTTTTGGGTGGCATTGAACACTGGAGGATTTGGTGAAAATCTTTGTTAAGTACAGTGACTAAATCCAGACAAAAGGAGACAGCTGCTCAGAATCAGTTGGAAAGAAATTCCTGGGACTGATGACCAGTCTGTTCAAATCTGTACAGGAACTCCAAGAAAGGAGCATCTGCAGAGATGGGAAGTAAAAGTATCTGACAGAATAACAGTGTGTTTTAATATAATGCAAGGAAATGTATAGTTTATCAAGATACTTGGGGAATAAATTCTTGGTAGTTACCCAGAAATTTAAGTGAATGAAATCAGGCAATTAGTAACCTCAGGAAAATTAAAAGTTGTAGAGGAATAAAAATGTAATCTCTTTAGTCACTTAACAAGCCCAAGATTTTCTTAGTATGATATTATAAACCTGATTTAACAAAATGAAATCCCATTGGTGGGGTATGTATATGTGCACGATTGACTCTCATCTTTTTATAATAGGTAGAAAATAGCATGCAATTTCGAATCAGGAAGAACAATATGAGCAGGCCTCCTCATTTTACTTGTAGAATTACATAAGTTAATACCTAAAAAGGAAAAAATAAGTGTGGTTGCTTTGAGTCAGTAGAAACTGGACTGTAGGATCAGCCTTTCAATTTGTACCTCAATGAAAACAAACAGAAGATCGTAATGGAGTATACAAGTATTACTTTGATTAACGTAAAAAGAAGTCAAAAAAGTCATCTCAATATCAATGGTTATATTTAGAAGCTTACATGTAGCTGGTTTAAGAGCTGAAAATTTGTTGATGGACTACTTGGTTTGAAATCTGTTTCACCAATGATTAAGTTATGTTTTTATACGTCACCCCACCTTAATAACTCTGTTCCCTAAACTGCAAAATAGAAATATCTGTTTTATCTGCTTCATTTGGCTATTTAAGGGATCCAGTGAAATGATATTTATGAAGTGCTTAATACTGGGTCAGGCACATAAGTGCTATTGCACACTCTATTATAGTAAAAATAACACAAAAAAAGAACATGGATATTGCAAGATTGTTACCTTGGTTTCATTTTTCAAATTGATAATAAAGAATCAATGCCAAGAACAGAAACATCACTCTACTGTAAATGGCAATGTCATTTGCATTGATTCTTCCCTAGACGTAAAACATTCAAAGATTTTTAAAATTTGTGCTATTTCTCATATGCCTATATCTGCTTAAAGAAATACTTCCTGTACGTTAGTCAGCTTCTGATTGTCCATTTTATCCAAACGATATTCATTCAAGAATGTTTTTCAAAACACTCAAAACCCTGTAGTAGATCTATATTTTTTTAAACCAGCAGTGTGGAGAAACAGCTGGTGTGGCTGAGTTCCCTGGCCTAGTTGTTAGCAAGAATTTGCGATGGAGTACTAGAAGAAAAGTTGGCCTATTTTGAATCTTTAGATAGGAAGAGTTTTTTTTAAAGCAAAAATGACCCTGAAGGACATTACTGGTGTAAAAGATAGTTTACTCTAGTTTCTACTTATTTGTAAGGCACTAGGGAAAATATAAACTTTATTAGCCTCAAGGCATTAGCTTATCCTATGGAACCACTAGAAAATTATTCCAAAATATGTATTAAAACCAGCAACAAAATGAAATCAACCCTTTCCCTATCTTTTCCTTATTTTAGCAACCATTTTTGGGATTTGTAGGTTGTTAATATATATTGCTATGAGGAATTCAGTATAGTAAAAGAAACATAATTATCCTGAGAAAAATATATCCCATTAACTCACATAAAAATATTTAAGAAGCAATATAACAAAGAAAATTTCAGGCTACATTTTTTTTTTTGAAATATTTCGTATACCTTGAGCTCATGAAGGGCAGTGATTTGACTTTCATTTATGGGCCTCTTTCACTCTGTTCAATAGCCAGGACATTTTCAATGGCCAGTGTATGTTCATTTCATTGAGTTAAATGTTTAAAAATCTTTTCTGGGGACAGTTTATTTTCATTGTGACTCTGAGACTGTCTTGATGAATATGCAGCATATTCATAGTATTGTACCATAAAGGTCACTATGACAGGACAGTGGAGAAAATATGAATACAGGAACTTGAAGATGAGTTGATTCATTTCACAAAGGTAAACACCAAATGCTGCATAACTGTCTACTTTTAATTAGCTTGTCAAAAGATTTTGACAAAGACCTCTAGTGGATTACTGAACAAACCTGGATGTAGATTACTTCTATTGAATCATTTATTGTCTTTCATAGCTTTTTAATAGAATTGATCTAATCACAATCATTCTATTCTCTTATCAACTTTACACTTCTGTTTTGTTTGCATTTGTAACTATAAGGTATTGCAGAGATAATTTTACCTTCTCCATGTTTGCTATAGCCAGTCTTAGTTTGAACACATACTTTACATCTCTGCTGATATTTTTACTTGAGTCTGAGTATGCTGTTTCTAGCAGTGTTCATACTTCTATTTTGTTTTCCCTTTGGCTTTTGATAGTTTTAATAGTAATCATTTATTCCTAGCATGTACTATTATAAAACAAAATAAAAATATGGTCAGTAAAAAAAAAGAAAGATAATGCTCTTATTTAATATTCAATTTCCTTGATCATCCATTTCTCCTCAATCTTTTCCATCCCCCTCTTCCTTGTTGTAAATAAGAATGAAATGTTTCTCAAAATTAGCAAATTATCTATAGAAAGAGATGATCTGATACAAATCAATTTTCATCTTCACCGTATTAAATGAATTAATTCACCAAAGTTGCTTGCAAGATAATGAAAACAAACTGCAAGCAAAGAAACTGAATGACCTTTAACAAGACTCAAATAGAATTAAATGTCAGTGTCCTGAAAAGGAATTTTCTCTGTTTATTTCTGGCAGTTACACATTTTAGTCTAACCATGGGATCATGGGGAGTCAGTGATTCTTATAATTTGGATTTTATTAATGATGAAAGTTTACTATTCCTAGCAGGACCAAAAAGTTTTAATTTGAATGGATTTTTCTCATGAATCTTTCAAATTGTTACATTTCTTCTGACAGAGAAATCATTTTGTAAGGTACTGCCTTTCATTTGGCATATATAATATCTACATATTTTAGTCCAAGTTGGCAATAGCATGCGATATGGGCATTTTATAATTTTAACCCCTTGAGCCACCAGGGAGCCCCTCTTCTATCCAAATTCTTTCTAACACTTGTTTCTTGTCTTTTGGGTAATAGCCATTGCTGTGGGTGTGAGGATATCTCATTTTGATTTGCATTTTTCTAATAATGAGATATAACGGACATTTTTCATGTTCTCATTTCCCACCTGTATACCTTGGAGAAGTGTCTAGACAAGTCTTCTACCTATTTTTGCTTGTTTTTAAATTGGGTTGCTTGTTTTTAAATTGTTGAATTTTGTGAGTTCTTTGTATAGTTTGGATATTAACCTCCTGTGGAACATGTGATCCATGGTTATCTTCACCCATTTAGTAGGTATTTTTTCTTTTCTTTCTTTTTTTTTTTTAGGCTTTTTTTTTATTTATTTGTTTGTTTGTTTGTTTATACATGCACTGGGTACAGTCAGAAGCGCAAGAGGGTGAGAGAATTCACCAGAGCCAGAGCGGGGAGCAGAGCAAGCAGAAGGACCGAAGTATACTGCTGAGGGGAGCAGCTGGCAGCAGGAGAGGTCTGCAGAGCAAGCAGAAGGACCGAAGTACACTGCTGAGGGGAGCAGCTGGCAGCAGGAGAGGTCTGCGCGCCATGTGGGACCCTCTTCCAGTGCAGGGATCGAACCGCTGCCACAGAGGCTGTGGGCAGCTTCACAACCCAGCGCTCAACCGCTGCGCCATCGGGGAGGCCCTCTTTTCATTTTTTATGTAGGTTTATTTTGCTATGCAAAAGCACTTAGTTTGATATTGCCCCATTTGTTTATTCTACTTTTATTTTCCTTGGCATTGAAGTGGAGTCCCCAAACACATTTCTAAAGTTGATGTCAAGGAATATATTGCCTATGTTTTCTCTATGTATTCTTTTTTCGGATCTTACATCCAGTCTTTAATCTTTAATCCATTTTGAGTTGTGTTGAGTATTATGCTAGAGAGTGGTCTAGTTTTAGTCTTTTCCATGTGTACTGATTTTTCAAATGTTTTTGAAAATTCCAGCATACCTATTATAAGAACTTAGACATCATAGGTGTGCCATAAATTTTGTCAGCTTAATGTTACATTTTGCCTCATCTGTGTGTTTAATTTTATTTTTTAAGATTTTTTTTTGATTTTGGTAACTATACATACCATGCAATTAGCATTTTAACCATTTTCAAGTGTACAATTTAGTGGCTATAAGTACATTTATATTATCATGCAACTATCACACTATCGACCTCCAAAAACTTTTTTGTCATCTTCAACTAAATCTGTACCCATTAAACAGTAACTCCCCATCACTCCTTCCTCCAGATCTTGGTAACCTATTCTACTTTCTGGCTGTATGAATTTGACTAGTCTAGGTACCTCATACAAGTGAAATCAAACAGTATTTATCCTTTTGTGTCTGCTTAATTCACTTGCTTAATGTCTTCAAAGCTCATCCATGTTGTAACATTTATCAGAATTTTAATTTTAAAAATCTGTTTGCATCCTCAGCACTAATATCAAAACACAGATTGTCGTGAGTGAAATACCTTTGAGCAAAATATTTGATTTATGTGAGATTTAATTTCCATACCAACAAAATGTAGTTTTTTTTTTAAATTATTAACATACATATGTTAAAAATCTTTGATCAGAAGTTCCTCCAACTCAAGCCCGGAACATAGTAGACCTGGACTCTCTCTGTCATAACTGATTTCCTTTCTTATAGCTTGCCTCCTCTTCCTCTTTCTGAGAGTTGATAGCATTGTGTAAGGAAATGTATTCTTAAGCCTGAGCTTTGACATTTACATTAACATTTTGGCAGCTTTAGTAAAATTAATTAATATATTTTTTGATTCTGCAACTTCTAACATTTGTATGTAAGTATTACTTATATAAGTAAAAATATATATGCATTGCTAAGACATGCTTTAAAATACAAATGGATCTGAGAAGGAAATGCACTGTTAAGAACAATTTGAAATAAATCCATTCAAATATTGGCATTCTTTCTACCTCGAAAATTGTGTCTTTTCTACCAGGGCTGATTTCTGGTGATAGGAGAATGCATTGTATAATTCCCAGAACTGAGAGCAAATGAAACTTTTCTTTACAAAAGGCAATAATTTCAAGAGCAAGCACCAAATCTGTATATTACATTTTTTGTGTGAAGGTAACTTTCCCCATCTCATACAATAAACATTTAGTCCTAATGGATGCTATTTGCAGACATTGCCTCACCATAAATAACTGTTTCAATGAGGTCAGGACCCTTTGTGTTCAACTTGTAGTCAGTGTTCCAAATGAATGGCATCTGTGCTTATATCCTGCTTCAGGGAAAAACACACACATACACACATATACATACATCTCAACCATTCTGTAAACCACATCTCCGTTCTACACATCATTATTTGTGTCAAGAAAGTTTTGGTCAGAATGCAACAAGGAAAATTGAAGATGACAAAATTTCCCATGTTTTCTAGTCAACAGTCAAATGTATTGTGCTCTGCTGTAAATCTGCTTGCAACCATCCTACATATTTTATTTATTTTCTCATTTATTTCTAAATAACTAGACCTACATTTAAATTTACAGATACAGCGCATAGAGCCTCTGGGCACATTTGAAATACAAGGAAATAAATAAGTATTCTTACAAAAATGCTATAAATATCACAATAGAACCCAATTTTCTTTGTCTAGAAAGGGAGGGAAAAAAATCATCTGAGTCTAAGAGACCAACTAAAGATAACCATATTGAAATGAAATTATGGTTTCATGAAATTCCCTGTGTATAGGAGGGGAATAATTGTGTAATGGAAGAGTACAGAAGAATGACATGTCTTAATAATAATACACAATTTGTTAGTTTAGCACATATTAATGTACCTGTTATTATTATTTTATTATTACTGCTATTGTGATGTTTTAATTACAAAACTGTTTCATTAAAATTCCTATACAAGTTAATAATCTTTGAAGGAGACATTACTTTCTTTTCAATCCACCTCATATAATAATTGTAAAATAATATTTTCATAATTAAATAAGCATCATAACTAGCAAAAAATGTAATACATCTTTTTGTTTCAAAGTAGCAAACATACTCTTCAAACTCATGTATGAATATTGGGGCTCTGAACACTTCTAGAAGAAGACAATGTTAACAGAACAGTTTGGCCAGGTAAATATATTGTACTCTGTATTAGAACAGTATAGAATAATATGGAGAAAACAGTAAAACCAAACCTGCTAGGAAGAGTAGAATAGATTGCCACCTTTTATTATTGTTGTTGCTATTATTTTAATTGTTAATCTGGGGTTAATTAAAATATTGAAGAATTTAATAATCTTCCTAGCAACCATTAATATTTCTTATAGCCCAGTTTATATAAAGATTTTAAACAACTTGTCATAATTGAATTAAAAATAATATAACACTCACAAATGATTATGAATATTGGACCTTTGAGTATTTCCAGTAAAACGATAATTTAACAAAGAGAATTTTACCAGATTAATTCATTGCAATGTGGGCAGAACACTCGAACAAAATTAAATATAAAATAACTTCTCCCAATATATTTTTTAAAGATTTATTTATTTATACAAGAACTGGGGTGTGGGAGGGTGAGAGGCTTTATCAGAGACAGAGCCGGGAGCAGAACAGGCAGACGGACTGAAAACAGACCTCTCCCATGGGAGGTTCCCTGGCCGGGGTTCCCTGTCCGACTGGGAATCAAACCCGTGCTGCAGAGGCTGTGGACACATTCACAGTGCTGTGCTTAACCCATTGCACCAGCAGGGAGGCACCAATATTGTTTTCTTAAAGTGTATTAATCTTTGAGTTCAAATGGAATGAGGAATATGGCCACACTCACCTTGAAGATTTTCCTTTATAACTAAAATAATATTTCTGTAGTTAATATTATATTGTATTCTTATTAAAAACAAACTACAGTCACCCAAATGTAAACAATAAATCATAAATCTAAATGTATATTTCTTCTTACAAAGAAGTAATTGTTAAATATATAGACTGGGAGAATTTCAGCATCTTGTCCCCAGTGAAAAGTAAAGTTTAAATAATTTGTTCTTCATGCTATTCTATAAATTATTAAATATTTATACTATTTGCATTATTTATTAATATATTGATTAGAGTAACAATTGTAATATATGATCTTCTTGATGTTTTATATGTAGTTTATTTTCTAATGCACTAGAAAAGTGATTAATAGAGGAAAGAAAGATTTCATATGGTTTTATATTGCAAATGTCGGAATCCTGTGGAAGCTAATTATCAGCATTTCAAAGTTTTTCAGCTTCAAGAAAATAAGCGTATTGGAAACCAATGAATAGAGAAAAATTATACAAGTCAGATTTTTTAACAGCAATTTAGAAAACAAAGTTTTATCTTTGTAACAGTAGGAATTTATTTTCAATTACCCTAGGTAATTTGCATTCCTTAACTGCAGGAAACTAGTTTTCAGTAATTAATATTGCTTTAAACTTTATCTGGAACTCCTTCTTAAAGAGTTCTTCCTAAATGGCATTGAATTTAAAAATTAATGACCCAATTTAGAAAAAATATCACATTCAAACCCTTAATTTAGGTGATTGTTGGAGTTCATTTAGAGGAAACCTACAGAAGATACCAAGGAAGCATGACAATAAGAATGAAGTAAAATCATTTAAGTATATGTGTGTGTGCGCGCACATTTATACATGCACACATATGTGTATATATATATATAATATATGTGTTTTATATATATATATCAAATCCTGATCCTGAGTGTTAATACATGACCACTTTTTCCATTCTGTTAGAGAACTCAAGTGATTTCCAAAGAACTAGTGTTTTTTTTTTAAAGAAATGATCTACAACACATCAAAAAAAAAAATGTCTCAAACTCAGTTTCAGTACCAGTTTTGTCAATTCTCTGCCTTTATGGTTTAAGAAGGGTATGTTAGGTAATTTAGTCCATTCTTTTTTTTTTTTTTTTTAATAAAATTTTATTGTTATATTCCCCATACAATTGCAGCCCCCCATTCTGACCCCAATCCCTCCCCTCCCGCCCCCGCCCCCCTAAAAGTGTCTCTGGTTCATAGTTTTTTGTTGATTTTGATTTTCACTTTCTTATAGTTATTCATTTTCCTGGTCCATTATTTAAGTTTTCTAGATTCCTGCTATGAGTGAGACCATCCGGTATTTTTCTTTTTCTTTTTGGCTTATTTCGCTGAGCATGATCCCTTCCAGCGCCATCCATGTTGCAGCAAATTGCATGTGTTTATCTTTTTTGAATGCTGAGTAATATTCCATGGTATATATGTACCACATCTTCTTGATCCAGTCATCTATTTTTGGGCATTTGGGTTGTTTCCAAAGCTTAGCTATTGTAAACAGTGCTGCTATAAACATAGGGGTGCAGGTGTTCTTTGGAATTGATGTTTCTGTGTCCTTTGGGTAAATACCTAGGAGTGGAATTGCTGGGTCATATGGAAGCTCTATGTTTAGTAGGTCCAGAAATCTCCACACAGCTTTCCACAGTGGTTGGACCAGTTTGCACTCCCACCAACAGTGCAGAAGAGTTCCTTTTTCTCCACACCCTCGCCAACATTTGTTGTTGTTAGTTTTTTTAATATGTGCCATTCTCACTGGTGTAAGATGGTATCTCATGGTAGTTTTGATTTGCATTTCCCTGATGACAAGTGATGTTGAACATTTTTTCATATGCCTGTTGGCCATTTGCATTTCCTCTTCAGAGAAGTTTCTTTTAAGCTCTTCTGCCCATTTTTTGACTGGATTATTTTCTTTGTTGTTGTTGAGACTCATCAGCTCTTTGCAGATTTTTGTGATCAGTCCTTTATCATTAGTGTTGGGTGCAAAAATGTTCTCCCAGTTGGTGGGGTTTCTCTTTGTTTTTGTTATTGTCTCTTTTGCTGTGCAAAAGCTCTTTAATTTGATATAGTCCCAGCTGTTTATCTTTGCCTTCACTATCACTGCTTTGGGTGATGTGTCTGTAAAGATGTCTTTGATGTGCAAATCACGTAGTGTTTCGCCTATATTTCCTTCTATATATTTTATGGTTTCAGGTCTTATGTCTAGTTCTTTAATCCATTTTGAGTTGATTTTTGTGTATGGTGTGAGGTGGTGGTCAAGCTTCATTCTTTTGCATGTAGCGACCCAGTTTTCCCAGCACCATTTATTGAACAAACTTTCTTTGCTCCAATGCATAGTCTTTGCTCCTTTGTCAAAGATTAGTTGACCATAAACCTGTGGGTTTATTTCTGGATTTTCTATTCTTAATCAAAATGTGATTCATGGAATAGCAACATTGTGTAATATAAAATGCAGAAGCCTTAGTCCTACCCCAAACCTACTAAATCACAGTCTGCATTCAAACAAGCACCTAGGTGATTTATATGATTATCTTGGTGTTTTGCTCAGTTTAATTGAAATCATAATCCCAAAAACAGGTGGTATAGAGCTGAGGATTTATTGAAAAGCAGGATTAAATTGGGCCTCTTTCAGTGGACTTAACAATAAAGACTTTTTTTTTTTTTCAATGTCCAGAATCAAGGTGGCCTACAGGGATTGTAACTGCATCCCTGAGTTAAATTTCACATCAATTTGTGTTTGTTTTATTCTTAAACTGGTAGCACGATGGATATAGCTCGTATAGGCACAACAAGAATTGTCATTTTCCCAATATACCTTTTTTAAGACTAAAGAAAGAAATTTAAGAATTTCCTCTAAGGCTCTCAATGTTTCTCATATGCCAAAACTGAACCACATGCTTATCCCTAAAACAATTCATGGAAATGGAAAAAGAGATTACTTTGATTATTTGGCAAAAAGCATAAACCCCAGAAGCTCATTTGAAGGTTTCTTCCTCTGAGTCATGTATGGTTGGATTGAAAACTTTAAAAAAATGGTATTTTGTTGGGATAGATGGAGTAAAGAGAAAGATTTTTTTTAGACAACTTCCTCCTACAGTCAAAGTGGAAACATTGAAGTAGTTTTAGACAATAGAGTAATATGAGTAAATATTTGTAAAAAAAAATTATGGAAAATACATATTGAATACCAAACAGGGAACTTAGTGTTAAAAAGTTATTGCAGTTCACATGAAAATAGTATAAGTGCCCAAACTGAAGTAACTGTAGACATCAAAAAGAGACATACATAATATTTCATAAGTAGAATAGAACGGGACTAATGAACTAGAATGGACATAGAAACCGTGATGATAGGATAGCATCTAGGAGGATTTCTGCGTTACCCAGATTGAATATTAACCCAAATGTAGAAATTATGTAGATTTTGTTCACTAGATTGAATATTTCCTCAAATGTAGATATTATGTGGATTTTATTCAGTCAAATATACCAAATTACTAGACAGGGAAAGACATATTCTTGGTGATCAATAAATATTTATGAAAGTAAGAAATGAATGTCATTAACTAAAGACATTAATACAGGTAAAGTGGAAGATTTGAGGATAAACATAAATGTTTGTGGATTTATGAACAATGCTTCTCAGTACACAATTCAGAATTCAGGTGTTGGGGAGATATTTAGCACAAAGAGGAATTGATTCTTTATTTATATTCTTCACTTTTTTCCCATGTTTCTTTCCCTTTGTTTTCCTTCTATTCTTTTGTTCTCAACAGGTTTACTTTCCCCACTGATAACAGGATATTGAAGGTTATTCAGAAGGAAATCACAGTCTCTGAACTTCATGACCCAGATTTACAAACTTTGCATACTTTTCCAATATAAGCATGTTGTCTCCTGTAAGGATAAAATAGTGAAGTAGGCATATTACAGAAATAAAAGTCATTTTTGAGTTATATTATAAGTTGATACAACACTATGTTTTCTCACAACTTTGCATTTTCACATTTTCTATTTCTTCCCATAATGTTCTTACTGCCTTTATCTGCCTACTGAATTTTTACTCATAGCTGATTTTTCAAATGTGTTATCTGACTTCAATTTTGAAACTTCTATTGGACATATTTTAGTAACTCCAACCTGTGCTAGGTGCTGGAATTACAATCATAATGAGATATGATCTTTGTGTTCAAGAAAGTTATCTTGTTGTGAGGAAAATAATCTTAATACAAATTACATGAAAAGAACTAGTAATGTGCATAGGATTTTATGAGAACGAAATGATTGCTAACCAGACTTTGGATGGTGAATTGAATAAGGTTAAGAAAACTCTGCTATAGTAAAGTGACAAAGATGGAGTCTTAATTTTGAAAGTTTTTGAAGAGTAGGGGAAACCCTGGAAAAGACAATTGCATGAGCAAATCTCATTTGCTGGAAATGATAGATAACACTCTATGTGCATGGTGGAGTATAATTATGGGTAGGTTATTAATCCTTAGCAAATTATTTTTCTGTGTATGTAATTGTGTATATAAGAATGTAAATAAAAGAGGGATTTTTTTAAATATATGAAATAGGGATGACATTAATTGAGGTTGGAAATGTAAGCAGCCCAATTTCATGTAGGGTTTTGGATGACAAGTCAGTTAACTTATAACTTACTGGATAGTTAATGAAAGGACTTCTTTTTCAATCTTCCATTCCCCTTCAGTTCTCACCAAACTTATTTCCAAATCTGTCTTTTCTTTTACTATAATACCAGATGTATGGCATTGTTAGAACAATTATTTTTGTTTGTTTTCCTTTTCCCTTATAATGTCTAAATGTTTTTATTGCTTATTTCAGTTTATTATTATAGCATAATGCCTAAACATTAAACTTTCAATATATATTTCTGAGTATAATAATAAGTGTAACTTCTATAAAATTGAATTTCTTTATACTAAATGTATGCTTCACAATTCACCAGATTGTTAGACACTTGAAGATAAGATCTATGACATTTTTTATTATTTTACTAAGCTATTCAGGGATTATACATATCTGCACACCTACATATATATTCCTTAATAAATGTATAAATTGAATAAATGATAAATGGTGTAGGATATCAATTCTGATTTTTTAAAGTTCATTATACTAAGAGAAGAACTTTATATTCAATATTTTATGTGCTTATAATTAACTATAATTTTTTCTCAGTTGAGGGGAAAAAAAGATTAACTGATTCAATAGCTCTTAGATTTCAACCTTCTCTATTAGCATTTTTATATACTCTTTCAAGATCTTCCCTATACTAGGAGGGCATTAAGGTAAAATAAATGACCACTATCACTGCTTGAGTAGTTTTGATATCATGTAGAAGACCATTTGCATAGATTTCTGTTATAGAATCTATTGACCTAATACAGACATTAGATTAACCTTCAGGTAGACTTGTTAGAAAGAGCTATTAAGCATGCATGAATGGTTAAAACAGGTATACAAGCAAAGTTTATAAACCAGCATGAATGAAAAAAAATCCTGATTTTTTTTAACAGAACTATTGCACCATCCTATTAAGATAGGAAACACTTAATATATTGTATTCTGTATTTTAAAATAATCCATGCAGTGGTTTTGCAGTACATTACACAAGCAATAGCCTTGTCAGACTATCTGAAAGTTCCTGAAAAGAGTTAATTGACAGGAATCTATAGAATTGGGAATACAATCTTGAAAATCACATGGACTGCTTCTTGAACCAGCATTATATAAACTAGGGAGCAAAATATCAAATTAACTTAAGAAGCAAATTATATCTGGCAGATGAGGTCATTATTTTAAAATAAAAATAAAAGCTTTGTGAAGTTATCTTACATTTTCCCTTAGACTACATCAAAATTGATATAATAGAAAAAACATGATACAGATAGCCCTTATTTGAATTCCTGCTCACTCACTTATTAGTTGCACAACTTTAGGTAAATGATACCTTTATTCCTTATCTCTTGTTTAAGGTGGATTTATAACTGTATCATGAAGTGTTGTTACTGGGACTTAAATAATAAAGAAGAGCCTCCCTGGTGGCCAAGGAGATTGTCTCAGCGCTATCACCACTACGGCCTGAGTTTGATCCCAGGCCAGGGAGCTAACCCACATATGGCGTAGCAGATCTCTCCTGTCTCATTGGCTGCTGCCCTTTGCAGTGCATTTCAGTAAATCCACCTATTCTGCTCCCCAATCTATTTCTGGTGAATCCTCTCACCCCCACACGTAACTCTGGCCTATACTCCAGTTCTTCTATGCAAGTAATAATAATAATAATAATAAACCAAAAATCAACATTTAAAAAAAGTTAAAAAAAGAATGAAAAAAGAGAATGGAGAAACAAATTAGGTATATCAAGCAGTATGCCCTCCACCAATGGAACATTATTATTGCCAAATAAATGAACTTATTATCTTTGTTCACCTTGGATGTTTTAAAGTAGGGACCAGTAGTATACCCTAGTTTTTGTTGTTTTGGGGGATCTTTTAGTAAGAATTTTAATTTCATTGTAACTTTGGTTTCTATGTAGGATATTGTAAAAAGAAAAATGTGAGAAAATAAGTTTTTCAAAATTATTTATTGATATTATGGTTCTATTTTTTGATATTTTTTAAAATATTTATTTATTTATTTATACAAGCATTGGGTACAGTCAGAAGCACGGGAGGGTGAGAGAATTCACCAGAGCCAGAGTGGGGAGCAGAGAAGGTAGAAGGACCGAGGTACACTGCTGAGGGGAGCAGCGGGCGGCAGGGGAGGTTTGCGCGCCATGTGGGGCCCTCCTCTGGTGGCCGGGGAGGCCGGGGAGTGAACCCGCGCTGCAGAGGCTGCGGGCAGCTTCGCAACCCAGTGCTCAACCGCTGCACCACCAGGGAGGCCCTATATTTCTATTTTCTGAGAGCTTAACAGTATTAACATCAAACACTTCCTTGGTACTTGTTAGATGTCAGGTGTAAATGTGCTAAATACTTTATATATAATTAACAAATTTAATACTCACAAAGCATCTATGAGAGAAGTAGTGTTATTTTCTCTATTTTGAATTTGAGAAAGTGAGTCATGAAGCTAAGATCAAGGTTACATAATTATTAAGTGGTAGAACCAGCATCCACCATCCACTCTAAAGTCCGTGTTTTAACCATTTCATAGCTCTGTTGCTTTTCAGGTGTGATTTGTTTCTATAAGTAATTTTACACTTGTTCTGTTTCTTTAATGAAAACCTCCTACCTGAAAATTAAAGTTCCTGTCAATAAACTCATGTTTAAAAATTTTAATATACATTATGAGAGTATCATTTTAATAGAGGTATCATGTGTATTTAGTTACTATTACTTGCAATTATTGAATTTATAGTGGCCATTAAGTGACTCCAGCTGTGGAGGACATAAAGTGATTGTTTTTGTCCTTAACAATGGTGGGTGAGTTTTCACTTGTTTCCATATATGTTCTTACTAGTGCTTTCTCTGCCTTTTACATTTTTTTCCCAAAAAAATTTAAGGAAACATAACACATTTTAATGATTTTAATTAAATTTCTAAATCTGATTGTAAAATGAAGCCAGATTATGAGACAGGATGAAGAACATGTCAGCAAATGAAACTGGTATTTGAAAGATTTATAGGTAAAATAATCTTTTTGAAGTGAGAACTCAAAAAAATTGTGAATTCAAGTGTTCACACATTTTAGAACTTGATTTCCTATTAACTTTATTTTTATAAAAATTTCAGGGGATGGATTCTTAATGATAGCTGGGAACTGATTCACAGTTTGGACAAAGGTGTTATTTATGGAAAAAAAATATATCAGAGATTATCTTGACTTGCAAAATTTTTATTTTTAATATGTAGATACCATTTCATTACTTGTTTCTATATGAAAGTAAATACCTTGCCTATAAACCTTAAATAATGGAATCGTATTTAACCTTAAATAATAGAAGCTTATTTAAGAAATTTCATGCATTAAAATTGGTTAAAAAGCTTTTATATAGTGAAAGTATAAGTATATATAAGTAGATTATATAGTATAAGTAGATTAAAAAGTATCTTTCTAGGTATCTTTACCTGGAGTTAATATCTAAGATATATAAAAAAACTTATACAATTCAAAAATAGAAAAACAAATGATCCAATTAATAAATAGGCAGCAGGATCCAAACAGACAGTTCACCATAGAGAATATCCAAAAGTCTAATGGATAAATGAAAAAATGTTCATTGTCAATTCCAATAAGAGAGATAGGGTTTAAAACCACAATGAGATACCATCTCACATCCAGATCAGATTAGAGTTATTGTGGTAAGATATATATACCAAAAAAATAATTAAATTGTAGAATTATAATAGAAACATCTATTCAGTCATTCCTTCAAAGTCAGGATATTAAGCAGCTCATTAAAGTATGTAAATATAACACTTGAATCTAAAAGGAAAGAACCTGCAAATTCATATTTATAGACTTATACATAAGAAAACCTATCATTTTTTAAAAAAAATTCAATAATATTGTCATGATTTTTTTAAATTTATCTTCTTTTTCAATGCATTTGCATAATACATTTTTAAAAATACATTCTAAAATTGTTGTTTGTATGTTTTAGTGAATTGAATAGACATCTTGAGGTATCTCAGATTAGATAGCTTGAGCTTGTTAAAAACAAGCCTGGTAGAAAAATCATTAAGACATTGAATGAAGGGTTTATATAATAATGCTGTAGAATGAGAAGGGGGGTGAAAATGTACACAGATGAGAAAAAGAATATAGCAAAGATAGGTTCTCATTCTAAGAAATTAAAATTCAGTAAGTAAAAGAATCACATGAATGATGAAAGTAAGAGAACTGTCATGTACTTGTATTTCCTAAATAATAAAACCTCCCTGTTTATATATTTACTTTTTATTACTTTCAAAGTATAGCAAATATTATATTAAAGTATATAGTGATGCATTTCAGCTTATAATAATCTGTCTTTGAAGATAAACTTTCTTTCATCTCACTTTGTATTTTAGCTCAGAAAAGATCTTTCACTCAAACTCCAAATGGGGAACACATCTATATTTCTGAATTTCAAATTTGCAGTAGTATTAAACCATATAGAAAATAAAAAATGAGAAATTTGCCTAGATGTATAACTTTTCCATCCCACCATCAGCTGAAATGAAGGCCATGTCAGGAGTAGAACATATTCTATTTGCGGTGATGAATAACTAGTGCTAACAGCAGCTACAGAGGCAGGGCCATTAGAGAGATGGATGAATGTATCAGTAAGTACAGGCACACATATCTGCTGATGGGAAGGTCACAAAGCAAACATTAACAATTAAGAACATTAATACAGTCTCCTATACCAATGCTTTCTCAATAGTGACTTTTGACAGGTACAATCTGGCTCCCATATGTCTTCAGTTAAACCTCAGGGACAGTTTTAGTTCAGTACACAAATATGTCTGCAAATTTGCCTTTCAAGCAACTAAGGAAACAACTGAGACAACTGAGACAAAGTGTTTAGGTTTTGTTTTTGTTTTTGTGTTTTGTTTTTTTTTTGTTTTTTTTTTCCATCCTGCATACCTTGGAATTAGTTTCTTTCCTGAGTAGACAAATGAGGAAACTGGTCTGTGAAGGACTATATTATAAAATATTACAAAGTATGCAAAAAGGAACTCTGCTTTTTTAAAAGTAACTCTTTATGTTGTTTCCTATTGAAGTCCGTGTGTGTTTGTGTGTATGTAAATGATCTCAAAATAAATGAGGTTGCCAAAATAAGGACTTTTAGATAGGGAAGTCATGCTATCCACTCTTAGACATTTAGAATAACCAAAGAGGATGTCAATCAGTTTCCCAGTTATCATAATGCTTGTCTTGTTTTGTTTGGGACTCTGAACATGCCCTAGACTAAGAATTAATACAGATGTCAGGACAAATGATACAAGACTTTAATGGGTATAGAAATAAAAAAGGCTGTTATTTACATAGTAAACAGCAAAACAATTATCCAAAGAGAAGGGCTCAGATTAGGTCTAGAGTGAAATGAGCAACAGAAGTGGATTTTTTTGGCTAGGAGGTGGGGCTGACTTTCTTGTAGTCCTGCTCAGATGGGGGTTTATGTGAAAGTGAAAAGTGGGCTTGAAAGTCATTAACAATCAAGCACTAAAAATTCAGTTTTTCTCTTTATTATACTTATTTTAATATCAGAAACAATTAATATATCAACATCTCAAAAGAAATGAGGTAGCCAAAATAATGACTTTTAAATGGGGAAGTCATACTATCTACTCTTAGAATTTTTTTTTAAAGATTTATTTTTATTTATTTATACAAGTACTGGGTACAGTCAGAAGCGTGGGAGGGTGAGAGAATTCACCAGAGTCAGAGCAGGGAGCAGAGCAGGTAGAAGGACTGAAGTACACTGCTGAGGGGAGCAGCGGGCCGCAGGAGAGGTCTGCACACCATGTGGGACCCTCCTCCGGTGGCCAGGGAGCAGCTAGGGATAGAACCGTTGCTGCAGAGGCTGTGGGCAGCTTCGCAAGCCAGTGCTCAACCGCTGAGCCACCAGGGAGGCCCTACTCTTAGAATTTTGGAAGTAAGAAATTAATATAAAGTAGTTATTGTGGAGTTTTAATCTACTGATAAACTGTAATATCTTCAGTAGAACAAGTACACTTGAATTTTCATAGTATTTCTAAGAGATTTTATGTTATCTTATTTAAACATCACTAAATCAGATGACTTAGAGCTGAAGTTATTTTCATGATTAATTAATATTTCATTCTTCAGGTTAGTTGTGAAATCATTAAAAAACTTCCAGTTAAAAAATAGATCTTAATTATTACTATCTCTTCAACAAGAATTGCTTTTAAAAAATATTTTTACCTGAGCTTTGTTGTTCTTAAAGAATTTTAAATTTAATTTATTTGTATTTACAGAAATTGGGGTTAGACCTTACAGTGAACAATTTTCATAACAAATTACAGACATATTTATAGGAAATATGTACAAACTACATGAAACAGTAATAAATATAAAGATTAGATATGTTAATATTTTTAATACAGGGTGAAGACCAAGGAGAGGAAAGAAACCTGACATTTATTAAGCACTCATATGTCAGACATCACATCAGGTGTTCTACCTATTTTTCATATCTCTTCCATGAAAAGGAAGGTGTCATTTTTCACAATTTATCTTTGATGATACTGAGACACAGAGAGATTAAGAAATATTTACAAAGTTTTTTCATGTTCAGTATGCAGAATAGTATTAATATGCAATCTGTAAAATGATATTTCAATAAAAGGCATGGACAGGTATATGTGTTTGTGTGTGTGTGTGTAATTACATAAAGACTGTTTTAATCTCAGCTTAATTACAAGAATTGATATTCCCATAGCAAGGTCTACATTGTTCTCTTACCAGTATAAATAGGTTCCATGCTATTGTCATATTTTTTATGACAATATATTTTCTCCATGTATTTTCTCTATGTTATTCAGAAGATCATAACAACTCACACATTTTATCACATTTAATTGTTCTTTCTTTCACCAGAGCATTATATTAATTTCCATTTATAATACTCTCAGAGTCTACTTTTTAAATACTCTAAAATTCACAGAAATGTCTAATATTTCTTAATTATATCACTGTGAACATGTACTAATTTCCTACTGTTACTGTAAAACCACAAGTGTTCTATTTGACATCATTGAAGGTTGTAAGTCAAAATGCATGGGCTACATTCAAAATCATAGGTGTTTTACTTTTGTAAACCCTATGGGAGAATCTGTTCTTTGTTTCAATTTTTGTTTTTGTTTTTGTTTTGCTGGCTTTTCAGTGTCTTTTCTCATGGACCTTTCATCTCTCTTCAAAGTTTGACTTGAATGATTCCCATTTCTGTTTCTGCCATAACGCCTCATTCTTTGATTCTGTGGTTATTCCCTTCTACCATTTTAAAGGATCCTTGTGATTATATTAAGCCCACTGGATAATTCAGGACAATCTTACTATCTCAAAATCTTTAACTTAATCACATTTACAAATACCATTTTTCCATGCAAGGCATCATATTTACCAGTTCTGATAACGAGAATGTGGACATCTTTGGGTGGGGGGAGAGGATATCATTCTATCCAACACATACACACACATACACATAGTATCATAATTTTTAATACATAAAATTTAAATATTGTCTGTTATGGTGATATCTTCTACCAGTCCATACCATTATTTTAAATTAGTGTTTCAATCTTCACTGTTAAATATAAGATGGGGTTAAGGGAGTGTCATCAGGATGCTTGGGTTCTTATCCTAAACCTGCTACTGACTGCTCTTGGTTAAATTAATTAATTTCGGGAAATTTTGGTTTATCTACAAATTAAATGATACGTGAAATTCAAGTTAACATTGTTAAAATATATACATTTAATATTTTCCATATCAGTCAGTCTTTTTGACAACAAAATTATAAAATAAGTTTATCCCATAGGGCCTCCCTGGTGGAGCAGCAGGTTGGGCGCAGCACTGTGAGGCTGTCTGCAGCTTCTGTGGTGCAGGTTCAATTCCTAGCCGGCCACTGAGATTCCCATATGGTGCAGCAGATGTCTCCTGTCATGCCTGCTGCTCCCCTGAGCAATGCTTTTGGTCTGTCTGCCTGTTCTGTTCCCTACTCTGTCTCTGGTGAATTCTCTCACCCTCCCCATGCCTCTGGCCTGTGCCCCAGCTATGTATAAATAAAAAATAAATCTTTAAAAAAACAAAGATTATCCCATATATCTGGCACTTATGATCTGCCTTTTACTTCCCTTAATAAAACATTATATTGGGAGACAGCAATTCAACAAATGGACTTTGGAGCTCCACAAATATTGAGTTCTTAACAATCTTATTATTAAATAAACAAATACTAGAATTGTGCCAAAAGGACATTTTTTTCTGTTTTTTTAAAAATATATTTAAATGGCAGATTTATTAGGAAAAGGGTCAGAAAAGTAAAGTACACTTGCATAGACACCAATGAGCAGGAATAGCTGCCCCGGAAGGGACAGGTTTGCTAAGAGAGGCCTGCAAGGTTGCAGGCGGGCCGCCTTAGGGAGAGCTGCCTCTGCTGAGGGAGGTCAGTGAAGCAAAGTCCCAGCATGGTACAGGTCACTGGTAGGCAGGAAGCTGCTGCCCTGCAGAGGGAGATAGTTGGTGAAAAAGGCACCTGCATAGTCACAAGCAGGCAGACAGAGTACTACCTCGAGCCTGTGCAGAGACTGAACTGATAAAGTCTTTTTCTGTTTGGGAGGGGCTCACTCCTTGTGAGTTGTCAGTTGGCTGCTAATTTTGGATAACTATGTAGAATTTGAAAGGGATGGGAGAATCTACAGTGGGCTCAATCTCCATATCTTTACCTTTGGATATGCCCTCTGATACCTGCTTGGACGTCATGCTTTGTAATCTAGGCTTCAGTGCCTAAGGAGAGTTTCTGCAACTGTGTCCTCTGTGCTTAAGGATCTTGGTTTCCATAGTTGTGTCAGTGGCTATGCTAATCTCTTCTACCCCCTCCTCGTTGTGTGAGCCAGGTTTCTGGTCTTGCGGCATACCTCCTTTTCAGGTTTTTTTTTTTTTTTTTTCTATTCTTGTCCTCCATCATCCCCTCTATGACTATATCTGGCACAAAATCTTTTGGGGAGTTGAAGGGAGGAGGTCCATCTGTTGTTTTTTTTAATATCCTTCTTTTTAAACATTCTATCTTCTGTCCTATTATCCAAATTTAACTTTGGACTATAAAGTTATTTCTCAAATCTTCAATTTTGGTAACAGTGTAAATAGAAATTAAAATAAAAATCTACCTCATATAGTTAGCAAAATCTGAATAGGTTTAGTCATCCCTCATAAACAAGTGGCCCAACATTTTAGTTTGCAAAGAACGCATACTTGTCACTTTACATTTCCATCATTGACCAAAATGGGTTTGCTTTGCATTGTTAGAATAGAAACCCTCTTTGATCAAGCAACTCCTCAGTGACCTTTGCTGTGTTATGAAGGGAACTTAGACTATTGGAGTGAAACTCTAGTTAGAGGCACATAAAGAAACCCACACATCACTTCTCAATTTCATCTGACAAAGCAAGTTACTAAGATCAGTATGAGTACTCCTGATATCAGCTCCAAAAGAGGAGTTTATCCCTCTTTTGGGAGAAACATTTTAAGGTGCACAGTCAAACCTAATAGGGATAGGGCAGAAGTATATATTCTTTCAGGAAGGACTGGCAAATATTTGGAAAATTAATACATTTTATCATAGTATAAGAAAACTTTGTCCAATATAAGAATTATTCTACTTTACCTAATTTATGGTTTTACTTTCTTTATCTCATGCAGATACTGTAAATTTGTATTATGTATTTTTTTAGAATATCAGCAAAATGAATGGCATGTTATAAGTAATAACAGCATACTCATTTCATTTTGTCTTCCTATCATTTTCTGAAGCTAAATTTACCCTGATCTCTTTTGTTTTTGTATTCGTTTTTTAGTTTGAAGATTAATATGTAATTTACAAACAGTATGATTTACCAAATATACGAGTAAAGCATTTAACAAATGTATACATTTGTGTACATTCTAATGCAATAATAATAATTACATACAATTTCTTCAAAAAGTTTTTGTTCAGTCCCTCCATAGATTCTGCTTCGGATTCTCAGCCCCTGACAATGATTGCCTTGTTATTTTCACATACTTTTATATTTATTGGAATGCTGTCTAAATGGATTCATACTGTATGTATGTACTTTGTCTTATTTGTGTGTCTCAGTAGTCACTTCTTTTGTATTATCACATCAAATGAGAAAAGCTCAACTTTGTAATCCTTTTTAAAATAAGACAATTAAATTTTTCTAGTTTGGGAACATTATTAATAAAGTTGCTATGAATATCTTACAAGTCTTCATGTAGACATGTATTTTTATTTTTTACATATCTATCTAAAAGTGGGATTGCTGTGACACATGGTAAGCATATGATTAACTTTTAAGAAATTAAAAAACTGTTTCTATCAGTTTTGCTTCATATATAGATGCTCTGTTATTAGTTACATCTATATTTATAACTGTTACAATAATATACTGTACTGATTTATTATCATGGTGAATATACTCTTATGATAATACTTGATTTTAAGCTTATTTTCTCTGACAGTTTTAGATCTCTTCAAGCTCTGTTATGATTTTTCTACGTGTAGCATCCTCTTTTTAGTCTTATACTACTATTTTACTTGAGCTTCTGTGTTTAAGGTATATCTTAGGCATCATATGCTAGATTGTTCCTTTTTATCTAACCTGACAATCTCTGTCTATTGAGTGGAAGGTTCAATATGCATTTAATATAATTATTAATACTTTTGTATTTAGTTTGTCAATTTGCTAAGCCTGTCTTAATAGTTTTCTGTTCCTCAGTTCATTATTGTCTTGTTTTCTATTGTTTTCAAAATTTCTTTTTCATTAATCTATTAAGTTTTAGTTATTTTTATTTTCATTATTTTACATATATTAATTGATATGAGTTAGTATTGAATTACTTCAGGTAAAATGCCAGAACATTAAAAAATACAATTCTATTTGGCATAGCTCTTACTCTTGGGAATAATAGATTTACCTTCTCTGTGATTTCTTTGCTCTTAGAAATTTTAATGATTTCCTACTGCTCTGTTGCATATCTCAACAGAATCGTTGAGTATTGTTTGCTATGGACTTGCCATACATGATCTTTACTATATTGAGATATGCTTCTTCTGTCCCCAATTTGTTGAAAGTTTTTATTATGAAAGAATCTTGGCATAAGGATCAAGTCTCAGCTCTATCACCACTATGGCCTGTGTGTAATCCCCCACAAGGGAGCTAACCCACATATGTTGCAGCAGACCTTTCCTATCTCTCTGCTGCTCCCCTTAATAGTGTATTTCAGTAAATTCCCCTGTTCTGCTCCTCCTCTGTTTCTGGTGAATCCTCTTACCCCACCTGCCCAAACCCCTCTGGCTTACACTCCAGTTGCCTATGCAAACTAAAATAAACAAAAATCTTTTAAAAAAGGAATCTTGAATTTTGCTAAATGCTTTTCCTGCATTTGTTAGGATGATTCTATGTTTTCTTTCATCCTGTTAATGAGGCATATCACATTTTGAATCACATATGTTGAGACATCCGTGCAACTCATCAATAAATCCAATTTATTCATGGTGTATAATCCTTTTAATATATTGTTTAATTTGATTTGCTCATTTTTTTCTCTTTTTTTAAAGATTTATTTATTTATACAAGAACTGGTGTACAGTTAGAGGTGTGAGAGGGCAAAATAATTCACCAAAGACAGAGCGGGGAGCAAAACAGGCAGACAGACTGAAAGCACTGTTGAGGGGGCAAGGCAGAAGAGGTCTGCTGCACCATGTGGGTTTCTCCCTGGCCAGCTGGGAATCAAACCCACACTGCAGAGGCTGCAGACAGCTTCACAGCGCGGCCCTCAACCCGCTGCGCCACTGTGGAGGCCCCTGGTTTGCTAATTTTTTTGAGAACATTTGTATCTGTATTTATCAGGGATATTGGCTTACAATTTCCTTCTCTTTTATTACCCTGGGTCTTATTCTCTCTGCGAATGTTCTATTACCATATTGTTCCTTTACATTACCAGTTGATATCCCAGCCTTCAATTCTTATCCCTAGTATTTTTGACAATGAATAATTTAATTTTCTGTCTGTGAGTTATATGGCCAACACCCTGGTTGTTTGTCAATGCACTGAAGAAAGGAAGAGTCAGTTCTAACTTCTACCATTATAAGTAGTTTGAGATTAAACTCTTTCCCTGAAATTATCTACTCTTGGATACTTTCCAGAGTTTTAAAAATATTCCTTGATTTTTATTTTACTTTTACAATTATTTTCTATGAATGATCCCAATAACATTTCATTTCTCCACTTTTACATACTTTTTATTAATTTTACTTTATCTTGTTCAATTTTTCTAACCACTGTATAAACTTGGAGTACAATGGGTAATTAAATATTACATAAGCAATAAATCAGTCTATCAAAAATGTTTGATATGTTCATTATTTAGTAGTAAATAATTTGTGATAAGATAGTAGTAATATGAAGCATAGTTCTAATAATCATGTAGAAAAATCTCTATATTAGAGTTTATATGGCTGTTCTATAAATATTTATATAAGAGGATTTATTTTGTGATTTTGAGTCCAGCAAAAGGATTATCTATTCTTGTTCAAGTCATTTGAAACAGGGAAATTGTAACATGATTTGAAACATGAGATGTTGATACATTTAAGATCCATCATTGTGGTTTCCCTCTGAAATTCCTGGGAGCTCATCATATTTAGTCAACATGACACCCAAATATGCTTTTTCTATGAATGTTACATTCTTTCTATATTCTTATATAGCCCAAGTTTTGTGGCTGACATGTCTTGACAAATTCTTCATTAAATGCACTCCTTCCTTATGGCCCACTCTTGTAGATATTCTAAAACTGTTCAATGTTGTTATGAGGTACATTTATATAATGAAATGTATGATCCTGTAATAGAGAATCCTAGGGAATATTTCCTATGTCATGCTACCAAAGATTATGGTAATAACTGATAATCTTTAAGAAAGTGTTGCTCAGGGTTGCTCACTATTCACTGATTTTCCATTATGTATTTATTGGTGTGATAAAATATAGAAGCTTATTTCATGCTTTCTCAAACCTACTGAGACTAAAATCATCTTCCTTCTCTGTATATACAAAGCCAGAAACAATCTCAGAGCAATTTATCTTTCTTTCCTTAGCCATTATGTGATCATCTCTATGAATCTCCTTGGGAGGCACTGGTTAGAAAGAGAAAAACTACATTAAAGCAGGTTGAGTGAAGAGCCTGAAGGATGAGAAAGAAATCAGAAAGAAAACAGTCAGATGAAAAAAGATCAATATGACATTTAATAAAAACTTGTTGACCTAGAGGCATTCAAAGAAAATCTCCATGCAAGCAGAAGATCAAGAGTGTCCTTGCTATGAGTGTTAAAAAAAAAAAAGCAAAAAAAAAAAAAAAAAAGCATAAGATGAGTGACCAATGAGATGAGAAGTTCACAGTGCTAGAAAAAAAGTTAAGAGCATAAGAGTCAGAAAATGTAGAATAGAGATCAAACTAAGAGCAACTTAAGAGGCTCTGGAAGGCAGCTCAGCAGGAATTGTTTAAGCTTGGTGTGAGTCTGGGAGGTCAGCCTATCAATCATGAGAAAAGTCATTCAACCAAAAAGTAGAGGAGGATATTGAACATTTCTGATAATCACAGTTTTTTAAGCAGAATTTTTCTACAATTCTTTTTTAGGGAATAGTAGGGGATAGTACATATTGAGTGCATTATCATATTTGCTCTACCATTTAATGTACCTTCATGATGAGACATTCCATTCTGATTATTATTCTCTCTGCTAACTGCAGTGCTAATGTTTATACTTAATCATACCAACTTCTTCTGATGGCATTTCCCCCCGCCCTGAAAGTCAATAACCTCCCTGTAGACCTGCTTGTTAAATTCTTCTTTATGTATTATGCACATTAAATAGCGTACAGGAATATTGACCTTTTAATGGCTTTTTTTTTTTTTTTAGTGGCCTATATTGACTTTGTTTCTAAACTTTATTATTTCGGAGGAAGTGATGAAGAGTTCATGAAATGAGTGAAATCAAAGTAACTTTTGCAGAGACCCAGTATTGATTATTTGGCATCCTTTAATAGACCGTATTCCAATCATCCCTTGATTGCCATTTAGGTCTAATTGTATTATTTCCCCTTTCATGAGGTCACACAATTCATATTATATACCAACCAATTACATTTACTTGTCTTCTTTTTTTATATTTATTAATTTACTTTTTAAATTTTCTTGTATTATTGTTAACTTTTGTACAATATTTGATTTCTCCCCTCAGGTGTAATCCTCTTAATTGTCCCACTGCCACGGCAGCTGTGAACCATCACCATAATTCTTTGTGCTCTTCTGTCCCCTGTTTTGACGACTCCTCCTTCCTCTCCCCTTCTGTATGCTTCAGATCGATTGTTTGCCTGCAAGTTTTGTCTTTTTCCTGACTCTTTGTTGGGTTTCTCTATATCCCCCCTATAAGCGAGACCATGTGATAGTTTTCTTTTTGCTTCTGACATATTTCACTTAGCATAATCCCTTCTAGCGTCTCCCTACCCTGGTAAAATCAGGGAAGTTTGTTCCCAATGTACCACACCACAACCCCTACCACCTCATGCCCACTGAGGTGCTCAGAGCTTCTGGGAAGCCTATGGAATTCAGGAAGGGGAAGGGCCAGGCTTACTTTACGTCCATTTGGCACCTAACCCACTGCAGACAGGTGGGCTCCTTACTTGTATAAAGAACACTGACTGTTGTGTGGCATAGAACCAACTCACCTGGGGCTGCAGGCATCTAGTTTGTCATTCCCCAAAGATACCTCTCTTCTCCAACCTGGACTCCCAGGATTTCCTTAAGCTCCCCGTGCCACCACCTACTTACAATAACACTGACCGCTGAGTAAGTGGTGACATAACACATCTGGAATTGTTGGCAGCAAGCTTAATGGTCTGAAAATGGCAGCCATGCCTTCCACACCCATACTTCCAGGCTTCCCTAGGCTCCAAGCCCACTGCAGCTAGGTGAGTACTGCTTTCTGGAAGGAATGCCAGTTGCTGGGCAGAGAACTGATTTACCTGGGGCTGCTGGTGGTTTATTTGGCAGTCCTGAAAGGCACTTGCTTCTCCCTGCCTGTACTCCAGAGGCCTCCCAGCAACTGCTAACCTACCACAGTGAGATAAGCACATGTTTTCTGAGACATAATGAAATGCTGGATGGTCACTGAGATGACAGCACCTGTGACTGCTGGCAACTAGCTTGTAGGTCTTGAGAAGCAGCTGCCCCTCCCTCATCTGAGATTGTCATGAATTTGGTCAATCCTACTACTAATCAGCCTGCAGCTATTCATATTGCCTGTCTGTAACCCAAGCCCACAGCACTTTGGCCACTCTGTTCACGTCAGAGTTCTCAGCAGAAAGGCACTATTAACAAAACCTATTGAGATTAAAAATAAGCTGTAGCTGAAGGGTGAGTTCTAAAATCATCTCCAGGTAACTTTTAACTTCTTCTTTGTTTTCCTCATTTGTTCAGTGATTGTTCCATAATGTGTTGCTCGTTCTCCAGATACTAGAGATTTCTCCTGCTTTCTTTTTATAATTTTAATTCGATACTATTGTGTTCAGAGACTATACTTGATATGATTTCAATTATCATGACTTAACATTTGTTTTGTGACAGCATGTAATCTATCCTGGAGGGTGTTCATGTGCACATCAGAATAATGTACTCTTTTTTTTTTTTTTTGGTGTAGTATCCTATAAATATCTAATAAGGTCCTGTTGTCTAATTCCTCATTTAAGGCTATTATTTCCTTGTTGATTATCTGGCTGGTTGCTCTGTCCATTAGTGAAAGCAACATGTTGAATAATACTACTACTTTTGTGTTGCCGCCAGTGTCTAGATTCTGATTTGATAATAGTTGCATTATATATTTTGATGGTCTTTGGTACATACATATTGATGAACTTATGTCTTCCTGATGTATTGATCCTTTAATCACTATATAATCTCTGTCTTAAAAGAGCAGTTTTTTTTCCAGTTTTCGTTATTACTTCTATATCTACATCCAGAAACATATGGGCCAGGATGATGATTCTGCCAAGACAAGATATCCTGTGTTCCTGCATAATCTAGTCAAAGCACCACATAGTGGTATTTTGATATTCCCTAATTTCTAACTTCTCAGAAATATAATTAACTGGAATGGCCAACAAAATCTGGGAAATGGGGTGAATGATGAGTCTATAATAATCCACATAACTTATGCGAAAGGGAGGGTTGATAGCAGTGCCATCCTAGGCAATATTCTTTTTTTAAGATTTATTTATTATACAAGAACCGGGGTACAGGCCAGATGTGTGGGAGGGTTAGAGGATTCACCAGAGACAGAGAGGGGAACTGAACAGGCAGACTGATGAAATACACTGCTGAGGGGAGCAGCAGGCGAGACAGGAGAGGTTGGCTTTGCCATGTGGGATTCTTGCTGGCTGGCTGGGATCGAACCAGCGCTGCAGAGGCTGTGGACAGCTTCACAGCGCGGCGCTCAACCGCCTGCGCCACCAGGGAGGCCTCCATCCTAGACAATATTAGAGAATAGCTTGTGACCTTGGGGAACTAAGAAGGACATTTTTTGGTATCATAGTTTGTGCTCCTTTATAGAAAACTGTAAATGGACATTTATTATTATTGACAACGGTATATTCAGTTTCAGTGTAACCATACATTATCTTATACTTGGTCTCAGGGACAAGAACAAAGTTCTTTTTGTTCTCAATTTAATGTGAAGGATATTTTGAAGTATATTATATATGACTTCTGTCACAGCTGAGTATCAATTTAGTTTATCATCACAGTCATATCATTAGAGTTTATGTACAGTAGGCAAGAATTAGATGAAACTGACTGATCCTCTGAGAATGATAACAGGAGAACAGATAGAAATTAGATGTACTGAAGGTGAAGGTTGGAACAAACTTTATTATAGGATTACAACTAAAGACAAGCGTTGTTTAAGTTTATTGGCTGTTTCTTTTCACAAATCATTATTATTTATTCTCTCAAAATTGTATGGAGCACTTTTTCCAGCATTTATTTAATGACACTCTTTAAATAGGTGTTACTGTTTCTCAAAAAGCAAATTTGAAAGAAGTTTTAATTAAACTATACAAGCATATGGATCATAATATAAGTTAAAGGTTAAGCTCATTTTTAATTTTGTGTTTCTCACAGTTAATTTTTCCCATGTAATTTAATAATTGTAAGTGTCAAATTTAAGTTGTAAGTACTTCAATTAATGACTTTCTATCAATAAAAAGCAGATCCTAATTTCTCCTGCTATTTGTAAAATAAATACTAAAAATAAAAGGTATCTGATTCAAACATTTTAACTAATTTTAAGTACGTGTGATTAAAATATTGATAAAAGTCTCCCCCATATTTCAGGCACAAGATTGCACTCACATTGTTTTCTGTAAATCACATATTATTAACATTTAAGAATTCACAGAGGGGTCTGATCTGCTGAAAAAATTCCTTCTAGTTTGGTATAATACTTTATTTGTAATTAAAATATTCCCTTCCTGACTTCCCACCCTTCTCTACACCATAATGATTTTTTACAATGTTGAAAACAATTTTTACAATTTTAAAATAATTTTGGATTTAAAGAAAAATTGCAAAAATAATACAGGGAAGTCATATATCCCACATCCAAATTCCAAATTCCCCTATTATGAACTTCTATGGTATTGGAAGTATCAAGTAGTGAGTGACTATCGATGCTCTATTGTTAACTAAAACCCACACTTTATTCAGATGTCCTTTGTGTGTGTGTGTGTGTGTGTGTGTGTAGAGAGAGAGAGAGAGAGAGAGAGGAGAGAGAGAGTGTGTTAACACTGGTTTACATTTTCGTTTCCATTATAGACGTATACATTTCCCCCTCATCATGTAATATTTCCATTGTGTGCTCACCTCTCCTCTTTTTCTCGTCCCTCACCCTCTCCCTATCTCTGTCCCTCTGGTTGTCCCTATTGCAAAGCTTTACTATCAGCAGATGATACCATCTAGGATAGCATGTTATATCTTAGTCTTCTCTTGTCTAACCTTTTGAACACTTTCTCACTTTTCTTGTTTTTGATGATTTTGGCAGTTTTGAAGAGATCTGGTCAGGTATTCTGTCTTTCAAATAGATATTGTCTGATGTTTTCTTATGATAAAACTGGTATCATGTTTTTCAGGAAGACTACAGAGGCAAATTATTGCTTTCATCACATCACATCAAGGATATACTATTTTTTTAACAAATTAATTCTTTTTTTGCATTTTTAAGATTTATTTATTTATACATACAAGAACTGGGGTACAGGCCAGAGTTGGGGGGTGAGAGGATTCACTAGAGACAGAGTGGGGGAACAGAACAGGAAGACTAACTGAATTACACTGCTGAGAGAAGCAGCGGGTGGGACAGGAGAGGTCTGCTGCACCATGTGGGTAGCTCCCTGGCCGGCCCCAGGGGATTGAACTCATGCTGCAGAAGCTACAGATAGCTTCACATTGCTGTGCCTAACTCCTTGCACCAGGGAGGCCCCAAGGATACACACTATTTATATAACTTTTCGTTGTTGATGTTGACTTTAATTAGATGGCTTAGGTAGTATGCCTAAGGTTCTATTTCTCTTTTCACCCTTTTGATACCAGATTCTTTAGAAGGAAGTCACCATGTACTGCCTTCGCTTTAGGAGAAGAGTTATGGCCCTTGAATGTGAAGTAGTTACATAAATTATTTGATTTTTTTTTTGCATGGAAAATTGATCTAATCCCCTCAAGTCATTTATTTAATAAAACATTAAATTATTTTGGTATGGATAATGGATTTTTATATTATGCTTTCGGCATAATGTACTACTGCTTTATTTATTTTGTTGCTCACATTATTCTGGTTTAGACTATTAGGGGCTCTTTCAGCATGATCTTGTATCTCTTTGTTCTTCTATCTTTTGTTTTCTCATGTTATCTTTCTTTTTTAATTTTAGTGCCTTTATTTGATACTTCAAGATTCTCTTGAATATTCTCTGCAGTAGTCCTAGAATCAAGCAGTTTCTCCAAGGAGTTATGATATTTTCCATTGGAGAAGTGTATTAGAAGCCACATTTTGGGTGCTAGTAATCTCTCTGCTATCAGTAGTGTATTTTTTGCTAACAAAAGTCAAAAGATAATTTCCTTTTCTGTATGCATCTATGTTTGTATGCATGTAGAACATCTGAAATGTTTTGTTTCTTCATTATAATATTCATTTCAAGTTAAATTACAAAGGTTATATCCCCCTTACAAAAGTCCTTAGTTGGAGTTACAGTTAATTTTTTTGAGTGTGTTAGAAACAATGAATTATATCTAACCATGATGTTGAAATGGTAATTGAAAGAAAAACAAAGGATGGTTATTCAATCCAGTGTGGGGATGAAGCTCGTCTCTTGAGAAATGATATTAGCTTTCAATTAGTGTGTAAATTATTACAAACTTAGTTACTTTAAAAATCCTCTCATTCTTAACTCCAGATACTGATACTGGTTTTCTACTCACGGTGTCATAATACTAGTATAAAGGCATTAGCAGACTTTGTTCTTATCTCGTGCTTGAGATTCTCTTTCTAAACATATGTGGTTGGACAAAATTCAGTTCCTACAGATGTGCCACTGAGGTCCCATTACATTGTCATCTGTCATTCAGGTGCCATTCTTAGCTTTTAGCAATTACTTGTATCTCTTACCAAGTGGTCCCTTCAACCTCAAAGTCAGCAAGGGACAATATTCTTCATGTTGATTTTTTTCTCATGATTTTAATAATTTTTATTTTCAGGAAGATTCTGGTCTTTTTCAAGTATTCAGCTAATTAGATCCTGCACACTATAGATAAATTTTCCTTAAACTCACCTGTGGCATATTACAAAATCTAATCATGGTAATGAAATTAATCATATTCACAAGTCTCATGAATTATACAAGGTGTATAGAGTGAGGGCAGAAATCATGGAGACCATCTTAGATTTCTGCCTAAGACAGATTTGTGTACTGAAAATTTAATGGGACATTACCCAGTTGAAGAAATGGAAAAGGCAGGTACTAGATAGAGAAGAGAGATAAGCAATGGCAAGATGTGTAAAGTAAATTTATAAGTAATTCAGAATTAATACACTAGGAGCCCACCAGTCGGGACATTTTGGTACATGAGACTATATACATGCTTTGCTCTAATGTATGGAGCACTTCATTTCATGTCAAACAGTCTGCAGGTTTTTCTGTAGTTGATAGAACATTTTAATCAAGGAAGCAACAAGGTAAAATGTTTTATACTATTAAAACATTTTGGCAACAACAAAAATGATAATTCTGCATAATACCAAGCTGTAGTCAGTATCAGTAATAGGTTCAAATAAGAGTTGACAAAGACCTAATGTAGAAAAATAATAGTAGGAAAAGGGCTTGTGAAATTAGCTTTGAAAATTGTGTAAATATTCATAATACATTCTTTGGCCTGTTACAGAAAAATGTTCAGGAAAAGGTATAAAGAAAGACACAGGAGAGGTAAACCTAGGGTTTCTCTTAGAGTTTAGAGTTGTTGATAATGAATCACAGGATATATGTCTAGGATTGTGGGAAATAAAATTAGAAATCTGGAATCAATCATTCTGTAAAGTACCTTGAATTGAAACATGGTAGAAAAGTAATAATTTGTTTGCATTTGAGATTATTGAAGTATTCCAGTGTGAGATTGTTTTTCCCTCCCAAAGCTGAAATCATGAGAAAACAGGGATAACAAAGCACTATAAGGTAAAAAGAAATGCCTTCAAAATTGCACACTTGAAAAATTCATTTGACTCTGGCATCAGATAACCAAGATTTCAGTGTTCAATCTTCCACTTAACAAGTACATAATTGTGTTCAAATTATTTAAGAAAATAGTTATATAAAATGGTACAATGCTTCATATCATGAGTTTTTCATATACTCTTTAATTTTGGCAAGAAATATAAAATGTGTACTAGTTTGTTTTTGAACAAACTCTGACTCCTCCTCCCCCAATATACATACACACACACACACACACTCACACGCAAACTCAGACTCTTCCTTCATGCCCAATCTAGGGGCAACTAACTGGGGAAAGATAAAGGAGAACTATAGTAAAGAGTGATATAGTAGGAAAGAGACAGTCCTTCACTGTCTCTTCTTTTTCTGTTTCTTTATTCTAGAGCCAGCCAGGGATTGTGCATAGAGTTTCAAGAAAGATGTCGTCTGTTTTACAAATGACAAGTTCTATTTGACAACCATCATTTCAAAACTGAAACGAACCTTCACTAATTAGCATAGAATATACATCCACATAGAAAATGCACTTCTATTTTTATTTCTGGAACTAAGATTTCTGTGAATGTACACGCATCTTTAAGTTAAGCACAAGCTACAGAGATAATTATACATTGCATTGTCATTGGGAATTAGCTTGTTATATGCAGAGTGGAAAGAGAAGTAGGCATATGGAAACTATCCATTTTATTTGATCAATCTAGAAAATTTCATTTTCTTTCTTCTGACATTGTTTGGCTATCTAAATGGGTCTATTTATCTGATAATAATCAAATTTCTATGTCACTTTATATTTAGATATAGCTTGAGCCAAGGAAATGTTTCTGTCATCTTTCCTTTCATGCTATGTGCTTAGAAATTTAGATAAAGAAAGAATCACCATGGAAAGACACTACAGGGTAATGGTGCTAAAGAACATTTTCAAGTTGATTTTAGAGCATGCCAGCAAGGCAAAAACAAAGAAGTGCCAGGATATATACAGATAGGTGGTAGGTAGATAGGGAGGTAGGTAGATATATTGATAGATAGACAGACAAATAGATGCCAGATAGATGGATAGATAAATAGCTAATCTGGTTTTAGAACATGCCAAGAGGAAAAAGGAAGAAGAAATAACTGTCAAAGATATAGGATTTGGACCAAGAGAACCTATGATCAGCAGAAGCCACAGTGCTATATAAAGAGAGACTATTTTATCAGTGAATTATAAGTACACTGCCTAATACAACTTCCTAAAGACAAAAATATCTGATGTTTTAAAAAAATCTCTCATATCATCAGTCATACTCTTCTAATTTTACAGAACACCCCATGTTGCCCTCATTTTGTTCACACGCACACACACACACACACAGTATGTGAATCAGTATTTTATTTAAAATTTTGATAAATAAAAGGACCATAGGAGGTGAATATGATACAAATTTAGCCATTATCTTCTTCAAGATTTTAAGAATGATTTTTAAATTTCTTTATATACTGCAGTTCATAAAACATATTCATATTTCTAATTTAATTTGATCATAATAACTATCATGGAAATAGAGGATATATACTCTTATAGTAATTGGGTGAGAATTTTATGAAACTTTAGAGGGCTATTTTGAGAATCTTGCTTCCTTTAAGTGTAAATAGAAATGTAATTGAGTTTTAGTTCCATGATTTCCAATTATCAACTACTAGAATCATTTATTACATTTCCAATATAATTTTTTAAATTTATTTATTTTTTTATTTTTTTAAGAGGCATGTATTATTTATTTATTTGTTTGTTTGTTTGTTTGATTATACATGCACTGGGTACAGTCAGAAGCGCGGGAGGGTGAGAGAATTCACCAGAGCCAGAGCGGGGAGCAGAGCAGGCAGAAGGACTGAAGTACACTGCTGAGGGGAGCAGCAGGTGTCAGGAGAGGTCTGCGCGCCATGTGGGACCCTCCTCTGGTGGCCGGGGAGCAGCCGGGGATCGAACTGGTGCCGCAGAGGCTGCGGGCAGCTTCGCAACCCAGCACTCAATCGCTGTGCCACCGGGGAGGCCCTCCAATATAATTTTTGCCAGAGTGAGTCCCAGAGAGTGATCCCAGGTACTAGGTGTTCCATACACATGCATATCCTTTGCTTTCTCTTCTTTATGGTAGTACTTATTTGAATTCCTAGAACATAAAGGAAAGTTTTGTCTTAAAGGGTTCTTAACTCTCAATTTCAAGGCTGAAATTTTCACAGCTTTGCCTTTGGTCCATTAATATAGTCTCTAGTTCATAAGTTCCACTTTAAAAAAGTAAAAGACTTATTTTTCATAACGCTTGCTTATAATGTGACATAAAAATTCCCTTAGAGCCCAAAAATAAACTCACACTTATATGGATTGCTAATTTATTACAAAGGAGCCAAGCATGTACAATGGAGAAAGAAATCTGTTCACAAATGGTGTTAAGAAAATTGGACAATGATATGCCAAAAATGAAAGAAATTAGACCACCATTTCACACCATAAACAAAAATTAATTCAAAATTCATTGAATAAATGGTGCTGGGAAAATTGGGTCGCTACATGCAAAAGAATGAAGCTTGACCACTACCTCACACCATGCACAAAAACCAACTCAAAATGGATTAAAGAACTAGACATAAGATCTGAAACCATAAAATACATAGAAGGAAATATAGGTGAAACAATATATGACATGCACCTCAAAGACATCTTTATAGACACATCACCCAAAGCAGTGATAGTGAAGGCAAAGATAAACAGCTGGGACTACATCAAATTAAAGAGCTTCTGCACAGCAAAAGAGACAATAACCAAAACAAAGAGAAACCCCAGGGATCATGCTCAGCAAAGTAAGTCAGAAAAGAAAAGTATCGGATGGTCTCACTCATAGCAGGAATTTAGAAAACCTAAATAAGAGACCAGGAAAAAGACTGGTCAATAAAAAGTAAAAATCAAAACAACAAGCAACTATAAACCAGAGACACACTGGGGGGGGGACGACAAAATTCATTGAAGATTTGCATGCAATACCAGAAACCATAAAACACACAAAAGAAAACATAGGCTATACTCTCCTGAGATCAGCTTGAGAGATGTGTTTGTGGACACCATTCCAAAGGAAAGAAAAGTGAAAGTAAACAAATGGGACTACATCACACTAAAAACCTTATGCACAGTGAAAGAAACTATAATTGAACAAGAAAATACTACTAAATGGAAGAAAATATCTGCATATCGTACATCCAGCAAGCAGTAACCATCTAAGATTTATAAAGAACTTGCACAATTCAGCAACAAAAATCAAATAACTCAATTTAAAAAAACGGGTAGATCTAAATGGACTATTCTACAAGAAAGATATAGGGATGGCCAATAAACACCTGAAAAAATGTTCATCATCACTTTTTATCAGGGAAATGCAAAGCAAAACACACTAAGATCTCTCCTCACACCTATGAGAGTAGCCTATGTAGAAAGGATCAGAAACAACTATTGTTGACAAGGGAGTGGAGAAAAAGAAGCAATAGTATGTACACTATTGGTGGGAATGTATACTGGTCCAAACTCTATGGAAAACACAGAGAGATTTGTTATTAAAAATAGATTTACCAAGGGGCCTCCTTGATGGCGCAGGCGGTAGAGTGCAACACTATGAAGTTGTTCGCAGCCTCTGTAGTGCCAGTTTGATCCCCGCCAGCAAGAGTCCCGCATGGCGAGCAGACCTCTCCTGTCCCGTCAGCTGCTCCCCTCAGCAGTGTATTTTGTCAGTCTGCCTGTTCTGTTCCTGGCTCTGTCTCTGGTGAATCCTCACACCCTCCCGTGCATCTGGCCTGTACCCTGGCTCTTGTATAAATAAAATAAATCTTAAAAAAAATAGATTTACCAATATGACCAAAAATTCTACTCTTAGTTATCTATCCTAAGAGAATAGAACATGCATTCAAAGGAGTATATGAACTTTTATGTTCATTGTAACACTGTTTACAATAGCTCAACTATGGAAATAACCAAATTTCCCAATAAAAGATGATTGGATAAAAAAGATATGGTATACACACACACACACAGGAAAATTACTCAATAATAATAAAAAAAAGATGAAATCTTGCCATTTGTGACAAAGTAAAGCAAAATATGTCAGAAGGAGAAACACAAATACCAGATGATTTCACTCATTGTGGAACATAAAGAAAAAGAAAAAAAAAAAAACAAAGGAACAGAAAAGAAAAACTAAAACAAACCCTGGAATTTTTTTTTTAAAGATTTATTTATTTATTTATAAAAGCACTGGGTATAGTCAGAAGTGCGGGAGGGTGAGAGAATTCACCAGAGCCAGAGTGGGGAACAGAACAGGCAGACTGACAAAACACACTGCTGAGGGGAGCAGTGGACATGGCAGGAGAGGTCTGCGCACCATGTGGGACACTCGCTGGCGGGCGGGGATGGAAACGGGGGTGCAGACGCTGTGGGCAGCTTCGCAGCCCAGTGCTCAACCGCTGCGCCGCTGGGGAGGCCCGAACCCTGGAATTTTGACTGCAGAGTTGAAGTTACCAGTGGAGGAAGGAGGATGGATAGAGGAGGCCCAAAGCCCTATGATGAGGGTTGCTTGTACTTTGATGGTGGGTGTGGTATGATAACAAACATTTGAAGAGATGAGAACCTGTAGTCCTAAAATACATATACATTGTTGCAAACCAACATTTTTTTTAAATCTCTCAGAAGTAGAATTAATTAAAGACAAACTGATAAATCTTAATTTTGCCTAATTAAATGTATTCCTTTAACTCAACAGTGTAGGTCACATGAAAATATGTGAAGGAAACCAAAACAGAAATTAGTATTTCAAGATATTATGTCACTATAATATTTTAACAGATAAGGAACGTTAATGTTAATTAGAGTCTTGCATGTGTTTATAGAAATGGAAAATGGAAAGATTAATTTGAGCATCCTTTTGTTGAATTCCATGGAAGAATCTTTTGATGCAGTAATCTGATATAACTCAAAGAAAAATTTACTTATTTTAAGAAACATGGAATTTGTGTTCTTCTTTTGAAGACTAAATATTGATTAGATGTAGAATCAGAGACGTTGTAGGACAGTGCACAGTATACAGTAGGTGTTATGAAAACATTGAAATGACTGCAATTCACAGCCTGGATGACTGGGAAATTTGTACAAAACAAGTGGCATTTTGAAAGAAGGACGGTCATAGGGTACATTTGGGTTGATAAAGGAGACAGGTAAAGAAGAATTGGTAAAATTGTGCAAAATGAGGCTTGTATGTAGGTCAGAAAAAAATCTTATTCATTCCAACCACAAATAATTTATTATTTCAAGACACACACAAAATATGATTAAATCTGTGATTTGGATTTGGACAGAGAATTACCGATGGTAAAATGTTGACATAAAACTTCTTGGCAGGAAGAGCAGTTAGGAAATAATAAGAGTATCCCAAGAAAAAGTGATGGGCTATACTTGAAATAATTCAAGGGCAAGTAGTGTTATGAAGAAAAAAGGGGAGATCAAGATATATTTAGTAGAAAAGACCAACAGGGTCTTATGACTGATAGTATGAGAGATTGTGTGTGAAAACATCTGCTATCTGGCACATACAGCTATTCAATAAATGTCCGGTCTCCCATTCCTTGCAACCTATGTTGGATTGCTCCTAACATGATTATAACTCAGACCTGTCTGCATGGAAGTTATGTCAGTATAGCTCCTAAAACAACTGAAGTGTGATTTAAAGAATTCTCATTGTATTAACAAAAAAAAACAGGAAAAAGAAATACTGTTCATATGTATGTTTGACTACATGAGCACACATTTACAAACATAATTTCATCCACTTACATAAATGCATGTGTTAAATTATATCACCCAAAATGTAAATGTATCTATAAAATTTGATTGTCAAAAAAAAGATGAAATCAAGCCAGTATGCAATCAATACTTGCATATCAAAAGATTAATATATCCTGCTACATTTTGTAATTCTACATTTTGCAAGTTAAAAGCAGAGTAAAATTTACAGTAGTATACTCTAATCATATCCACCAAGCAAGATCAATCATGATTCTTTGTTAGATCCCACTTCCACTCTGTCTTTTGTGCAGTGGTATTTTTCTTCCAGTTAGATAATAGTTTTTAATGAGTTGGGTTGGAAAACAATTATCAATACCCTGCAAGTAATTTAAAGTAGAAAGGAAAAAGAAAATAATAAATGAAAAGAAAAGGAATATCATTCCAACAAGAGTTAAATATGAACCAAAAACCTCCTCTCCCATGTGTAATATTTATTTACAGTGTCCTTTCAAATGTTCTCTGCCTCTCTGTAGATATTGTTGCTTGTGCCACCTTTCTTGAATTATTTTACTGTATTCAATGTATCAGTGCAATTGGGCAATATTATTAACTCACCTTAATAAAATGGATTTTCAAATGGCAGAGAAAACACCCTTTGGAATGCTTTTGTAGTAGTGGGGCTGTAAATAAATTATATTGGGAAATTTGACTATATCATTGTCAAATGATTGTGCATACTACCAAATCTTTTGCATGCTAAGTATAGGCTATTTACCAATATATCTGCCTAATCATTGCTTCTTTCGGTACCAATTATGTTTACTGATTAAAGAATTATGTAGAGAAGTTTAGGTTAAGGACTGCAGTTCCAAGAAAATCCAATCAAAATATAATTTAAGAATTACAAAACTGATGAAGTATAATATCAAGTAATAAATATTTGTGGTGATTATAATAAGTAAAATACGAAATCAATGTGTTAGTATTAAATAAAAATTTATATTTTAAAGCACCAGCTCTCATTCCTGATTCTTTATCAAAATAACCTATGGAAATTTAAAATTACAGATTGTTGTAGTTTCCTTATCCCAACTATCCCCAGATATTACACATAAGTAAATATAGACAGGAACCTGGTAGTAGAATTTATAATTTTCTAGATCACAGCCAACTTGAAAAGCATCATTTTTAAAAGGGGTTGATTTCACTGTTAGACTAGAGCTTGAGAATGTTGATTTCATTTAAGAATAGCAGAGTAACTATAAAAATGCTAGTACCAGTGGCATTCCAAATCAATTAGCATTGATAATATCATGTGCCATTCTAATTCCAATTAAAACCTCTGGAAGTACAACTCAGCATTGGTATTTTTAAGCTCCCAGGTGATTTTAATATGCAGTCAAGATTTAGAACTATAGGGCACAACTTTACTAAACTACAGTGGAAATAAATAAACCATAATACAGATATATAAATGCTTTTTACTGAATTTTCTAAATAAAAAGTACTCTAGATAGCAATCACTTTTTAATTAATCTTAAAGATTACTGATATAGTTTTCTATTTACTTGAAATATTTGAGGCTAGATAAAATATGTTTAGTATTTGTTGTTCTGGACAATTTACTTGATCTCCAACTACCCTGTCATTCATGATCAAATTATTTCTGAAATATCTATTGCTTTTAAAACTGAATTTGTCATCTACTTAGATTTTCTGTCCCCAGTTAAAGCCTATATCAGTTTTACTATGAGGAATAGATTAGGTAATCTGTGCCTTAAGTTATTTTAATCAACTTTTAGTAGAATTGCATATTTATGATGCTCTAGAAAAATATTGCTGAGTGAAAATTTGATTTTGAATTATTCCCTAGAATATTAAGGGTTTATTTGAGAAAAAATAAGATGAAAATCTTATTTTTTTAAAGTAGTGGTAAGATATGTTTTTCAACCGAACTGGGGCAACTTTACGCTTATCTCCAGAGATGCCTGCACATGTTTGCTACTAACTTTTGACCAAGAATGAGTGAGATAATTAATGATTTATAATGTGTTGTTTAAAGTTAGAAATTTCAAATGTTGGCCCCATTGGTTGCTCGTTTATTGATGACTTATACCTGATAAAATTGGCTAGACAGTCTGTCTTGCTTGCATGATCAATGTGGCATAAATGACTATGCTTCAAATCATTGCCTCAACTGTCCTGAAATCAAGATCTTTGAAAACAAGTTGGTAATTGCTAATGCAGAGATGAAGTATGTCCTGAATAAAGACTCTGAAAAAAATGCATCTGAAAGTCTCTTCAACCCTGGTATTTGTGTATCTTTATTTTAATTATTGAACTATATGCTTTATTAAACTGTTTACTTTCTTAGGAATCTGTATAGGACCAAAAGGAAAAAAAAAATCATTGAAACTGTTTATCTTGGTCAGAATATTTTATGCTCTGTCCTTGAACCTGTGGAGTCATTAGCAGATTTGAGTTAGGTACAAATACATATAACTTACTCTATGTGCAAACTTGGGAGTTTCAACCTAATATTATGGCCTATGTGACTGGGATATTTGTGACATTGGGGAAGAGGAATGCAGTGACAAAAAAAATTGTTTCTTTTACAGTGAATATTCAAGTTAGTTTCACAGAAATATATTTAATAAGTTCATAATGCTTGTATATATCAGCCACCATTCTAGATGGAGGCCAAAGAAGTCTGATCTGGGAACTGTGGATTAAGATTGTTCACAGGCAACAGCCCCAAATGCAGTTATTAACAGATGAGGAGCATTTATTTCACAGTCTTTAAGGACACACACACACACACACACACACAACACACACACACACACACACACACACGGGTACATGCCGCGCAAATGCCTCCTTTGCTGCATTATCTTAGTCCTCCGTGTTTTGTAGCTCCAGGAGAGGAATGTAGTTGGGATAGAACCAAGGCCAGGGGCTAACTTCAAGGGCTTTCACTGCTGTCAGCACTGAGCTATCCTCTAAGTTGTAAACTCCTTCTGTCAGGGCCTACTTACTAAACTCTGATTAGAGACAACATGAACCTTAGGTGAATGTTATTCCAACAATGATCCCAGAGAGTGGTGCGGCAGGTATTTTGCATTGCACAGAAACCAGTTATAGAGCGGAAGAACCTATATTATATGGAGGGCCATGGGAATACTGCTCCCTCACATCCTTTCTCTAACCTGGCCCCTCACCAGCTTCATCTCCAGTTGCCTAGTCCAGGGACTATGGACTCTAGCTGACAGTCCCCATCTTAGACAAGCATTACACAGACTGTCTGATGTCTCAAACACCTCTAGTGGTGAAGATGCAGGGTGTTTCACCTTCTGGTCCTCATTACTTGGTCTATTTCTAGTAATATTGGTCTGCCCTTGCTGGCATTTATCTGCTCCCTAATGGGACTGTAAATCTCTACTCACCTGAATCCTATCATTCTTTCAAGGCAGGACCCTTCTTTTTCCACACCTAATTGTGTGCACCCCATCTTCAATGCAGTCCCCAGGTTCTAAAGTCCCTGATATGGTTGTGAGCCCTTTTTTCACCAACAAAAAGGTTCCATACTGCAGCTGTCCCTCCCACTCTTCAGTCACACTGATCTGGTAGTGTTCCAAGCAAAATTATTTTGCAATTTTGCCTATCTTTTCTGCCCTATCCTTTTACTTGCAAAATTGATACTCCTCCAATTTTCCTCAGGCACTGTTTCTTTATTTGTATATAATTCTGTTGTATATGTGGGAAGGTGAGGCCAGTCTTTACTCCTTTGCCATCTTGCTAGATGCTAGAACTTGCTACAACTCTCACCCTATCTGCTTTGAAATATATTTGAAATTTCTATAATTTAAAAAAAAAATCAGAGCCAATTATCTAGCACTCAAATAACCCAAAATGTATACCTGCCCCTGGGTTTATTAGCACAGGATATAACATAGCACGAATAACGTCATTCACAAAGGGAGTAATCCTTTTCTTCCTCTCCCTCCCCAAACACTACCCTCAGCACACAAACAATCATCTCTAATGTCCTGCTGCTTCCATCTCTTTATTACCTAGGAAACCTCTCTATCTCATCTCTTGGCTATAACTGCTGTCTTAATACAGATTCCAATTATCTCCTACCTGGGTTTCTCCAAAAACTCCTTTACTAGATCTCATCTCCAGTATATGTCAGGTGCAATCAGTTCTTCATACTGAAAACAGAGGGCTGATTTTTTTTTTAAGCATAGATTTAATACATCACTTTCTTCATTAGGATACCTTAATGGATATAAGATCACGCAGTTGAAAGTGCTGAATTGATATTTATTGAACAAATAAACATAATAAGATTCTTCCTTAATCAAAATGAGGACCCAAAATGGGTGTGTAGAATCCACCTATAAATTTGCAAAATGTTTAATAACATTTCAGAATTAGAATTGTCTATGTCCTTCAGCAATTTTAGCTACTCTATTTAGTATATATGTGTATAAGCTGTTTTTATATATGTATATATGTATCTGTATACTGTGTATATATACCATGCCTCTTGTATTTATATATATTTAAAGCAAATTTCCATATGTCTTACATTATTCCAATGCTCTAAAATGTATAAATAGCTAGATGGATGGTAGGTAGGAAGGAAGGAAGGAAAGCATTGGTCAAGTGAAAGTCTTAGAGAAGCCTGATTCACAGGAAAAAAAAAAAATGATAATGAGAAAACCAAATCAAGATTCTGCAGGTCTTGATATCAGGTAATTCTGGAAATTCTGGATTCAGCATAGTAGAATGATTATAATTTACAACTTAGTAGTTTATGTACATATTTCCAGCATACCAGGGAATGGGTTATTTAGTCCTATCTGTACTTTTGTGTGTCCTAACTGAGCAGAAGGGTGTAATGATTAGGATAGAGGTGTTAGATAGCATAAAGGGATTTTAACATAGGTTAAAATTATAGTATATATAATAAGTATATATGTAGTATATATAATATAGAAAATTTTATAGAATTTTGAATAGGCTGTAGGAGCAGGATCAAGATTGATTTTCTAGGGCCTCTCTGGTGGCACAAGGGGTTAAGACACAACCTACGAAGCTATCTGCAGCCACTGCAGCACGAATTGGATCCCCCGGCTGGACAGGGAGCAACCCACATGGTGCAGCAGACCTCTCCTGACTCGCCCGCTGCTCCCCTCAGCAGTGTATTTCAGTCAATCTGCCTGATCTGTTCCCCACTCTGTCTCTGGTGAATCCTCTCACCATCCACACCTCTGGTGAATCCTCTCACCATCCACACCTCTTGTATGCATAAATAAATAAATAAATCTTTAAAAAAATTTGATTTTCTAGCAGCGATGTCCATGAAAACTCTATGAATCTGTCTCATAATTGGATCTTCTAGTTTTGCTAGCAAATCATTGAGGAAACAGGTAGCTGATTGATATACACACAATCCACTCTGTCAAAACGAATGCCCCAATACACTCTTTCATATTCTCTATAAAAATTATTGCAACAGGGTCCATAAAAAGTGAAGTGCATCCGTGTTTATACTTGCCAACACATCTAATCAGAGCAGAATAATTACAGTCATCTCATGCTATTGTGCATGTGTCTTCCAAATCATGGAAAGATGGACATGACTGGAAAAACCTATGTCTTGGTGGGTATAGTAGCTATAATGGAAGTCGAGTGATGGAGACCTTGGGTAAAATTTCAATTCTTAGTTAAAGGGTTCACTATCTGGAGTTTGGAATGAATATTTTTCAAAATAATCCAAAATTTCCTCCACAGGGTATCATAGCGATTTTAATCAGAAGGTCTTTTTGTTTTTCAAGCTTATTTCAATAACTACCAAGGAAAGTAAGTCAAATCTGAGGGGGGACTAAAGAACCGGCTAGGTACTGGTTGCCCTAATGGAATTAGTGTCATGCTTCATAATATGTATGAATGAATTAGATAATAGGCAGAAGTTCATAACTGTATATAATTGCATAAGATGATTTCATAAAATATGAAGGACTGAGTATAATTCTAGAGAAAAATATTCTAGATAAAAACATAATTTGTTTCATTTTTTAAATTCATTTACAATTCAAGGTTACTATTTTCCTAAATCAATTAGAGAGGGAAATCAGTACCTGCTTATTATCTGCTTTATAGCCTTTGCTATATGTTTAATAAACATATACCCATGTTAATTTATTAATTTTTATTTTATTGGAACATTTTTCATCTTTCTGCCCAAATTAATTTCTTCATACCTTATAAATTACATATAACTTTTTGTAAATATAAGAAACAAAGTCTAAAACAATGAAATCAACTTGAATTTTATTACTATGTCAATGTTGGAGGGAAATAAGCTAGTAAAATAGATCTGTTGAATATATTTTATTTTATTTTTTAAATATATCTTCTTTAGGCTGACAAGGTTGTTATAATGTCATATGGGTTTGATTTCCAAAAACTGACCAGCAAAAGCATCATTTGCTCTATATTTATGAAAATCTCTTAAATATGGACAGGTAGGTATGGTTTGTTCGCTGTTTTCTTTTATATCATTCCATAGTGATTTCAATCTACTTGAAAATATTCAAGATTGTACAAAAATTAAGTCAGCAGAATGCTATACAAGCTTTCATTTCAGGATTAGATTTTTAAAGACTATATAATAATTGCATAATATTAAAAGAGAGCCTTTTATCAGAGGTGTGTAATGTTGGAAGTATATGAATGAAGCATGTGTTTTTTCATTTGTGTTTATAATTTTCCAAATATATCTACAATCAAAAACTGCAAATATTACCTGACATTTGAGTTTAATACATAGCCCCTATCACTGTACTGACATTTACTAATGAAATTTTAAAACAAAACACTGTAGCAGTTGGGATGAGTCAAAGCAAAATCATTTTGATGTACCACATGAAAAATAGATTGTAAAAAATTGGCTAAATTGAATCATTTAAGATAGTCCACCACCTGTCATTGCATTTTCTAAACTAAAAACGTCCATTACTTTATATGTGATACTTCCATTACAAATCAAACTTCTTTCCGAATGACTATGAGACCTATTAGCCCACAGCACAATAGATTCATACTACAAGTCCATGAAGTCCATAAAGAGGATGGTAATTTTATGTGAAAGTTTCAATAAACTGAGGAAACATGCAAATTGAAGATGGATGGGTTGTTATGGGTCACTACCAAAGTGTCATTTATCTGTTTATCTTTGTTTCAAGCTGGTACTAACTCAAGATAACAAGTAGAAAAATATGAAGAAAGAACATTTAATCACTGTATTACCTTCAGATGAGTATTGATCCCTGGCCTGTATTCTGAGATAAATGGTGATCAAAAAAGGAAACTTCTTTTTTGTGAATCATCTCAGATCAACGCCTTGGGTACTATGGTAGGATTTCTTCTGGACTAAAGGATCAGAAGTGAATTTACATCCCCTTTCTGGCTTCCCTTGTGGCAACAGGGTTGTTGACTGGTCTTTTATTTCCAAATATTTACTTTACTAAGTGATTTAGCTCTGTTAAAGTTTTATTTTCTCCAATCTTATAAACTTTTCTTCTTAAGTTTTATAATCAGCTTCTTAATATTGAAAATTTAGTGTGAATTTTTCAAACTTTATGTTTTTGATTATAAAATGCATGCTTAATCTAATTTTTTAAACATTATAAAGTCAGTAGTGAGCTGCCCACCACTCTTATTTGATCATCCCCCTTTCCAGCAGTAACAACTGCTGAAAGTTTAGTAGGTGTCCTTACAAGCTAATTTCTCCCTTTAGGATATAAGAATCTAAGTTATACACTATATGTATGTTTTATTCGCCGTGTGGCTAGGAAATGAAAAGTTAAATGCTTTGATGTAATCATTTTCCAGGTAAATGAGCTATATAAAAACTGACTCTCTTTAGGAATTCTAAAAGAGAGACTTGTAGAAATACCTTAGATACAGCAAAGAGGGAGATATACGTTTCAGGCTGTGGATAAAATTACTAAGATGGTGATCCTCAAAAGCGTATTTCAGTAAAGGATGAAACAAGTCAAGGGGGATCATTCACCTTCTAGCTTGAGGCAGAAGATAAGACAATACTGATTATTTCTTAATTAAAATTGCCATTTATGACATGGATCAAACTCCTAAATAAACTTTTTTTTTTTCCACCGACAAATAAGAGACATCCTTTCCAGAGGAGATTCTATATGGATTCACATATCTGACACATATTTCCACACATCTCTACATATACAACTAATAAGACTGAAACTTCCCTCCTCATATATGCATCATTCATGTCACAGGAAGCATTGAAATCTAGTCAGAATGCTTCCTAACCAAATCATTTTCAAGATATCAAGCCTCCTTGTTTCCTATGTAATCATGTCAAATTCCATCATCGTTTTTTCACTCCTGATTTATCAAACAAAACAACAGAAAGCAATTTAAAAAAATGAAAAGAAAATGACAACTACACTGAAGTGATGCTATTATTATTGAACACATTCAGGATACTGGTTGCTGAATATATTGTCTTTATATATTGAGCCGTTAAATTCCATCAGAACAATCCAGTACTGGGGATTGCTTTAGTACTCTCATGGTGGTTAGGTCCATGAAAATTCAGGTACAGCAAATAACAATATCTGGCAGAAATATAGCATTCAAAATTGCAAAATTGTTACTGAATCTTTTAAAAATAAATATTTCATAGGACTCTTTTTTTTTTTTTTTAAGTAATGAAGTAGCACCTCCCTGGTGGCTTAGGAATTAAGTCTCACCTGACCTGTATCATAACGATGCCCTGTGTTCAATTCCCTGTCAGGCGCTAGCTCACATATGGCGCAGCAGATACCTCCTGTCTCACCCTCTACTCCCCTCAGCAGTGTATTTCAGTGGATTTGCCTGTTCTGCTCCCCACACTCTGTTTCCGGTGAATCCTCTCATCCCCTGCACCTCTGACCTACACCCCAGTTCTTCTATGCATAAAAAATAAATAAATCTTTAAAAGAAAATTACACATATGTAAATTTCAAAGATACACACATGAAATTTACATAATGTTATAATGCAACATTACTTTAGTAAAAAAAAAGTTAAAAACCAATAATATGCTGGCATCCCATAGCCATACACCAGAATAATATACAAATAGATATAGGGAACATAGCACTTTAAATTATTTAAAATAACATAATTGTATCATTGCCATTGGCAGAGAATATCAAGTGAAATAGTATAAATTGTTGAGTAAATGGAATAATAAATTATGATGATTCAATAGAAATTTCTGGAAATACTTTATAGATATATTTGTGTTGTTTATTATGTAGGCCAGATTTTATTGTATTAATGTTTTTTACTTTATTGTAGTAACATTAGTTTACAACATTTATATGATTTAGAGGTACAAGATCACACCCCAGATCTATGTTACCACACCAAATCCACCACCAAGACACCCATAGGCCTCTACCATAGTCCATTGTGCTCCCTTCTCACTTTGCTCTCTTACCCCTACCCCTCTGGAAGCCTCAATTCTATAGTCAGTCTTCGAGAGATTGTTGCTGGTTTGGCTTTATCTAATCCTGTGTTTTATCTCTCTCTCTATTCCACTTTTTAAAATAGGATAATATATAATTAAACATTTTCTTCAGTGAATCAAAATCAAGAATCTTATAGTCAATCTTCTGTTATCTATTTTCTAGATGTGACTTGAGATAAATAAATTATATTGGCTATTCCCTCAAAGAAACTTAAAAAAAGGAGAAAGTTAACATGTATATCTACTACATTAAGTTCACACTGAAAGTCCAATTCTATCCTTAACCATAGGACTTAAGATAAAGTACATGTTCAAGATTAATTACATGCTCTAAGGAAGTCTAATAATAAAAATGTCTAAAATTGTGAATAAAATGTTCTTTAAATACATTTTTAAAATTTAAGACTGATTGACAAAAGAAGCAATAATAATCCTTGGAGTAGATAACTTTTTATAAGCATTCACCTATGTCTTAAGACAAATGAAACCAACATTATGAGCCTTTATTCTTTTTAAAGTCCAACTCTACAAGACACCTAGGACTTTTAGCACATTACATCTCTAAGACTCTCACTGCTATGAACCTTTGTAACTTGTGTTCTAACTCAATATTTTATCTCTGTACAAGTCTGGAGATTCTTCTGTACTTCTGGAAACACACATTCAGTAATTATCAATATGCTTCAAATATGCATACCTTATCTCATCATTCCTTTATCTTCACTCACAGCTGAGAACACTGCCTGCCTACAAATGTCTTAAGTCGTGGATTGTTTTTACTTTCTCAACTCCATTCCACTAACCTAGAGGTTTGTTAGTTAGCCTCTTTCTTTCTCCTTGTCATACTACCAGATCAGTGGTATGTCACCACACCCTCCTTAAAGCCTATGTCACCACACCCTCCCTAATGATTGCTTGCCTGTCATCATCCACCTGTATTCTGTTTCCTCTCATGACCATCATTACATCACTCCTTTATTTAAGCTATCAAATATCTGGTGCTTCTTTCCCCTCGTCATATACTTTTGGTAATATTCTATCCTGGATAATTTCTAATCTTGTCAGGAAGAAATGTGAAGACATGTGCTTTGCATTATCTTTGCAGAAAACCATGTTACCTGCAATTATAACTTATTTATTTCCAATATTTAAAATTTTACTCACTTATTTCCTTTTGTTATTTCAATGCTGAAAACTTCAGAAAATGAAGAGTGGGCATGTTTTTTTTTGTTCTTGATATGAAATGTATTTAATATTCCCTCATATTTCTATTTTGAAGGAGATTTAAATTCATGAATGACACTGAATTTTATCAAAAGTTGTTTTAATATATTGCAATTATCTTATAATTTGTCTCCTTCATATCTGTCAAAATGCTAAATTACATTTGATGATGTTCTAATTTTGAATTTTCCTGTGATGTGGCGATAAATCTAAATTTTTCAGTGTGTCACTGTTGTTTTTATACATTTCTATTTCAATTTTCTAAATTTTAATTTCAAACATTGGTATCTGTGATTGTAAGATTGACTTGTGATGTGATTTCCTATAACCTTGTCTGATTTGAATATCATGATTTAATAAATTTCATAAAACGACTGCAGTTACTCCTGTAAGGAAATGTTTTCTAAAAGTGTGTAAAATAACTTGGTAGTCTCTATTATCAAACATATGATAGATATCATAGGTCAAAGAACATAATATAATTGCTTTTGGTCTACTCATTTATTCAATGTACTATCCATATGAAAAATAAGTAAGTTGTAACTATAATTTAAAAAAAAATTTCAAGTTGAATACATTAAAATGAAATACATTGTACATCAAACAGACCTAAGCCTCAAATTGACAGAACTATTTTTACACAAATAAATGGTAACAATAGCCATAATAAAAATAATATATAATATAAATACTTATTATTTACAGAAGTTACACAAATACAAAATTATTAGTATATACCTGGGGAGTTAAGAATCAACAGGAACTGAAAAAACTTGGTACAGGAACTTCAAGCAACAATTTGCCATTTTACTATGAAATAAAAAACTCAAAAGCCATAATCTGAAATTCCAGTTCTATTACATAACCAATAGAAATTTTTTAAAAATTATAACCATACAACAGATGCAAGCTGTCCTTAATATTTGTAAAAGCTTTTTTTTTCTCAGTGGCAGATATTTAAAAAGTAAAAAACGTTTTGTTTTGTAAACATTGCAAATGTGCATTGACAGGAAAATGAAACTGTAGTATATTCATGCAATGGATGTTTAAACACTGCAACCATGATATATCTTGTATGCTAAATAGCACATTACAAAGCACAGGTGTCATCAAATTTACTTAGTTTTATATGGTTGCTGTAATAAATTGTAAAAACCTATGGCTTAAGACAACACAAATTTTCTTATAGTTCTGAAAATCAGGACGCCTTTAAGAGGGAAAGAAGGGGGCCTCCCCGGTGGCGCAGCGGTTGAGCACTGGCTTACGAAGCTGCCTGCAGCCTCTGCAGCGCTGGTTCGATTCCCGGCTGCTCCCCGACCACCAGGTGAGGGTCCCACAAGGCGCTCAGACCTCTCCTGCTGCCCGCTGCTCTGGCTCTGGTGAATTATCTCACCTCCCATGCTTCTCACTGTACCCAGTGCTTGTATAAATAAATAAATAAAATCTTTAAAAACAACAACAACAACAAAAAACTTAGAACAAGTTAAAGAAAAAAAAAAAAAAAAAGAGGACATGTAGGGCCTCCCCTGGTGGCACAGCGGTTGAGGGTTGAGCGCTGGGCTGCCTGCAGCCTCTGCAGCGCCGGTTCGATCCCCGGCCCCCGACGAGGATCCCACATGGAGCGACAGACCTCTCCTGCTGAGCCCGCTGCTCCCCTCAGCAGTGTATTTCGTCAGTCTGCCTATTCTGCTCTCCGCTTTGGCTCTGGTGAATTCTCTCACCCTCCCGTGCTTCTGACTGCATCCAGTGCTTGTATAAATAAATAAATAAATCTAAAAACAAAAAAAAAAAAAAAAAAAAAAAGAGGGACTGCATTGCCTTGTCTCCTGCAAGGCAGGAGGCTGCCTGTTCCTTGACTCATAGTCTCCCATCTTCCAAAACATCATTTGCATCACTCCAACTTCTGGTACTGTCATCTTATCTCTATCTCTGCTTCTGCCTTCCTCTCTCACTTCTGAAGACCTTTGTAATTGCAATGAGTCCTGTAGCTGATCCAGGATAATTTCCCTATCTCAAGATCTTTAACTTAGTTATTTCCATAAAGTCCCTTTTTGCCACATCAGCTAACATATTCTCATGTTCCAGAGATTATAATGTAGGCATCTGCCTATCACAAAGTAGACTGACTATTTATTTATAAAATTTTTACAAAGCTGAGAGGCAAAAATTTATAATATGCTATTTTGGGTTGAAATAACTCCTATGATGATAATGTCTTATTTTCAAATTCAAGGCAATGATGTGGGGCCTCCCTGGTGGTGCAATGTGTTAAGTCTCAGCACTATCAAGCTATTGCCAGCCACTGCAGCACAAGTTCGATCCCCTGCCAGGGAGCTGACCCACATGGCACAGCAGACCTCTCCTGTCTCACCCGCTGCTCTCCTCAGCAGTGTATTTCAGTAGACCTGCCTGTTCTGCTCCCCTCTCTGTTTCTGGTGCATCCTCTCAACCCCTGCACCTCTGGCCTACACCCCAATTCTTGTATAAATAAATAAGCAAATAAATAAACAAATCTTAAAAAAAAGAATCAAGACAATGATGAAGGAAAAAATTCCAAGATAGTGTTTTCTTCTATAGAATGGGAAAAGGCCAGGGAAAGTGATAACACAAAAGCACACGACATTGGAAATGTTAAAAATTTTAAGTCTGCTAGTATGTTCATGAGTTTTAAATTATGTGTAATTATTAACTTAAGTCTTATGTGTAGTTTTTTGCTTCTAAGATTTATTATGTTATATTGTATGACCTATTACAGTATATTGTATTATATTAACTATCACAGCAAGAAAGCTTAACAAAAATCAATACATTAGGCATATAAACTGAGAAATATGTATATTTTCTCCAGAGTTTATAATATTTGTTTTTAAAACTATACATTTAACGTGTTGTGTAGTTTAGTATGTATAATGATAAGGGAAGTGAATTACAAAGAAAGCAACATGAGAAGTGTAAATCTCCTGCTATAAGACTCAAGATGCCTAATATCTTTTAATTCTTATTTTATTCATGTAATGCATCTTGAACATTTAGTGCCAAAAATGGTTAGCATAGTGTCAAATAGTATAATATATTAGCATTGTTTTATCACTTGTGGGTTGAAAGGTAGTCAAGCAGTGTTAATCAGTTTGGGTTATCATAACAAAATACCACGAATGCGTGGTGTAAGGAATAAAAAAATTCTCCCATTTCCAGAGACTGGATATCCAGGATCAGAGAGCTGGCATATTTAGATTTTTGATGAGATCTCTCTTCATTGCTTGAAGATGGCCTTCTTTCCTCTATGCATTTATACAGATTAGAGAGAATAAGCTCTTTGTTATTTATTCATATAGGGGCACTTATTCCATTGTGAGAGCTCCTGTCATAGCCTCATATAAATATGCTTACCTCCCACAGGACTCATCTCACATATTGGAGATTAGAGCTTCAACATTTGATTGTGGGGGCATATAATTCAGTCCATGGCACACAGATTCATTTTTAAAGTACTCTGTGAAAGCAAAGTGTCTTAGTCTGTATGGGTTGCTACAACAAAAATACCATATAATGTGTGGCTTATAAACAATTGATATTTATTTGTAACACTTATAGAGAACAAAAGTAAAAGAATAGGGTGTCAGCATGATTGGGTTCTGGTGTGGGCCCTCTGCTAAGCTACAAATTGATTAATGTTCATTGTATTCTCACATGGCCATGGCGGAGGGGAAGCAAGTTTTCTTAATAGTCCAATTCATGATGGGATGGGTCCACCATCATGATGTCACTTAATACTAATTACCTCACAAAGATCCCATCTCCTAATACCATCATGTCGGTGGTAGGATCTCAATACATAAATTTTGGAAAGACACATTCATTCAATAACAAAGCATTCTTTACAAATCCTCTTTAGTACTGAATGATATGATACTCTTTATTCTTACATCTGAATTCCTAGAATGTGTACCCAATGATTTTCTATTGTTACTGAATAAAAATAAAAACCAGCTTTGTTTACTCCTGTTTTTTTTCCTAGTAATATGAACATATTAAAGATATAAGCCTATTGAAAATACAGACAGATATACTGAAGGTATTTTCCACTAATGTAACTTTATTTGGAGGAAGGTGAAGAAATAAAGTAGAACAAAATAGGAAGAATACCATAGTAAGGTGGAGAGCAATTAACAACATATAACCAATAGTAAGTTGAAATATTAATTGATGAAATTTTCCTATAAAAGTATTTTCTTTTCAAACAAGCAAGTCTTTTACATGGATTTTATATTTTAAGGTGTATTTTCCTGATTTGAATCTCATATCAATCTTATGTTTTAAGAAATATGCATAAATTGACATCAAGCTATAAATATTTCAAAGTTTAATTCTTGAAATTAATAACCAAAAACATGTCTGAATGTGAACTATCCTGCTGCAGCACTAAATTATTTAACAAGCAATAGCAAGATCAAATTACTATTTGACCCACATAGACAGACGGAGACAAATCTAGATTTACTCACAGTGGATCAATTTAACAATCTCATTCCATGACCTACACCCTATTTTATGCACATGTATACCCAGGCAACTCATCTCCACACTAGTTCCCAAATTTGATTTATTTTAATCATGCCAGAATGAAGGCAATTAAAAACCTCTTCTTAAATAGCTGAGAATTTTCATTTAAAATAAGTGACTATTAATCCTCCTTCCACAATAAATTATAGTAACTATTAAAGTTTACATTTATATTTTTCTGTGTGTAATATATTTATCAATCTCTTCCATCCTTTCAGTTTAAAAATTTTAACCAGTTCACACAGAAACAAAGTGTAAAAAAGATGATCATCCTGAAAATAGGCAGCCTAGAAAAATGTGCATATATGTCAAATTATTACAAATTTGAGACCCACTGATCAAATGCAGAAAGAATTCTATTAAGTGTTAAAACTGTTGAAAAAGTTCTCCCCCACCCCCAAGTCCTACTTTTAAGTTCCTTTGATACAAGGTGGCACAAAGTCAAGAGAGAACTTAAAACAAGTTTCACATTAATATTTGAAAAAGGGCACCCACTGTGTTTGATGTGGCGCCCTTCATGCAAATCATGTAGTCCAAGAGAAATCCCAGTAGGAAAGATGCTGCTTTCTTCTTAGCATGCTCTTTTTTTTTCTGCTGGTTAATAATGAACTTCTCATACTCCCTTTGCAAACCGTCCCTCCTCCCCCGACCCAGAGCTATACAAAACTTAAGTTATTACTTGCTAGCTGAAGACTGGGTAGATTATTAGAATATTATTTTTATTATTTTGGTTAAGAGAAAAAGACTTAAATTCTTAACTTTTAAAAAGAAAAAAATAACATTTTTTCTACTAATGAGCAAATGAGCAAATTTTTATCTAGTAATTTGCTCAGAAAGTCTGAGCAAATGTGGGCAAAATAAGATATATTCACATAAATTAGTTCAATATGTGACTGATATTTAAAAAAAAATTCTTTCATTTATTGACAGCATGCAGGGACACTAATTTAGGTGGGGATGGGGAACTATAAACTGAGAGGCAATGCAAAGGAAACATGCCATTAGCTGACTCCTCCTTATAAAACATTTCTGCCTTTGAGGGGGGAAATGCAGAAACTTAAAAACAAAGTTACAGTCATTATTGTATTTACATCGCTCAATTTGCTATGAATTTTGGAGTTCTAAATATTTAATAACTATTGAATATCTACATATATTTAGGAATACATAGAGAACTGGAGGAAAGATAATCCTAATAATTTCTTTATTGAATAAGAATATGAAAGTATTTAATGCCCCCCTTCTTACCCTCCCACCATACCCACACCTACACCAAATTCTTCTAGGGAGACCCTGGGTAATTTTTCTTTGATCTCTTTAAAATGGCCATCATTTGTATTGTAGCCTATGCTGGAAGTTTTACACTTATATTATCAAATATAACAAAGCATATATCAACTATACTTCATTTAACAGTTTGTCAAGCACTTCCACATACTATTTTTTCTTTTGCGCTTCACCACAACTTGATGATAAAATTGTTGTTCACATTCTGTGAATAAGGAAGTGAATTCTTGGAAATATGATATAAATTGCTTCCATGATTTAAAGTGTGGTCTAGCACCTTTGCACTATGACTCTCGATTACTCGAATTTATTAGAATGGTCTAATGTCCAAAAGAAAAATCTGTTGGCCTGAAAAGAATTGCCTGAAATATCCAAGAGACATTGTGTGAATTACTTCTCTTTATGTACTATTCATATTATTTCTGGAGTGTGAATTTGAGAATTTATAGAAATAAAAATCTGCATGCCAAGATCCAGGCAAAAAGTATACTTGTCTTTGAGGATGAAATGGTGAAACCTATTTCACTTCATACTTAATCACCTAAAAATTATGTCATGGAACTCATTTTTAAAAGACCCTTAATTTCCACTATGATTTCCTCTCACCCCCAGACTTTTTCTCCTACTAAATATAAAATATTGGAAAGAAATTTACTACTCATCATTTCAAGTTTTATTATATTTTTTCACTATTATACTATCACCTAATAATTATTTCTCTTAATAATATCTTTCCTTGTTTTTAAATTTACTTTTAAATATAAATAATTTTGGCAATATCTAGGTTTTGCATCTGGTTTTTTCTTAACTGCTCAAATTGGTCTCACATCATGGATATTCTATTATATCATTTTTTTCAACTGACAATTCCAGCTGTGATCAAATTTAGAAACCATTGGAATGGTCAAAATAATTGATTTACTACATCAAAATTTGAACACGCTGAGCTTTTTTGCTATTTCTGTATATACATAATAAATGCTTTAGTCTGATATAAAAATTACAGTGAAGGTATTTATTCTTTTGCAATGCACCCACACAGATTTTGTGGAATGAGTTGATCATTTTGATGTGTTACTTTCCTCATATTTCTTATTGTTATGGTTTCTGATATGATATTTTAGAATGGCTATTTAATGATTATTTTACACAATTGCTTCTAAAGCACTGACTGTGTAGAATATCACCATAACACAATTTTTAAAAATAAATCTCTTGTTCCTGATTTAAAATTAAGAGCCACAGCTATTAAAAGGACTACTTAATTATTCTGCAAAAATATCACAGTAAAGCTACAAAGATACATCAATAATGCTGAATTTGTACTTCGGAAAAAAACACGGACAAAGGATTTAGTTTCCTTCTTGAATAAAATTAACATATGTATTAACAAAGAAAAATAAACCCGAGGAAGTAAATAGATATAAATAACGATGAAAAGGATATGCTTGTCAAAACATGGACTCTAATGATTATTTTACACAATTACCATCACTTTGATATCCTTTAAATAATGATTTCTCATCTTCTCTTCAAATACGATCATGAATTTCAATATATTAAATCAGACAAATTAGTGTATCTAAACTAAAACCTGCATGTGGTAGAAGCCAGTGGGCTGTTTGAAGGAAAGGCTAAACAAATTATACCTATGTATTGCTCCACACAGCATGTGATGCTATTTCTGACTTAAACAGATGACATGTATATTCCTAGCAGCTTCTCATTACTGTTTTAATGATCTTATATTTCATAGCAAACACACAATGGCAATTTAAAGATTGAGCAGATAACTATGTTTCACAATCACATGTCTTCATAGTGTCTACTAGTATTTAAGATTCCATTCTAATGCATGTGTACATTTAAAACTACTCGCATTACCATTGCCTTAGAACATGAAGGCACGAGTAAAATGGACATGGAAAATACACTTAAACACTAATGAAGATGTTGTCAGACTACCAAGACAAATATTTTTATTTTCTTAGACCTTTGAATAACTGAATGTAATGTAATAAGTAAGGTGCTCCATAGTTTTGAGGTTGTTTTTAGAAAACATTAGTGAGGTTTATTAAGGATCAAGATACTGTTTTAATGACTCAGTCATATCTTTGTAGGTTATTTCTGCTATGTGCCTCCAGGTTTAGCCTATTGCTTCAATATATACTCTAAGAATTATACATGTTGATAATACTATTATTTGGTAGAATTAGTCAAATTAGTAAGTAAGAGTGCACAGTGCTCAAGATTATACTTTGTAGAGAGAGGGAGAATTAAATCATAATTTGCAACAGGGCATTTCATTTTTATAATCTGGCTCTGTACTTTTGGAATGTTCTCAACATATCTTCCAGCAGTGATATTTTGTATGCAATTATTGCCTAAATGTTGACAATTAAAAAAAAACTTTTTGTATGTATCTATTCTCAAAAATTTTCATGAACTCAGGATTATTGTTGTTGTTATTCATATATAGATGTTGGAGGAGCTTTAGAAGCTCATCCAAAGGTAAATAATGAGTCATATATGAAACAATTTTATATCTTTGTTTACCAAAATATTTTACCTCATAATAATTAATAGAAAAATAAATGCTTATTATAGCTCTTTAAAAATTCATGTGATTATGTTAAATATAAAAGTTGATGATCAATATATGATGTTAGTGTGTATATCTTTCCCAACATAAATCTCTAAAAGATATTACTATTAAAATAAGAAGAACAAAAAGGTAATATTAAACTTTTGTGTGGATATTATGTATGTTACAAACAAAATATTTTAGCCAGATAAGTAGTTTTTATTTTTCTTTATTAGCTGCTATTTCAATAAGTAAGGAAATGCTAGGTCTTACTAGTTTTGCTTGTCAAATCTATTGGGTGAAAATATTTTTGTATTAATTTGGTTGATGATGTGGAACTTATCTATGTACTTCTTTAAATGAAAAAGGTCTATAACCCCAATTGTGATGCTTAGAAGTCATTGTGTCCAACTTCATATTTTCTTGCCAAAAACAGCTCATAAAACATTAAATAGTGTCAATATCTGTAATGTCGTCTTGTTTCCATTATAAAGCCATATCAAAGTTAGATAGAGGTAAGGTAATTGAGAATAAATGAGGCATTGTCCTTTGGTGGCTCAACTAAATAACTCCTAAATTAAAACATTCTGAGAGAGGGTGGGTTCAATGTGCTGACCCAAGTACCTTCAGAAATAAATTAAATCTTTAACACGAACAGGCAAAAGAAGCTTTATATAAGTACTGTATGCACTGTAAGTGATACAGTTGATCTCACAGGGGTTATGGGTAAAAGTTAACAATTCTGAAATCTCTATACATGTATATTCATATTGAACACATGGAGTCAGGTTCCTTAGTGTTAGAGTGGGAAATTGCACATAGCAAGGGAGGAGGCTAGAATGACCTATATAGTAATGAATTGACTTGGAGACTAATGAACTTATGTGTACCATAATGAAGATACTGAGGAATACATACAGAAATATTTATAGAATGCAAATATGTATGCATATATTTGCTTACCAAAAGGGCCTAAAGGCTGTAACATCCCATTGCAACAAGATCTTGATTTATAATACTATTCTTCAAGAAAATAAGATATCCTTGCACAAATGCTTGATTCTAAGGCTGCAGTAAAACATTCAAAAGATGATTCCAGAGTATTTTGTAGTAGTAAAACTCTCTTGAAAATCTCTCTCTCTCTCTCTCTCTCTCTCTCTCTCTCTCTCTCTCTCTCTCTCAACAGGGAATACATATGAGCCTGATCCTTTCTGATTCTGGAATGTTACTAATTATTAAATTTCTTTAATAGCGATAGGACTCCAGATCATCTATTCTTCTTATGTGAATTTTGGCAAATTGTGTCTTAAGGAGTTGGTCTATTTCATTTAGGTTATCAAATTTGTGGCATAAAATTATTCATAGTATACTTTTATTATCATTATATTCCATGGATATTTAGTTTTATTGCTTTTTATTGTTAATTAGCCTGTTTAGAAACGTATTAGTTTTATCGATCCTTTTAATGAATAATTTTTTGGTCTATCATTGATTTTCTCCATTAATTTGTGATTTTGAATTTTATTGATTTCTGTTCTAATTATTTTCTTCTAATTGCTTTAGATTTAGCTGCCTCTTCTTTTTCAGTTGCCTGTTTAGATTACTGATTAAAAATTTTTCTTCTTTTCTGATACATACATTTAGTTCCATAAATGTCCCTCTAAGCACTGCTTTCACTATATCCTAAGAGTTTTAATAAAATAATGTTTTCATTTTCATTTAGTTCAGAATATGTTCAAATTTCTCTTGAGATATCTCCTTTGATCCGTATGTTATTTAGAAGTATATTGATTCATCTCCAAGTGTTTTGGGATTTTCCAGTTATCTTTCTGTTATTGATTTCTAGTTTAGTTCTATTGTGGTCTGACAGAAGATGTTGTATGATTTCTAGTTTTTAAAGTTTGGTAAGGTGTATTTTATAGCCCAGAATATCTTGGTGACTGTTCTGTGGGAACTTGAAAAAATGTGTATTCTGCTGTGGTTGCATGAAGTAGTCTATATATGTCAATTATTTCCAGTTGATTAATAGTATTGTTTAGTTCAACAGTGTTCATACTGATTTTCTGCCCGTTTGGATATGTCCATTTCTGAGAGAGGGGTGTTGAAGTCGCCAAGTGTGATAGTGGATTCATCTATTTCTCCTTGAAGTTCTTCTATTTTGTGCCTCAGAGAGCTTGCTGTTCTTTTGTTAGATGTATAAATGTTAAGTCTTTGGGCTTCCCTGGTGGTGCAAGGGGTTAAAATGCAGCACTATGAAGCTTTCAGCAGCCACCACAGCATGAGTTCAATCCCCAGCCAGGAAGGTGACCCACATGGCACAACAGACCTCTCCTGACTCTTCTGCTGCACCCCTCAGCAGTGTATATCAGTAGATCTGCCTGTTGTGCTCCCCTCTCTGTCTCTGGTGAATCCTCTCATCCCCGAGTCTCTGGCCTGCACCCCAGCTCTTGTATGCATATATAAATCTTAAAAATAAAGAATCGCTATGTCTTCATGGAGAATTGATTCAATAAATATTATGTTATGCCATCATTTTAATAACATCCCTCAAAGTCTGTATTATCTGAAATTAATATAGCTATTCCTATTTTCTTTTGTGTTAGAATGGTATATTTTTCTCTATCCATTCTCTTTTAGCATATATATATTTAAGATTTATCTATTTCATGTATACAAGAACTGGGGTGTAGATCAGCATTGCAGGGCATGAGAGGATTCACCAGAGAGAGTGGGGAGCAGAACAGGCAGACTAAAATACACTGTCGAGGGAAGCAGCAGGCATGACAGGAGAGGTCTGCTGCACCATGTGGATTGCTCCCTGGCTGGCCAGGGATTGAACTCATGCTGCAGTGGCTGGTGATAGCTTGACAGCGCTATGTCTTTAACCCTTGTGCCACCAGTGAGGCCCATCTTTATATTTTAAGTGGTTGCCTTGTACACTTCCAAATAACTGTACTACTTCACAAGAATTGTTGAGTACCTTAAAATAACAAACATTTTGTTATTATAATGTCTTCCTCTTGTCATATATGTAAGGTGTTTTTCCTCTGACTCAGAATTTTTTTTTTACCTTTGATTTCCTGTAGTTTGAAAATAATGTCTAGGTGTCGTTTTGATTGAATTTCTTAAGTTTTTGTTTTGCATTTAGTGTGCCTGGTGTCCTCTGAGCTTTGTGGACATGTTTGGTTTCTAACATTAATTTGAGGAATTCTCAGTCATATATATATTAATTATATATATTTAACTATACATATATAATAAATAAAAATAAATAATAAATATATATTTAATTATAAATATTTATATATAGTTTCTTTCTTCTACTTCTGGTATTCCAATTAAACATAATGTAGGGTAAGTGATTATCAGGCTTTTCTGCCCTCCCACCACTAGCATTGATGATGGATCCCTGCGGTCCTGAATGCATGCCTGATGGCGGGCACCTGGAATAGGGTGTGGGCATACGTAGGTGGGTGCAACGAGGCTGAGACTGGGCTTATATGGGTGGTGTCACAGGGAACAGAACCAGCAGAAAGAGAATGAGAAGAATGAAGGAGAAGCAGAAGAGAGAGAATGAGACCACGAGAGAATGCTGGAGAGACCAGATAAAGATTCACCAGAAGTCCTGCCAGCCTCCTGGCCCCCTGGTACCCCTGCCTGCTGTGTATCTGGTAAAAGCTCAATAAAAGCCTAAAAAGCCACTGAGGGCTCCAGGACCCTCCTTTACCCATCTGCTCAGATTATAGAGATTCTGCTCTGTGCCCTTACTGCCCCTATACATAAAATACAGTTTTTGTAGTTGTCCTACAGACTTTTTCCTGTTCTGTTTCTTTCCCCCCTCAGTTATTTCTTCTCTTCACAGTTTCAGTTTTTGAGGAATCTGTCGATATGTTCTATGGCAAAGAGATTCTTTCCTCAGCTGTGTCCAGTCTACAAATTAGCCCATCACGGGTATTGCTCCTTTCTGTCATAATGATTTGTAATTCTAGCACTTTTTAAAAATTCTTTCTTAGGCTTTCCATCTTTCTGCTTACATTGTCCATCTGCTCTTGCAAGTCTACTTGATACATTAGAGCCTTTAGCATATTCCTTTAAATTTTCCATATGACAATTCCAGTATCCTTGCACGTAGTTTTGATGCTTGTGCTAGGTCTTTAAATTGTGTTGTTGCTGTTGTTTTGCCTTTTGATATACCTTGTAATTTTTCTCAATAGCAGCTCATGATATAGTAGAAAAAATTACTGCCATAAATAGGTCTTTGACAATATTGTGGTGAGGATTGGGGGAAGATAAGTACCCTATAGATATGATGAAGTCTTAGTCTTTTAGTATGGCTATGACTTTGCACTGAACCTCACAAGTATTTCTCAGTTCTTTTTTTTTACTCCCCTCCCATTCCCTTAACAGATTCAGAATAATTAAAGTCAGCTGGAGTTGGGCATGTCCCTTCTCTAGGTCAAATGACTCCGATAAAACCCAGCAGGTTAGGTTTGGTTAAGTAGGTTCTATTGAGAGCAAGCCTCCTTAAGAAGATCAGAGAGTCCTAGTATATTTCGAGGCAGTTCCTTTCCCCCTCTCTTTGCCAGAAGTTGGAGGAGATTCTGCTCTGATATTTACTGTGAGAATCTGGTGGAGCTCCTGGGTGTGAACTTCAGAAAATTATAGAGGACCTCTTATGACTGCTTCCTCTGGAATTTTTAATATTCAGTGTTGTCTACACTAATGTAGGGTAAATAAAAAGTATCAGGCTTTTCTGCCCTCCCACCATTAGGATTGATGATGGATCCCTGAGGTCCTGAATGCATGCCTGATGGCGGGCACCTGGAATAGGGTGTGGACATATGTAGATGGGATTCACCTGGGCTAAGACTGGGCTTATAAGGGCGGCGTCACATGGACGCCAGCAGAAGAAGAACCACAAGAAGAGCAGAGAAGCAGAGAGAATGAGAGGGAAAGAGAGACTGAAAGAGAAGCAGAGACCATGAGAGAACACCAGAGATCCCAGAAAGAGTGAAGACTTGCTGGGGGCTGGGAGGCCTGCCAGCCTCCCGGCGCCCCTGCCTGCTGTGTACCCAGTAAAATCCCAATAAAAGCCTGAAAAGTCACTGAGGGCTCCAGGACTTCTCCTTACCCCGTCTGCTCGGATCATAGAAATCCTGCTCTGTCCTTTCCTGCCACTGCAACTAAGTCATCAGAAATTTGTCAATTGCAGTTCAAGATTTCTTGACCTATCCCGAGTTCCTGTGGTGGTTTCTGCTGATGAATCTCTATTCAGGTAAGTCATAACTCCATCTGTCTGCCTGCATTTGTCTGACTCTCCAGTCTTGGGGGCAGTGGTTGACCCTGTATGTTTCATTCTCTTAATGATCCAAGAAGTGTTCTTCATTTTTCAGGATATTTAGCTTTGTATTTATTAAGACAGAGTGGTGACTTTCAAGCTTCCTACATGTGGAACTTAAGACAGAAATTAAGTTTTATAATGATTTTGTGAACTATATTTTGTTGTACTATATTTAAGTTTATAAATTCTAAAACTGGTATAATTAACAATCCCAGAATTCATTTTTCTAATTTCACTTTTAAATATGTAATTATAAATTTTAAACAATCCATCTTTGCCCAGTTGTTTTAAAGTATTCTCTCTACTACATATTGGCATCTATATTGTATTTATTCATGTTCTACTATTTTGTTATTGATCAGAACGTCTTTCAACTCTGTGTTGAAACTATTACATTTTCATAATTGGTATTGTTATTCATTTCATGAAAAGGCCTCCAAAGTTGGCTGCCTCTTCAGGATCATTTGAATATATTTTTGACCATTTCTCTTCATATTTTTTAAAATCATATTGAAAGCATCATTTTAAAATCTTGGAATTTTTAGTAAAATTTCAGTTAATTTATAGATTAACTTTAGATGATTTAGTTTATGGATTATTATCATTTTAATATTTAGAAAATTAAATATCTAGACTTATGTTTTAATATCCATGCATTTAGATATTTTTTATTTTGAATACTTTATAGTTTTCTCTGTAAAGATCTTATATATATTTTGTTAGAAATATTAAGATGTACCTAAAATAGTTGTTATGTTAAAGGTAGATTTTTTTTAATTTTTTAAATTTTATTTTTATATTCCCCATACAATTGCAACCCCCTCATTTTGACCCCAACCCCTCCTTTCCCCACCCCCCCCATAGTGTGTCTCTAGTTCATAGTTGTTTGTAGATTTTGATTTTTTCTTTCTTATTGTTATTCTTTTTCCTGGTCCCTTATTTAGGTTTTCTAAATTCCTGCTATGAGTGAGACCATCTGGTATTTTTCTTTTTCTTTCTGGCTTATTTTGCTGAGCATGATCCCTTCCAGCTCCATCCATGTTGCTGAAAATTGCATGTGTTTTTTTTTTTTTGATTGTTGAGTAATATTCCATTGTGTATATGTACCACATCTTCTTGATCCAGTCATCTATTTTTGGGCGTTTGGGTTGTTTCCGTAGCTTAGCTATTGTTAATAGTGCTGCTATAAACATAGGGATGCAGGTGCTCTTTGGAATTGATGTTTCTGTGTCCTTTGGGTAAATACCTAGGAGTGGAATTGCTGGATCATATGGAAGCTCTATCTCTAGTAGGTTGAGGAATCTCCACATAGCTTTCCATAGTGGTTGGACCAGTTTGTATATAGAAGGTAATATAGGTGAAACACTACATGACATGCACCTCAAAGATATCTTTACAGACACATCACCCAAAGCAGTGATAGTGAGGGCAAAGATTAACAGCTGGGACTACATCAAATTAAAGAGCTTCTGCACAGCAAAAGAGACAATAACCAAAACAAAGAGAAACCCCACCAACTGGGAGAAAATTTTTGGACACAACACTAATGATAAAGGACTGATCACAAAAATCTACAAAGAGCTGATAAGACTCAACAAAAACAAAGTTTTTTTTTTTTTTTTTTTAAGTTTCCATTCATCCATGCACACAACTGGGGCACAGGCCATAGGTGTGGGGGGGAAGTGAGAGAATTCACCAGAAACAGAGTGGGGAACAGAACAGGTGGATTTACTGAAATCCTGCTGAGGGGAGCAGCCCAAGAGACAGGAGAGGTCTGCTGCACTATGTGGGTCAGCTCCCTGGCTGGGGATCGAACTCGTGCTGCAGTGGTTGCAGACAGCTTCATAGGTGGTGTCTTAACCCCTTGTGCCACCAGGGAGGCCCCCTAAAGGTAGATCTTTTAACTATATTTTCAATTTTTCTTGTACACTCAAATGGATGTGATTTCTATAGGTTAAATTTTTAGTTGCAATTTAGTTAACATGCTCATTTATTTTCCTGGCAATTACCTTATATATTTATTTCAACAATCTTTTCATCTTAAATAGTGATAATTCTTTTCTTCTCAGTCATCACACATTTCATTTTCCCCATTTCCTATTCACTGGCTAAAGCCTCCCCTGTAATGTGACTAGAAATGGTAATAGTAGACATACATAACTTCTTTCTGATTTTAATATAAAGGATTCTATTGGTTCCAATTGCATATGGTAATAGGTGTGTTAGGTGTTGTCGATAGGGTATATCACTTTGAAGAAGTTCTTTTCTTGTTAACACATTAAATCATATATAGCTGTTGACTGTTGTATCACTTTTAATGGCTATAAAATTATACATATACATTTATATACACTTGTACTCTATGATGTTTAGATGTACATAGTTACATTGTCAAGACTATTGCAGAGTCCTAGGTTTTAGCCTTACCTGCCTGTTACTGATTCAGGGATGACAACAGAAAACAGGATATTTGTGGGCTAGAGACTAAGGTCTTTATTTTTCAAGACAGAGCAAGCAATATGACCATAAGCACATTTGCTTGTTTCCCTTGCTTCCAAGTTCCATTTGGTGATGTGGGCCCATAGTCCTGCAGTCCCATAGTCCTAAGAATGCTGTGAATTTATATCATCCTTTAGGAATGCAAAGCAAGGGCCCAGTGATTTTATAATTGCGTAGTAGACTTTATGGCAAGCAGAAAAAAAAAGTCCATCTTCTGAACCTTGGAGTAAGCTGTTTACATGGTAGCCATATTGTAGTTGCCTGGACCTACAGAAATTCTTCTTAACATATATAAACTGAATTACATATAATGATATAATGCTTGATATGTTTTGCTAATATGCTATGGAGGGTTTTTGCAATAGTCAGTCTATGAGTTGGGCTTCTATTTTCTTTTTAAAATAATTTTCTTGCATAATATAGGTAATAAAATTAAATAAGCTTATTAGTCCCATAAAATTTGTTTTCTATATACATTATCCCAACATCTGAAAATAGTGAGTTTTACTTCTTTAACAATTTGAATTCTGTGTATTTCTTTCTCTTAATTGTTCTAGCTAGGATTTCCAATATTATGTTGATAAGTATTAGTGATAGTGAACTTGTTTTTAAAGATTTATTTATTTTTATACAACAGCTGGCGTACAGGCTGGAGGCGCGGGAGGGTGAGAGGATTCACCAGAAACAGAGTGGGGAGCAGAACAGGCAGAAGGACCGAAACACACAGCTAAGTGGAGCAGTGGGCAAAGCAGGAGAGGCCTGGGATTCTGGCTAGCCGGCGGGGATTGATCCCACGCTGCGGAGGCTGCGGACAACTTCACAGCACAACGCTCAACCTGCTGCGCCACCGGGGAGGCCCGATAGTCAACATCTTTGTCCTGTTTCTTTGCTTGAAATTGTTCTGTTCAGATTTCCTACTTCTTCTCAATCCAGTGTTGGAAGGTTTTGCAGTTCTAAGAATTTGTTTCTTCTAGATCATTTACTGGCCTAAAGATGCTCATAGTAGCCTCGTAATTTTTTATATCTCTTTGGTAGCTGTTGTAGTATCTCTTCATTAATGATTTTATTAAAATTTCCTCTCCTTTTCCTTAGTGAGACTAGCGAAAGCTTAGTCTATTTTGTTTATCTTTACAAAAAAACAGCTTTTGACTTATTTCATTTATGTCTCCTTCCTTTTACTGGATATTGATTTCACTTGTTCTAAGGTCTGTGATTGGGCTGCTTCTGAGACATTTTAAAAGTGTGCTTTTATATTACAAAGGCTCTTAGGAAGTTATCTTGCTGTCACTGACTTCTCAATTTTCTTTTTAATTTGTAATATATTTTCCTATTTGCTGAGACTTGTTTCATTTTCTACGATGTGGCTAGTTCTCAAACATTCCACACATGCTAGTGGTAAATGCGTGTAGCCATTAGGTTCATTAATTAATATTATCCACCATTATAAACTATTAGCTGCGTGGAACCTCTCTGCTATATTTTTTCTGCTTAAACTTTAATTACTGAACGGGAATAAGTGACACATAACAAAAGTTCCATATTGAGAATGTCTCACATTTTAACTGAGATCATATTGGTTTACAAAAACGTGTCTGATTTAGGGGCATAGTGTCAGACTTGTTTAGATATATGATATGATACTATACCACACGACCAAATCATCCATAACCCTCACCATAGAAAAATGAACCCTACCCTCTTTACACCCCACCTCAACTTCCGTCTCTAGTATCTGCAAAAGAATGTCTCACATTTTAATTTTGTATTTGAGACTATGCCTATTTGTATTTATAATTTTATATATTATATGAAAAATAAATTGAAATGCATATCTCTATTTGTTCTTTTTTACATATGTAAGATAAGGAGTATATTTCTTAAAATTTTAAAGTAGGGAGATAACCATTTCTATTCAGTAGCATTTCTATTGATGTTATTGTTCTTTTTATACTAATTCCAGAATTTTAACTTTCTACAAATTAATTTATCTAGATTATTAAATTGATTGGTATATCTTGCTGAATTTTTCATTTTAAAATAGTTATTTTCAGAGCTATCTCTTGACAAATAGTTCATTCATCCTATCTGTATTTATTGAGTCCCTGGCATATAAAATATTCTAAGTTCTGGAGGCACAGTAATTCAACAAAAAATCACTCTATCCATCACTTCAGAAAAGGTATATGCTCTTTGGTAAAGATAGTTTATGGCAAATAATTTATAATAATATAAGTGGTTTTGAAAGCAATATATCTAAGATGGTGGAAGAAAGGAAATGCAGGACATTTGTGCTTTTGTTACTCCATAAGTGATATTCAAACAATCCCTTTAATAGTTTGCATTAAATCTATAAATTTCTCTAGATCATGAGGCCATAGCAGCAGGTATTTTTTGCATAAGCAGGTGTTATCTTTCCATTTGTGACTAATTTCTTTGACAGTCTCTTACAGTTTCTTAGTTAAAAGACCCTTCTCCTTCATCTTAAGCATATCCCAAGTTACTTCATCTTTTTTTTCCCTTGCCCAGTAACACCAGAGAGTAGGGTATATGATTCTATGTTTTATTTCATTTGCTTTTAATTATATCATTTCTTAATTTTTTTTTCAGTAAGACTATAGATAGAGATCAAGGCAAAAATGGGAACATCTCCAGAAACTGAGAACTCAGAGTGATATAGATTTGAAAGTTAGGAAGGTTATTTCCTAGTCAATTGTTTTCTGGAGCTTCTAAGAGAGCTATGCTGGTAGAGCCAGCCTTGACAAGGCAGTGATTATAGATAGCTCTGTCCTTGTTATGTTCTCATTTTGTTCATTTATTGTTCTCCTAATTTAATGAGCTTCATTAAGAGTACTACTTCGGAATCTTCTTCCAGCAATTTGCTTAGCTTTGTTGCATTATAATTTTTTCCTAGGGTTTTGTCTTAGTCCATTACTTGGGGTGAATTCCTTTGCCTCTTCACTCCAATACTGTGTTATTTCTTTGGATTTAACTAAACATATTTTCTTCCCATTACTGCTCTAATCATTTTATGTTACAATTGCGGTTCACAGGGTATAGGCCTAAGGTGATTTTAGATGTTGTGTTTTCTATTGTTATATTTGTTAAAATCCCATCACCAATTAGGATGACTAGAACTCAGGAGAACACTGTGTGGGGCACAAGATACCAATCTACAAGGTGGTGACTAGTGAGATGAAGTGTAAGGTGTTTGATGCTATCGTGTCAAACGCGTAATCATCCCTGGGTGTTTTAATTGCTCGAGCTGGTAGAGTGGTAGAGGGAACATAGAGGTACTCTACATACACTTCAAGAAAAAATCTGAAATCTTTGAAAGAGTAGAATAAAATGAGAAAATTTTTCCAACCCTTGGTTAATTTCATTAAATACAATATGAAAAATAAAATGCACAAACTACAAGCTATTTTTTGAAATTAAAAACATCTGCAGTTTAAATGATGAAGAAATATACAAAGTAAACAAAGTAAACTGCAGACTGGGAAAAATATTTGTAAATTCTATATCTCACAAAGGACTTGTAAGAAGATTTATATAAAGAACTGTCAAGACTCAATAGTAAGAAAGCAACACAATTAAAAAAAAAACTACAGATATTTTACACCAAAAATTATTGTACTAATGGCAAATATGTAACTGAAATGATGCTTAACTTTAGTGGTTATTAGAGATACATAAATTAACTATTATAATATACTAATAAATGCTCACCTTTTAAATTGGTTTAAAATAGATTGGAAAATTGAGCATTTGCAATGATGTCCTAAAGTTCCGATATGCTGTTTGCTTATTATATAATCTAAATGGAATATTCAACTTTTCCCATTCTCAGTTTCTACATCTGTAAAATCAGTTAACTCATATCCTATATGTGCTATTGGACTGTTGTGAGAAATAAAATGTGTAGAAAATATTTTGTGAAATACTAAAATGTTATAGATTATTACAGTAGTGTAAATTGTGTGAGGTTTATAGGAAATATTCAAAATAAATGCTGAATACTGAACAATGATCCATTTACATTTGTAGTATATTTATAGCATTTCTTATACAAAACTCTTAAAGAATATAACTGTAGGAAGCATCATTATCATTTAAACATGGCAATTATTTTAATGCCAACAATTGCTTTTTGACCATAGAATTATTGGCCCAGAACATCAAGAAATGTCACTAACCAAATTAATGATATAAATACTAATAATCCAAGTACAAATAATTACTGTGTGATATTTAAAACAAACTAATTTATTAATTATTTCAATATTTGTCTTCAAAATGACCTTAATTTTAATAAAAATATCCATCATATAGTATATTTTCCTTAGCTTCTGTATCTGATCTTTCACTATAGAGCAGACTGATAATACATTGAACTATACTGTTCCATAAAGGAAAGATAAAAAGAAATAAAATAACTACTCCCAAACTAAAGAAAAAATTAAAATGTCAACAGTCCCTTGCTGACAGTTTTAAATGAATCTTTAAAAGAAGCTTATTTTGGAAAGCCTTCTGGTCACCCCCAATTACTATGGTTGCCTTGGTTGTGACAGCTGGTGTATAATCTTTGATTACACTGTCATTAAAATGTCTTTTATACCTTTTTTAATGCCATCAACACACCATTTGCTTTTCAAATCACACCCTAAAGTGGGTGGATCATGGGCATTGAGGTATCTATGAAGTTTCTAAGCCTTTTTCACACTTTTAGGAGCTGGTAAATTCAGACACAATGTGGGAATCTGATGCTGCTCCAGTTCTGATATACTAAATTTATCCTAGAATTTTTTTTAACATATACTCACATTTTTGATCTTTTTCTTTTACCCTCTATCTCAACACAATAAAAAAGTATTAATTTCATTAGAGTTCATCAATGTTCCTTGTTGAAAATTAGTGATAATGAAGTCAGGACAGAAATACAGCCACCCGGCACGTCAATTATAACTTCACAGGGATAGAAACACAATTGTTTCATAACCTTAAATCACTTCTTTAACCTACTTAGCCAGCATGAAAATGTGTACTACTGAAGTAGAGGAGCATGCAGATTCATCTCTGGGATATGAATAGTAAACTTAATGGGAAATAAGATTTCTTTTCCTGATTATGTAGTTTAAAAAAATAAATTCAGATAACTTCATTGTGTCCTAGTTTCTTTGAAAGTAAAGCAAAATAACTTCTTTTTACTTGGAGTTATCCTGGTCTTTAAGAGATACAAATTTTCACAACATTGCAATCTAGAAGGCTCTGAAACTTGATGTTGCTGTATTTATGGCACTTCTACGTATATATTACTGAGAACAAGTGTTCAACTTCTAATGGGCCAGGGACATCAATGCCACAAAAGAAGGACTACTGGCTACAGCAGCTGAGGCTATGTCCAACTTGCGTCTCCAGCCACATAGCCAGGCAGAAAGTAACACCTCAAATTCTTGTAAGAAAAGTTTTTTAAACCTTTCTCAAAAACATTTTGAAAGTATATTTACTGTTATCTATTTTTTCTTTATTGGAGACATTTTAAATCAAAAAATTATGATAAATCATAAAAGGTTTGTTGGTACAGATTTTTGTTTGTTTACAAAGTTTGTAAGTGCTCCCCAGATATTAAAAAGACTGTGAAATTATAATATAAATTGGGGATACAGAAATTGTTTTAAAGAATTCAAGATGCCTGAAAAAATATATTTAAAACAACATAGGCTAAATTAGCTTGCATTTTAATGTTTTCAATTATTTATTGTTTTGTTTTTTGCTGTGTAAATACTTTTTTTTTAATGCTGGTAAAAATAGTTGATTGGTAATGCCTTGGCATAAGCAAACTAAACAAACTTAAAAGTAATTTTATATTCAGCTAGGAGAGAAAAAGGTGTAAATCATGAGGTTTATAGGGGAAATGAGTGTTTTAAGTGTCTTAATCAAGAAAAGGCTAAGCATCTAATTTTTGAACCTTAACACAATTATCTATGTAGTACATTGGAGTTTTATTAGTTGAAATAATCTATTTACTATATTATTTACTACATTTCTTATTTTAACCTCATATGTCACTGAGATTTCTACATTCCCTTTTGAATATGGGAAACATTTCAATCAGAAAGTACTTATTGCTTTTAAGTTATATCCTTGTCAATATCTTTGCTATTTCACACTGTATTTCTTCCACATTTCTTCACAGAACACTCAGTCAGTTCCAGTGATTTTCAACTAGTGAATTTCTAGGTTGTATCATGCATTTTTTCTTAGAGAATTTGCTGTCTGTTAAATCTACACTATTTTCCATGAAAAGTACATTTGGAATTGGAATTTTCCCACTATCATCTGTGATAAAGTCTCATGTAAAAGGTTCAAGTTTGAATATTAGTTCCCTTTTTACATATTAAGTATTTTGAGGGTCTGTGATTATGAATTATCCTTATTTTAAGAACATATGGAGTCTCAGATAGGTTATCTTTTTTTAACCATATTCTGAATAATGAGGGATATATTAATTATAATACAAAAATGTGAATTTTAGGTTAAAATAATTTTAGGAATAAATGAATTCCAAAAAATTGCCATCTGTTATTAATTTAATTTGGTAAAAGACTGAAGTAGATACTATAATAAAAATTAAAAAATAAGAATTATGATTGCTTTCAAGTTTGCTCTTTAGTAGAATAGCATATATATATATATATATATATATATATATGAATAACTACTAATCAATTATCAGAGCAAGGACTAAATAGAGACATTGAGAGGAGTTCAATTTGAGTTTGGGATGGCTATATTTCTGACACTTTCCTGGTTTCCAAAAAAAGTTTCCTCAATGCTGTGGGATCTAAATGTCAAGAAATAAGTGTTATGGAATAGGGGCCAATTCTTAGTTAAATTTACTTGTGTTTTGAATAGTACTGTGTTATAAAGCTCTCTCTTTTTGATTGAGACTGAGATAATTGTACTTAAGGAATGGATAGTATAAGCATTAGAGGGACATTTAAAAAGCAAAAACATTAATGTCTGAGAGTTTAAATAAGTTTGCTGATCACCAAAGTAGTGTTTTGAAAAATAGCCAAATTCCAGGATCTTCTGAAGACCCATTCACCATCTGTTTGAGGATCTAAACTTTTGAATGTGACGACAAGTACATAGTTTATGTATGTGAAGTAGTAATGGCCCTTTCTACTTTAGCTTGTGAAGCTTAGAACTATTTCAGAGATAGAAAGATTTGCAGATTACCTATCTGAGGTGTATGATAACTCAGCACAAACAACCATATTAACAGAAAATGAGTTAATGAAGTAAATAATATAAAAATGCTTGATGACAGAACAATGGAAAATCCAGACTGTGATAATGAGTCTTTCAGAAGAGTAGTCTTCCTTTCTTGCATGCATGTATATACACATGCACATAGTTGATGGATTCACTGAATGATTCTGTTTAGCAGTTAAATAAATGTGTGGTTTTTCTTTTGGAATCAACAGATATTTAAAATATGATTATAAATCTAACACCTATTATATCATTTCTTTTCTCTGTGTCAATGTAATTCACTTAAAACTTTGCTCAAAAATTAATCCAGAAAGATAATGTTATACTAAGTGTACTCCTCTTTGCTAATAATATATTTTCAGTGACAGTATTTACTATTTTCTATTAACTAGCTCCTCATTGATTTAAACTTTTGGTGGTGAATGTGAGCACATTCTTATCTACCTAGCATAGGAAGGCATTCATGTCACTTTCTTGCTCACGTCTTCCTGCTTGGTGTCTATTTCTTTCCATTATCCATGCATTGAGATGTCTGAGGTCTTTGACTTTGACTACTCTTCCATAATTTAAGTTCATTGACAGTGAGAAAGAATTGATTTAACCTTTGATTTAAATAATTAATAATGAAAACTAATATGTTAATACCACTCATGGACATGTATTTAAACATTTGTTTAAGTCCTTTTTGAAGGAACTGAATCTCTAAAAGTAGAACTATACTCAGGTTGATTTGAAAGAGTTTGAGTGAGGAATAACTCTTCACTCTAAAACCACGTTTATCAAATGTCCTCTCACTTCACCAATACTTAGTCTCATTCATCAGTAAATAGGATTTTGGTTTTGAAAACAATTCTCCTAGAATCAACTGAGAACTTTTCTTGAACATAAGTAATGTTTTTGACCATGTCAAGTGACATGTGGCTACTAACCTTTTCTTTACTATTTTTTTTTTAATTTTTGTTTATGAATAGAAGAACTGGAGTGTAGGCCAGAGATGCAGGGGTGAGAGGATTCACTAGAGTCAGAGTGGGGAGCAGAACAGTAAGATTTTACTGAAATACTCTGCTGAGGGGAGCAGTGAGCGAGTGAGAAGTCTACTGGGCTACATGTGAGTTAGCTCCCTGACTGGGTATTGAACTCAGGCCACAGTAGCAATAGTGATAGTGCTGAGACTTAACCTCTATGCCACCAGGGAGGCCGATGATATACTTTCTTAATATTTCCAGTCACATTACCCAAAATTGCTGGACTACATTCCTGATCTAAACCATCTATAATGCACTATTAAGAAATTAAGTGATCATGTTGACCACATAGAAAATAATGAGACTGAGGACTAAAGATGGAAGAATTATTTTACCATCTAAGCGTGTTTTTGTAAGACCTGATTCTTCATGAGATAATTTTTAATAAAGCTCCCAAGTTCTTAAATATTATTTACAACACCTGTCTACCTTGCTCTCTACATTTTGACTTCTCTATTACTCTTAATTCATTAATATATAGCTTCCATTAGTTTTACTTGTTTGAAACTCTCTCTCACCAAGTTAACAGTTATGCCATAGTTCATGTTTTCACATGTTTTGTACACTTGTGCTTTCTGTAGAGATCTTAATATTGGCATTTGCTTAATAAAAAGCTCTCCTTGCTTCTGAGATATTTCATAGTATTTCAGGCACTCACCTCTAGGCTTGCTTCAGATTCCTTTTTCTCTGTGCAATCCTTCAAAGGTTAGTGTGCCTCAGTTTTGGTACTCCACCATTTTCTTACTACACTCACTTTTAATAATCTCATTCCTCCTTAAGCCTTCACTGCTGACCTGTGTGTTGATGACTGTAGGAAATATTCCTATGAAGCCAGGCGCACTGATTCAGCTGTTGACTGCACATGCCACCTAGATGCCCACAGGCATCTCATACAACATGCCCACATTAGAACTCATCAAATTTTAAATTGCCAAAATAAATATTTCTTAAAGTGTATAGAATTTGATGTTTTTGAATCCTCTGTTGTATTAAGTACCAAGTGTAAGATAAATTTGTTTTAAGAAGGAGGTTTACATCAACATTTCACAGCATTTTCCTATTTTTCTGTGACACCTGCCCATTATGTGACTTCTTAATCACATAAATTTCATATTAAATTGCATGTATGCATTTGTAAATAATGTGTATATAGTCACATAAATATATATGACATATATCAATGATAGTTGATAGATAGATGCATAGATACATAGATAGATGATAGACAGATATGTGGTTTGCTGAATAGCCCTGAAATTATGGTTAATAGCATACTGCTGAAAAGAAAGTCATGAAATTTTCATTTACTATATTATAAGTGGGTTCAGATTTTGGTATGAGATGCCCAGTCTCTTATATACTCAAGAGAAACCAAACTGGCGCCCTTAATTTTTAACCTATAAAAGCTATTTAGAGTAGTAAAAGTGAAAGTTCTAAGAAGAAAATTTATGTGATTATATATAGGGTCTGTCTTCTCTTGGGAAAGTTTTGTGTGGACATCAGTCCCTTAAGGCATGGAGATATACTTTAATAGATGGATTGTTCCCTGATCCTGGTCTCAAAATTTTTAAAGTTTCAGGTATGCAGGAATAGCCCATAGAGAAGCTTCAATGGGCCAAAGTTTAGTATGCCTAAGAATAAGAAGATAGTTTCCTTCTTTCAATTTTACTCATAAAAGTTGAAAATAAGTGCCTCCCCTGGTGGCGCCACGGTTGAGCGCTGGGCTGCGAGGCTGTCCACAGCCTCTGCAGCGCCGGTTTGTTCCCAGGCCGCCAGCGAGGGGTCCCACAAAAAAAAAAAAGTTGAAAATAAGCCTGGATAAAGTACTTGTGGTTGGTCTTATACTTATGCTGAGTGAGAATGTCAGCCAACCAAGTTCATGGACAATACCATATGGACTTAGTCTGTGAAGTTTCACCGAAAGGGAAGGACGTTACTGACTTGTCTTACTTAGCGTCCTTCTGAATTCTGCTCCATAACTTTGTCAACATAATCATTCTATAATCTCCCAATTCTTTATATAAATTTATTATCTAATAAATAATTCAAAATAAGATATTCTGACATGATTTCAACCAAGAAGAATTTTTATTATCTGAGGGATATAAGAATGTAGGCACTTTGGTCAGGAGGAGAGAACTAAACTGATTCTTTTTTTAACATTGATTATGTGGTGAGCAATACACTCAGCTCCCTGATTTTTTTTTTTTAAGAAAATGCTTAATCTTTACACCTATAAAATAATATTACTATTGCAATCCATTAGATGAGAAAACTGGTTTTTAGATGGCTGCACTAACTTGACCAATATCATACAAAGAGGTAAAAACAGAGTCAAACACAAACCTGGATCTGTCATTTTCTGGAGTAGAAATGCTTTTTATTATGACCTGCTTCTGCAAGGGAGATATTTTCATCACGGGAACTTTTTTTTTTTTTTTTTTTATAGAGGCATGCTTTATTTATTTCTTTGCTGGTTTGTTTGTTTGTTTTTTTGTTTATACATGCACTGGGTACAGTCAGAAGCACAGGAGGGTGAGAGAATTCACCAGAGCCAGAGCGGGGAGCAGAGCAGACAGAAGGACCAAAGTACACTGCTGAGGGGAGCAGCGGGCGGCAGGAGAGGTCTGCGCGCCATGTGGGACCCTCCTCCAGTGGCCGGGGAGCAGCCGGGGATCGAACCGGCGCCGCAGAGGCCGCGGGCAGCTTTGCAACCCAGCGCTCAACCGCTGCGCCACCGGGGAGGCCCTCATCACGGGAACTTTTTATGTATTTAATTTTCTTCTCATTTATAAATTGATGATTACTTGTAAGAACTCTCACCACATCTATGTCCCAAATTAGAAATACTTAAATGATTTCTAGATATTAATCATTGTAGTGCCAGGAAGGGCACTGTGCAGGTTACCTATGATCTGGCAGAGTAAAGGAGAGTCCTGGAGCCCTGGGTGGGTTTCTCAGTCTTTTATTGAGTGTTTACATGTAGTGCAGCAACCAGGTACAAGGCAGGGAGGGGTGTGGGGGTGGGGGGGTAGGAGGCAGGTAGGCCTCCAAGCCCCAGGCAAGTCTTCAATCGGTGCTGCTTTCTCTGTTCTCTCTCCTGCCTCTCTCCTGCTTCTCCGCTTCTGCTTCTCTTGGCGACTATCTCAGTATTCCTTCCATGGCCCACAAAAGTAACTAAGACAGCCTACAACAATGTAACAACTGCAGGTGCCCCATCAGGCAGGGCAATCCTAACGGTGGGAGGGCAGAAAAGCCTGAAAACCATTTACCCTAAATCATGTACTACTCTAACAAGTTTCTAGATGTTTACATTTTTTAATATATCTAATTATTTGTAAATGAGATTTGATATTATGTTTAATAAAAGCTAAACATGTTATATAGTATTCTTTGTAACTTGCAAGTTTTAACTCATTTAATCATCATATCCCTCATTAGGCAGATATTATTTTCATCCCTATTTTAATTATAAGGTACACAGAAGTAATTTTCAAAGTACTTTATTGTGTAAATTATGAAAGGAAAATTCTAAAAGCACACCCTTAAATGCTTTGATCTTTTATTGCTTCTATATTTTCTTCTAAGATGATCATATACATTGCATGGATATTATACAATATATACAAAATATAAAATTATTAAATAATTAAGTACAAACAAATAAGAAATATCTTGTTATTTTTTTTTTACACAAATGGATTATGATATCAACCTTACTCTGGAAAATATTGCACTAATTTTTGGAAATTTAATCTCATCTTGACTTCAAAAATTTCTGTCTCATCTTGTTTTTCATAGTACTTATGATTTAGATATAATTTGAGAAGGGGATTTTCTTTTTTTATAAAACAAGCAAGAGATTTTTTTTTTTTTTGCCTCAAAAGGTTTTGTTGACGAGACCCTGAAGATTATCTCTGAAATAAGAAAGAAGAGAACATATGGAAATTAGAAACAAACTATCAAAATAATATTACAGAAGCAGTAAGCAGAGTTTAAAAACCATCTGTATATTTATTGAATATGTCTAAATAATAACATGCCTTGCAGGAGATCAGTTGGGTTGGCAGGAATGGTTTTATCTTCATTGTTTCACTGGTTAGAAAAAGTATCCTCACCTTCTAAAGAAATGCTTTACTATCAGGCATAGAAACTTAAAAAAGACAAAGTACTAATTAAAAATTTATCTATGTTAAATGCATAAGCCCTAGCATCATAAAAACAGAAAAGATTATTTCATTTGGTTTAAAAAAATTCATACTCAAATAGGAACTTTTTATATAATAAACTACATGATTTCTGCTATTTGTCCAAGTTTTGCTTTTGGCAAAAGCCTGAAGTTTAGCTTCATTGCACATTTCCCTCTGAGTTTTCCCAACCACCAGTAGACAGGTAATTCGTATGTCTCAGTGGGGGTATTTTGGAGCATGTTTCATGCACGATTTCAGAGAGAGAGGCAAATGAGATAACCATGAGAAATCCCAGGAGCTAACTCTTCTTAGGCAGAAGCTCCATTTAAAAAGCATAAAATTATAATAAAAATTAAAAATGCACAAAGTGCATAGAAGCAATGTTTGTGGTTAGAGAAAAAGAAACCTAATTTAATCAATCTTTTCTGTAAGAATTCTATTATTTATTGCAAATATGACAGGGAATCGTTTTGGTAGTAGAATTTAGCTAGTAGGCAAATGTCAACAAGGAATTGCCAATTTAAATCATCAACCTCAGTCTCAATATCCTTCATCCTGAACAGTTTCATCTAAAATTGCTAATAAGCATAAAGGAGATTATTCAGTTCCAAATACTTTGACTCGATATACTAAAAATATTTAAAACCAATTCTTCAAAGCTTAAAAAAGTTACATTTCTCTATTATAAAAAAATTACTTTAATATAACTTTCTTTGTTTATAATCATATCACTTTCTAAGAATATGGGTTAATCCATTTAGAGCCCATCCTGTATAATTTGTGCATTTTCTATTTTTAAAAATAAATTTGGAATATAAGTATACTCAGCAAATTTTCATATATACCTAAACCCACAAGATTAGCATTAGATTATGTTTTCTCTGGAATGTTTTAGAAGATTTTATCTCCTAGAAAAGAGAAGCATTTTAGGAAAAAACTTATATTTTTGGAAAAACATTTTAAAAATATGTTTAAATTCTATTTATCTTGTGATGAATAATAGATCTAGTTTCTTAAGAGAATCCAGAATTGACCCTATGCAATTTATGTCCTCATGCTGTTTCTGTAGCCAAATCAAACTAGATATTCACTTTCTCTAGATAAATGCCATATTTTATCAGCAGCAGAATAATTAAAATTCAGGATCCTAAAAGTTATTCCTTTTACCGTATTTTGAATTATGAATAACAGTATTTCTATTCATAAAAATGGACTCTAAAAATTATCGAACCATGTCAATAGTATAATTCTTCAGGTCTTTGATAAACAAGAAAAATGAATTAGAACTTGATCTAATCATTGATCTAATCTTTTGATAACAATCAAAAGCAATATTTTATCAAAAATGTTTTTACTCAGAATTCTCAGGCATTAAGTGTTATATATTTTCTTAAAAAGCAATATTTTCTCAAAGGTGGCACATTCTTTTTGATGCCATCTTTCATATAGTATTTTGAAAAATGCTATTTGTATATTTCAAAGTCAAAAAAGCCTAATGGCCGATTTTAAATGTATAGTATTCATTAGTATTCTTAATTCAATGAGATTTTAGTAGTAGTGCCTTACATTGTACAAAAGCCTGCCTTTTGCATGATTTGTTGTGTTCCAAAAATGTCTTAAATATCTATGAATTTACTTTGTTCTTCTTAGAGAAATTTAATGCATCATTAATATAAAGATCCAACAAATTACAAGCTCCATTTGGGTTATAAAGATGTATTACTTGTCTAATAAGTGAGAGACAATATTTAAAAGCACTGGAATCATTTAGGCATAGCATGCTGCCTCATTAAATAAACTTTAGACATGCCTAGCTCAATACTGTTGGTTGCAAATGCATGTTAGTTTGTTTTCTAAAGCATAGCCATTTTGTTCAGTGAGTATTCTATATTTGGAGCTAGAGAGCAACTATAGTTTCCATTCCCAATCTAAAACAGTTTTTCTAATTACTCCAACAGTTTGCCTAACTTTGGCTTTCAAATGACTTATTTTTGTTTTAATCAACTTGGATTTGAAGTATATCAAGTCTTGTCTCTAAACTTTACCTTAGAGGAATTGCATGTGTGTCATGGCATGTTTATAACAGGACTGCTCATATTTCACTATTGTTAGATCTTTCAGATGTCGTCATTTTACCATCTCATTATTTTGTATTTTTTCTTTCTTCGCTTGGACTAGATGAAGAGAGATACTCTAAAACAGGGCCCCTGTGTGTATAAACAATTCAAATCATCCCAAATACGCATTTCAGCACATTCTGGAATCCCAGTTTTGTGCAATCCTAGAAAGAAGTTCCACAATGGACAAAAGAAGCAGGCTTCTCCCTGAGTCATAGTCTTGGAACCATTTCAATAATAGGATCTCTGAATAACACTGTGTGTGAGCCCAAGGGCCTCTTGGGGTATCTGGTTGACTCTAAGCAGAAGGAGTGGAGAGTGGTAAAGGTTCACACAGCACACTGAAGGGACACAGTCAGAACATGAATGCCTTGCTCATACAATGCTGTCTATCTGGCAGATCCAGGACACCCAAGAGAAACCTAGATAATGGTGAGCACACCAAAGCATAAGAGTCTACTAAAGTCAGAAGAATGGAGTAGAGACACTATTTACTATATTGAACAGTGATACTTCTATGGAAAGCCTTCACACTCTTTTTTTTTTAAATATCAGTATGCTTTTATGACCTATCTCATTCAAAATGTGACTAGTTGAGAGACTGTATCACATGTACATAGCTCTCTAACTTTTCTTTTCTTTCATCATTGTAATTAATGCTGAAGAGCTTTTATTTTAACTTGAGTTTTAGCTCTGAACTTCAGGTCAAAGTGGTTTTTCCCCTAAAGCTCTTAAATGTAATGTGAACAGATGGGAACTGAGCAAATTTAAACATAGTTAAAAATGACTTCCTTATAACTGTCCTGCTTTAATTAACCTTACATATCCCCCTTCTTTGAAAAATATTTCATGATATTCATTGATATTTTAGATTTTAAATGTTGCAAGGCTAATTTTAGTCAAAATTATAAAGTAATACTTATTAAAGCCATACTGTGTTGAGTACAATAGGTGCTTAGCATTGTGCCAAGTTTGAATCTTAAATTTATTTTATTTTTGTTGCCTTATGTAATTTTTGGTAACCACCCATCCTCATCAATTAGTTTATTCATTCAACAAACATTGTCAAGTGCTTCTTATGTACCACACACTAGCACAGATCTGGATACACATATAACAAAACAGAAAAAAGTTCATGCGCATTCACTTCCATCAAGATTCATTAGGGCTCACTTACCTGTACCTAAAAGCAATTTTGCTTCCTAAATTTGACTCCATATATGACTTCTCCCATCCATATAGTCCTCATTGCTCTCTGCTTATTCTCCTTGTCTCAAAACTTACGTATATTTGACCAGAATTCCCTGTCTTGGAAAATGTCTTACCTGGTTAATCAAGCTATTCAGATGTTAAATTGATCCATCATCCTAATACCATACATTCTTTCAGCTTTGATCACCTGGAGATACCTCCACTGCAATTTATACTGAATCTTGTGGAGTAATACTGTGCTATGTAGTTCATTTCAAAAATGAGCTGGAGCAATGTAATGAAAGCTACTCAGGTTATGGTTCTGTTCAGCAGAGACCTTATAGTTGGTCTCATATATTACTGAATTATGTTTGAGGCTAAGCACTGAATTTTCCTGAGATACAGGTACTTAGGAAAGGAATAGATCAGTTTCCTTACATTTGTATTCTGTTACCATTTATCTCCCTTATATTTTAAATAAATAATTTGCATGCATAATTGCTATGTATTAAGTATTTCAGTGTATAGCTAAGTGGATTTAATCACTCGCACAATCAAAATATAAAATAAGTACCTCAAAAAAGGTTATCTTGTATCCCTTACAAGAAAATCTTCTTACACCCTTGTCTTAGAAATTCTGATTGTCTTTTTATCATTACATATTCAGTTTATCTTTTCTAGAGTTTTATAAAAATGAGATAATATTTTATATATATCCTGTTAAATTTTAAAGTTCTTTCAGCCAAAATTTTTTGAGATTCACTCATGTTATATCTACTAGTAGTAAGTTTCTTTGAATTACTGAGCATTATGCATTTTACAAATACATTGCAACATATTTATGTTCTCAACTGTGGATGGGTGCTTTGGTTGCTTCCAGAATGGGTTATCAAAATAAAGCTTCCATTTCATTCTCATTCAAGTTTTTGTTTGGATATATAGTTTAATTTACCTTGGTAAACATCCAAGAATGGAACTCTTGGGCATTTATAATCTAAATATTTAAGAAATTACTAAAATGTTTTTCAAATTACTTGTACCTTTTCCATTCCCAAACACAGTGTAACAGGGTTCCATTTTATTTCATTTTCAGGCCATCATTTAATATTACCAATTTTTATTATTTTTAATGATTATAACATCAGTGTAATAGCTCACTGTAATTTTTATTTTTCTTAACAATGTAGGGTATTAATTCATATTATGCTAAGTGAACACACATCTCCTTCCATAAAGTTTCTATTTATCTTTGTCCACTCCTTATTGGATTGCATTTTACTATTGAGTATATATTCTGTATATAAGTCCTTTGTCAAATATATGAATAGTGAGTATATTTTCCTAGTATGTATCTTATCTTTTCATTTTTGATGGTATTATTTAAAAACAGAACATTTTTTTAATTTTTTTGCATAGACGAACTGGGGTATAGACCAGAGGTGCAAGAGATGCAGAGAGGTGAGAGGATTCACCAGAGGCAACTTTGGGAGCGCAACAGGTGGTTGTACTGCATACATTGCTAAGGGGAGCAGTGGGCAATATAGGAGAGGTCTGCTGTGCCATATGTGGGTTAGCTCCCAGGCTGGGGATCGAACTCAGGCTGTCGGGGTGATAGTGCTGAGACTTAATTCCTAGGCCACCGGGGGACCCCCAAATATTAATTTTGATGAAGTACAATTTGTCTGTTTTTTACAAAATGGCTTGTATATCTGTGTTCTGTGTTATAAATCATTTTGTCAGAGTTTGTAAATACATTCTGTGTTTTTGTAAAGGTTGTATTATTTTAGCTTCTGGATTAAGACTGAGGTCCAATTCAAATTAACTGTGGGTATGATGTGAGTTAGTAGTAAAGTTCACTGTCAATAGGATGTAACAATTATTTCTATACCTTTTCTTCAAATCCTCCACATTTAATTTCTCAGCACCTTGTCAAAATTATTTGACCATCTATGTATAAATATAAGCATGGGTTCTCTTTTCTGCTCCATTAGTCTAATGTTTTCTCTTCTGCTGATGCTACTCTATCCTGGTGACTAGAAGTCTATAAAATGGTTTGAATTCAAGAGGTACGACTCACTAGCTTTGTTGCTGAATTTGCATTTCCATATATTTTATGTTACTTTTTATTAGGATGGGAAGGTTTTTTATTAACAATTTAATCTTATTTTAATTGCTATAAGATCTTTATGGAATTTTTTTTTTTACTTTTACATCAGTTTTGAATATGTGTGCCTTACAATGGATTTATATAGTTCACTAATATATAAAATACATTGACATAAAGTTGTATGCAATATTTCCTTGTTATTATGTGTGTGTTGATTCTTATTGATTACTATTGTTAAAGATAAAGAAGAAAATTATGGGAATTTTATGCTCTGGATGGTCTCCCTTTCCATGCTAATAATCTGGAAATTTTTCCTGGTAAAAAATGGAGCAAATGTCTGACATAGCCCTTAGCTTCCCGAACCCATTCAAGGATCACAGTCATGTGTTTTCTCTTATTCAATGTCTAAAAGAAATCATTTGACATTTTTGCATTGCTGATAACTCTAAAATTCTAGGTTTTCCCTTTGCAAGGCAGAAAGATGAGGTCATGTATGTCCTGCATTGAACAAAAGCCATAGTAATTGATTTAAATAAAAGGTTATTACACTTACAAGAGATGAAAAATTTGACTAAACACACCCACACACATACTAACACAAACACAAATTTCATTTTCTATAAAGATATTCTGCTTAAATGTATTGTCAGTACTGTCATCAAAAGTGGTAATATTTCAAATGTTCACTTGGGATCAAAACTTGGCTATTTGCAAACAATCCACAATAACCAGAGATTTGGAATTTAACAGTGATGTTGCAAATTCACAGCTTTGCTGTGCTTTGAGAAAAGTGTTCATATGTCCATTACTAATTTAATATAATGTGCTTCTCCATGCTGGAAAGCACTGGAGGTAATGACCTGAATTGTACTTCTACAGCAGTACATCATAAAGAATAAGAAAATGCTCTAGGGGCTGCATACATAGGACACACTTCACACATTGCTAAAATGATACTTCCTTTGAATTGAAGTATCACGACTATTTCCAGTAGTTATGTAACATAATGCCTAAAAAGCTGCTTTGAAAAAAGCAAATATAGCACTGCAACTTGATGAAATTCTGCAAATTAAAATTCAAACTGAAAAAAAAGTTTATGATATCAACATAATAAGACATCTATCACTGATATTGAAACAATATCCTGCTTGCTAGAGTGGTTTATAGAAAAGTGGTATTAATTTTAGGGACAGGTAATGTTAGTACCCTGGAACTTTTAGTTTATGTCACATATGAATTCAGTGTCTAAAGATCCTACATGATGCTTTATTGGGCTATTATTAACTGATGGCAGATGTTTTCTTCCAAGAACAATTTGAACAAAACCTCCTTTCACTTTAAGGAAAGATAGAGAAAAAAACTATGATCCCTAAACAGCACAGGGAACTTGCAATTTCTAAAGTTAAATGTGGCCATATTGTTTCAACCATTAATCATTCCCAAACTGTTAATTTAAATAGTAATTGATATATCCTATCTTAATTTTTACATTTTATGTTGTTTTCATATTATCTTTTTTTCCTGTGCATTATTGGCAGGTATTATGGAATAACCATATCTTGTTTGTGCTTAGATTCTAAAGGTCAGTAAGATTCAGATTAAATCAGAGAAAAAGTCATTGGGAGCACTGTTAGAATATACTGTTTCCCTTGCTTTCCAAACTCCTAATTGCAAAATTCACCATTTGCTGCACTTTAAGACTTACCATTTTACATAGATATAGCATTTTAAATACTATAGATTTTCAATTCTAACTATGGGGAATGGACTTTAAGTGCAACAGGTGATATGGATAAAGCAACGAGATATTCCATAATATACAATAAAGAGAAAAGGACCACTACTCATGTTGAAAATGATTTCCACATGAATCCTGTTCAGTCTTTTTTCTTAATTCCTTAAAGAGGTTCATACTTATTTCTAGTCATTCTTCTTTTATAAGAGTAGGTATTCAAGCATTTTATCTGATTTGACAGCATGCAAATAAAAAAAAGAACCAGTGTTGGTTTTCATTTTCTTTGACTTTTCAAATTACCAAAGACTGCATTAATGCTGCATTTTATAAATTAAAGTAGAGACCCCATTGCTTCTCACAATTGATCTTGCTGCAATTGTATTGCATGGGTTTTATAGATCAACTGATTTCAACATTATGGGAAAGGCAATTCAGAATTACATTCTATGTAAGCAGAAATATATAGAAAAACTAGACAAAAGAGCCATTTATAGCATGACTATGCGCCTTGATAATATTCAGATGTCTGCATCTGTTAACAATTCTTTTGCTGAAACCCCTAACTTGAGTGATCTGCAACAGTGTAAATTTAGTCCAACCAATAAACCATTTGCTGTAAAATAGTCTCCTGAAGCAAGTGGCTTTCCTGTTATGATTCTTTCCATTTTATTAAGATTTTACAAATAATGGTTCAACAAAAGTTATAAAAACTGCAGTATTCTTAGAAACTGAGTACTCTCATAGAAAATAGGAATGGTGACTGAAAGAGAAGCCCCCACTTTCATCTAGCCTCTTCCACACATGTTCTCCTTACTCTGTATGCCCAGAAAGCATATGCTGAATAGTGCCTGAAAGATGCAGTTTAGACTATGATGGGAAAAGGTACAAATAAATTAGATAATGGATTTCTTTGGGGCAAATACATTACTTCCTCTATTTTCCTACATTCCAATACTTGCTTCCCTGTTTTTGTTGTTTTTTTTTTTTTTTGGTAATATTTACCATTTATATAGCAATGCATAATACAGCATCTCAATAGGGAATTTTGAGAACAGAAGGAAGGCTCCTGAGTGGCTATAAAGAGGTAAAAATAAAAGGAGAAATAACAGTTGTATCTAGCTTTTGCATCTTGGCAAAGCAGAGTCATGTTTGAATGAAAGAGCTAACCATTTGACAATCTAAGCACCATGTAATTTGCCTCTCAAAAATGCCCAGAAAAAACTGAATTCATTTCTGATTTTAAGTCAGTACTTAAAGATTATAGCTATTCTATCATCTGCTTTTTTAAGTTTCATCTGTTGGGTCAATATATCCTTAAGTCACATCTATTTAAAGGATATATTTTGAAATAGTGCCCAAAATATGCTGTTTGTATTTGTTTATGGAATCTAGGAACTGAGGAGTCTATGATGCCAAATCAGTATATGTGTATTTGGATCTAGCTTATTGCAATAGAATTAAAAAAAGTTTGTTAAAATTAGTCTTTTACACAATCCCTTAGTAAACTTATGAAGTAATCCAAAGTAATTTCAAATAAACAGGATCCCTGAACATAAACGGGGGAGTGAAACCCCTCCTAGCATGTTTTGGAGAACTATATCATATACCGTTTTGTGTCTGGGTTTTGATCGAGATTACAAAGGATGCCCAGAAGAGATTTACCTGTCTGATTGGCTTCCATTCTTGACTACCTAGTTTCCATTCTTGACTATCTAGTTTCCATTCTTGACTACCTCTTTCAAACTAGAAACATTGAGACCAAGAGCCATTTTTATTTCCCTGCCCCCTTATCTACTATTCAGTACTTAGTAGGCACTCAATATGTGATTGTTTCTGAGGTTTTAGTATATTTTATGCCATTCTAAGATCACTAGATTCAGTTCATATAACTACCATAGGTAGAGGGGAGGAATCTATATCCCTGCTTTACCTCACTATATGTATGTACACATGTACATAGTTTAAATGACATATTTAAATATATATAAATGTATTTAAATAATATATGTCATTTTAAACTTTCTATAAAATCCTATTAAAAGCACATAATTCTCCTGTAAATTCTGCCACATAAAAAAACTACTTGGAGGGCCTCCCCTGGTGGCGCAGTGGTTGAGTGCTGGGTAGCGAAGCTGCCCGCAGCCTCTGCAGCACCGGTTCAATCCCTGGCCGCTGGCGAGGGTCCCACATGGCATGACAGACCTCTCCTGCCTCACCCACTGCTCCCCTCAGCAGTGTATTTCGTCAGTCTGCCTGCTCTGTTCCCTGCTCTGGCTCTGGTGAATTCTCTCACCCTCCTGTGCTTCTGACTGTACCCAGTGCTTGTATAAATAAAATAAATCTTTAAAAAAAACTACTTGGAAGCAATTTGATTTGAAGCTGAACTTCAGGTCTTATGTCCACCTCAAACCATTGAGGTTTTGACAACATGCCACTCTGCACTATGCAGAATGTACCGTCTATACTACATCACCTCATAAGATACAACTAAGCAGAAAGTAAACACAAAGATTTTGTAACTATTTTGCTGAAATTTATGTATTTAGATTTCAGAATGTTATATGTATTGAAATTACAATGATTATGATTGATCAGGAAATAGGTGTGATTGAAATGGAGTATTTCTAATTACTTAAAGTGAAAGCTACTGGGCCTCACTGGTGGCACAGGGGTTAAAGTCTCAGTGCTATCAAGCTTTCACCAGCCACTGAGGCATGAGTTCCATCCCCAGTCAAGGAGCTAACCCACATGGCACAGCAGACCTCTCCTGTCTAGCCTGCTGTTCCCCTTAGCAGTGTATTTCAATAGATCTGCCTGTTCTGCTCCCCACTCTGTCTCTGGTGAATCTTCTCACCACCCACACCTCTGGCCTGGACCCCAGTTCTTGTATACATAAATAAATCTTAAAAAAAAATAAAGTGAAAGCTACATCTTGTTAATGAGGATATTGGTAGACAGACACATGAAACAGAACTAGATGTACTTAGAGGTCATGCCCAATTTCCTGAGGAAGCATCGCTACACTCCCTGATGAGCTGATGCCACAAGGGAAGTACTGGACCCTGAATACCATCACTCTCCTCCTGGCCTCCTGAACCTTGATTTAGTGGTTTATTGCCACCCCCTTTACTGCTGATTTAATTGTATGTTTGTATTATTATGTAGATTTCTCCCAATAATTCATACTATAATTGTGTGTGATTTATTTAAGTTACAAGTGAAACCTCTTCACCCAGATGGAAGTTAGCCTGTTATGATCCAGAGTGTGTGTTATACAGACATAGAGATGACACATTAAAATATGGTTGGAAATGTATCTCTTATGCAGTTACTCACTAGGGCTGATAATTTTGAAATCATAAAGAGGAGGACTTCACTTCTAAATTATTATTTCATGTTTATTATAAGCCTGGACACATCCAGAAAATAAATGGCAGTGTGACCAATGGCGGTATTAAGGAATATACCAGATGAATGTGTTTCTAAAAAGAAGTTGAGCAGCTGCCCCTTGGGAATTCTAGAGACCTCTCACAATGAGCACCCATTTTTTCAATCTAGGGTTTTATTCAGTCCCTTGTCTACTCCTTTTATTGCTTTAATTTGAAATATATTTGCACATGACTCTCTATAAGTAGGTTATAAATTCCTAGTGAATAGTAACCAAAGTCTTATCATCATTGTACCTTCTAATGTTCTTGAGGGAGACAAAAACATAGCAGTTGCCTCATAAAGGCTACTCACATAATTCTAAAAGATGGCACATAATACATATGTATCTTATTTAGATAAGTCTTTCCCAGAAGAGGAAGGCAGAATACATATGTCCTTCCAAGCCCTTCATCCTTAAAAAATTAGAATGTTATATATTTTTCTTTTACTTTTCATGAAATTATTGCCTATATTCTTACTAACCATCACATCAAATCTGTACTTGTCTAGGTCATGTTTTGCAGAAGATTGATGATTCAATCTTGGGCCAGATTGCCAAAGCATCAATATACCATAAAATTGGCTACTTCCCCAATTTAAACAATGAGACAGTTTACAGCAACTTGAGTATAACAATAAAAATATTATGCCATTGGAATGCAAATACAGACACAGCTTGAGGCTGTTTGATTAACACCAACATAATTATATTTGAACAATGTAAAGACTTTATTCCCCTAAGGGAAGATTTATTCCTGCCCAGAAATAGGTTGTGTCCTGTTGTCTAGAGCACTCTAAAATGGCATCTCTCTAAAAACCTGTATTTCCCCTAAATTGGTATATTTAATTAAAACACGAAGAACTTTGAGCCTGGTTTCTGTAGGTCATACTAAACATTCTGGTTCAAGGTCTTTTAGTTCAATAGTTCAACAACCATCTTCATCCAAGTTCCTACCTATGGAATCTAGTTTTATTCTCTGGCCATTCAACAACATATCACACATATATAGACAGACATAGAGTCATTTATGCCAGTGACTTAATTAACTGAAGTATATCAACTGTTAGTAAATCAATAAAATTAAAAATTCTAAAATTTTAATGAGGAATTTGTTTTATTGGAGAGACAAAGCATTTTTATGGCTCACCCTCATTCTATTGCAACGTTTAAGTCACAGCCATTAAGTTATAGAAGTTATATAATTACAAATTAAACTGAAACTATCTAGATGACTAGCTTAGAAAACTTAAGAAATTTTCTAAATTTTCTAAATTGTGCCCCATCCTTTGATGACTAATGTAAAGGTCTAATATGAAGAAAATAATTACATTGATAATTACTTACATAAATATGCTGTCATAAATATATGTATAGTTATGATTATTAATTTCCTGGCTATCTAAATCTTATCATAATTTATACTGATACAAGAGGAATAGCATCTGAGCTATAAAATAATAAATCAATAGTTTAATCATTTTAATAATGTATACTAATGAAACTTATAAAAGCTATTTTTAAAAATATTAGTGCTTGAAAATTAGATTATTCTTTAAAGTTCAGCTTTCTGGTCAAGTAAAAGAACTTATGTATTCATGAGTTTTACACTTTCAATATAATGAGAATTAAATGAGAGAGCATTTATATCAAAGTAATATTAACTGAGTTAATATTATTAAGGTCTCACTTTGTTTTTGGGGTCATACAAAATGGCCTTTGTATGTATGCCAGTGTAGACCAAGGAAGAGAATGGCCTACATCCTATATTATGACATGTCCTAAAAGTTACAATTATAATAAATTCATGAATATAGTTTCTTATTCAATTTCCTATTTGTTCTTACATATAAAATGTAGGGAGTCTTCTAAAACCTTAATCTGTTTATTAGGTTTATTACAAATAACATGCAAAATATGGAATAAATGTTGAAAGTTATCCACTTCTTCAAAGATGTATCTTCTTTAAAATAAGTATGTCAATTGTCATTTTTGTAGCATGCAGTTCAGATTACAACACGTTAACATCCACCTAGGTGGAGAGGTTTCACTTATGACTGAAGTCAACCACATATAATTATATTTTCATTATTTGGGGAAAATCTACATTATAATAATACAAACGTATATTAAATTGGCAGTAGGAGGTGGTGGGTGGGGGGATTACAAACCACTAAGACAAGATTCAGGAGACCAGCAGGAAAGCAGCAGTGCTCAGTTTCTAACTTCCCTTGTGGTGTCACCTTGGGGATGGAGGAGGAGAGGAGGCAATGCTGCTTCTCTAGGCAGAGCCTCTGGCAACAGTTGCCAACATCTAGAGAAGACTTTAGAGACCCATTGGACATGGCATCCAAAACATCTCAGTTTGGCTTATTTAAGCGCATGTTTTTACTGCATCAGAGGTCTATTATCAGAAGCAATTGTTAATTTATTGGGCTTGGCCTTTTAGCACAGCTAGACTTTTATCTGCCCTTGCTGCATGCTTCACCTGTTTATCAATGTCCTCATATACAGAGCTTGCTTTCATTTAAATTGCTAGCATAAGTCAATTAATTTCAATTACACCCACTTCTTGATCATTATAACATCAGCATATATAACAGTTTTTAATTCATTTAAAAAATGTTAGTCCACTTTGAGCATAAAATTATTGACAAAGTTATTTTCATAAATTATATATGGACATGGACATATGCAGAAAAACAGAGTATCCAATTAAAAAATGAACAAACTTTTCTTATGAACCTACTCTGACTAAATCAACTTTGATAAATTCTGCATGGGCTTTCAAAAGTGCATGAGATGTCCTGACTTCTTAAGCCTGGGCCTCTACTGTCTGTGTTGGGAGAGAGTGAAGAGTAGGTCACATATCTCACCCTTTGGAAGCCTATACTCAAGGTATGAAAAATTAATCTAATGTGCAGCAAACATTTGAAAAATAATAATGAGAGAACATAAATACAGCAGGAGAAGATTGAATAGGGAAAATGTTCTAATCAAGTGTTTTTGTTTTTATTTTTTTCTGTTTCAAACTGAAACCATGCCATTGCCAATGTAAAATGGAAAACTGGCAATAAAAGCATCCATTTACATGAGAAATTACCCAAGTGCCCCTACACATACAGCCTTCCGTGCACAATACAAAGTGGTTCCATTTTCAGTAGAACATATGCTAAATGTTTAAGCTCAAAGATGATTTAGACAAAATGGAAAAGATTTTTTAAACATTTATTTTACACTTTACAGGATTCATTTAGATTGGCAGATGTTCCAAACCCAAAGAAAAGTAACTTAACTAGCTAGAGGAAAAGGCAACATTTGAAGAGAAGGCAAGAGGGTGGAAAAGAAATCCCTCACCTTGTACCATTTAGTATCAGGCAACATATGAATAAGCCAATACTAGTAAATAAATAGACAGACAAATAAAATAATAAATTCCAGAGGAAATCTAATGGTTAAAATACTGAAGGGCCTCCAAATTCTTCCAGGTACCTTCAGTAAATGATGTATTGATTTTGCTGTTAAACTGCACAGCTGTAACCAACACATTAGACATGGAAGATAAAAGCAATGACTAAAAGCACCTTATTTCATCTGTCACACCTGAGGCACTGCCTACTTCAGACTTTTAGTGTATTAGCACAGAAAAATCAATTAGGTAAAGAGCTAAACAAATGAAGAGAGTAAAAAAGTCCTCATTCACAAAGTGTCAGGGATGTTGACAAGCCCAGGAGACTTCAGTAAACTATAATTTCACCAAATAAACCATAACAACTTTTCCTGAACTTTTAAAAGTCAGTAATTATATATTACAGATATTTCTAAACCTATTTTGGAAGGTTCTTAGCCATTAAATAATACATGAGCACTCTAAATTGCATATGGACAAAAGTGAGTCATTATGACACATTTTTGTTTCAAAATTTTGTTTAAAGGTTAGTATATGTGTATCTCTTCAGTAATAAAAATTCTGTGTCAAAAAAAGTCCTAGTATAGTTATTTCCCTAATAGAGTCTCAAAATGATTGTACACATGAGTCTTCAGTTACAGATCACTGCTGCTTAAATTTGTATGGCTTCTTCTGTGCCTCCATATGGCCCCCAAATTTGCAATGCAATCTAAATGTTTCATTTTTTTTCAGTCATATAAATAGTATTTATCACAACAGCGAAATGACTTCATGTTAGGTAGCATAGTGCTGAGCATAGAATCAATGTCAGGGGATTTAAGTATCATGGCATTAATCTTTCTTTAAAGGACTTCTTTTATCCTACAAAGAAAATCAAGCTGCTTCTTGAAAGGGATCTCATAAAGTATCAAAGAGAATGAACAGAAGCCACATTTGGACATGGAGATTAAGTTTTATAAGCAATGCTTAACACTTTTTGTGCAGCTCCACCAATTACAAAACTAATTTTATTTATATCTCTATTTATTATAATACTAATACATATCACCTCACCAATTTTCAAGTCACTACCTCTTCATCACATTTACCTGCACTTGTTAATTTAGAATCTTATTTGTCTCCTGCCTTCCTTATCCTTATCTGTTTTCTTCCCATAAAACAATTTAAAATTCAATGCATAGAGATCCACAAGCTCAACTCTATCTAGCCTAACCATATCCTCATACCCCCTGCATTCATTTGTGACTCTTCTTTCTCATATTAACCATGATTATCAGAAACTTTCCCATGCAGGTCCAGTTCATCTAATTCCTTTATGATAATCTGTTCCTTATTCCCCAAGTTTAATACCAGCCAGTAACTTTCTGCATTCTACTTTCTCTACTGAAATTCAAATGAACAGATATCCATTAAGTGAATGTTATGTTTGAGATGCTGTGCTCCCACTTTTGTATGTGTAAAAGCTTATGTAACTGAATCATTTGAATTTCAAATCAATATTTTGACTATTGCTTCATTTTTACATATGACAAACAAATTTAGGGAAGATAAAAAAATCCAAGTTACTAATGCTCTCTGGTCATTAAAGCCTTGCTCTTTGTTACCTCCTTCAAGAAAATTCCTTTAGGTATCTCTCTTTGTACTTAATAACTTATCAGATCAATTCTTCAGCATCTTGATTTGTTATAAAGCCCCAAGAAGAAATAGAATTTCATTCCCAAGATTCTCTTTTTGTTATTTGATTGATATTCTCCTTTTAGCTTTATTGAGGTATTATTGATGGACAATATTGCACACAGTGAATGTGTATATCTTGGTGAGTTCAGACATATATATACTGATACTATCACAACCAATGCATTAAACATCTCCAATATTTTCAATGTGTTGTCTAAAATAGCTAAATAATGGTGGCAATTGGGATATGGCCCTTTAGAGATCAATGGATTTATGTTTGTATGTATACATGTATTTATACATACACATAAGCATATAAATACATATGTCAGAGTGAGACAGAGACACAGACAGATAGCAAATGAGAAAAAGAGAAAAACAAGAAAAGCCTAATGTGTGTGGTGTATCTTAAAAAACAGCTTAGATTGGTGTTCAGGAAATAAACACAAAATAAAGTCAGTATTAACAGGAATAAAGGTAAAAAGTCTCACCCACTTCATTATTTCCCTAAGGCACAATATTATATATAAAATTTCTACTTTTAGTTTTAAAAAAGACCACTGGATCTGTACTCAATTTTTCTATCAGTGAATAGAAAGTGAATTTGGTTATATTCTGTAAACTCAAATTTTCTAAGATCAAAATATTGGAGAATATTTGCTGTCAGATATGTTGAGAAAATTCTGAGAATATAACCTTTGAAATGTTACATATGAAAATTCTGCTGGATGGGTACTTAATACTCAGTGACAAAATTTAGTGAGCAATATTTGCATAATTTATGCAAGTTTCTATAAGCTAATATTAAAAGCAAGAATAGTAAGTGTCTATAATTTTGTGTGTCTATATTTTATGACTGTCAATTGTTTGATTCAATGTGTGTGTCAGGTACTCAGTGATTTACAGTATAGAGCCAGAGGTTTTCAATTTTCTGTAATCGATTGTGTATGTTGTAAACTATTACATTACAATATGAGAATTTTTGTTTTTTTTTAAAGTTAGGCACTGATACCTTTTTTTTTTTTTAAAGAAAGATTTATTTATTTACTTATACAAGCCCTGGGTACAGTCAGAAGTGTGGGAGGGTAAGAGAATTTAGCAGAGCCAGAGCAGGGAACAGAACAGGCAGACTGACGAAATACACTGCTGAGGAGAGCAGTGGGTGGCGGGAGAGGTCTGCGCACCATGTGAGACCCTCGCCCAGCGGCTGGGGTTCGAACAGGCACTGCAGAGGCTGCAGGCAGCTTCTCAGCCCAGCGCTCAACTGCTGTGCCATCGGGAAGGCCCAATATGAGAACTTTTTTAAAAGATTTATTTATGCATACAAGATCTGGGGTGCAGGCTAGAGATGTGGGGGTGCAGGGGTGAGAGGGTTCACCAGAGATAGAGAGGGGAGCAGATCAGGCAGGTAGGCTGAAGTATACTGCTGAGGGGAGCAGCAGGTGAGGCAGGAGAGGTCTGCTGCACCATGTAGGTGCTCCCTGGGTGGCTTGTGATAGCTTGACAGCACTGTCTTTAACCCGCACCACCAGGAAGGCCCAAGAATGTTTTCTTTTAATGACAGTAAGTGCATAGCTCTGAACCTGGGCTGCTGAACAATTTCTAATACTTCTGATATTGTATAGTGGAGAAAATATCCTGCACCTTTGAACAATTTCCCTTGGCAGTGCCACATAATTTGCACTTTTTTGAACTTTATGTGGTGTTATTATCCACTTGATTTTGTATTTAATTCCTCAACACCATCTTATGTCACATACATTAGCACTTAATTTGTGCATAGATGAGTATATCAAAAATGCATGTCCTGGTGGTATCATTTTAGTACTTGCTAAGAAAGAAAGATCCATGCCAGTTTTAGATTTTATCAATTTCTAACTGCTAAGTAAAACCAACATCTTGACTTATCTCTTGAAAATGAATAAATCTATTAAAATTGAAATCCCTGATCACACCAGATATTTTGTAATTTGACAAGACAATTTAAGATGCACTAGGGGTCCCAAATGTTTAAAAGTTCAGCTTTTACTAAGATGACTTGGATGATGTGGCTAAGTACATTGTAGGCAGAATAGTACAGAATGACTTTCTAAGTGACTTCAGATATTCAGTAAAAGGCCTGCTTGAAACCTGAAAAGTCTCTTCATCAACATCTATTCTTTTCCATAAGTTAATGTCATGAGTTAATGCCTCCAAAATGGCTTTTCTGAAATGCAACTCTATAGCTGGGAAGGTAGTACATTGTTCCATTAGCCTATGAGAAGGAATTACTTAGCAAGCTCCTCAGGGATTGAATACTAATAAATAATTTTTAATACAGGGCAAAAATGAATTATCAGAAAAAAACCTGACCGTGGATCTTTGCCCAACCAAATGGATCCAGATAGGTCACTTTTGAAAAAGCAGAGGTAAAGATGTAGCCATTCCAAAGACAACATTTTCCCAGAGTTTAATAAGACTAGGAAAAATTGTAAGAACATTCTTCATTGTATGGATTCAGTCTTCTCTACCTCCACTTCCTTTTATGTAAAATAGGGATAAAATAGAAGCTGTATCATTGTACGTAATTCATTCAGATAAAATTTGTTAACTGTATATTTAAAACTGTGTATTTAAAAAAATGTTATATATATATATTTTTTTTTTTGGTAGAGCTGCATTAATATGAAATGTACTGTCCTGGCACCTTCCACTATACATTTCAAAAGTACTATTATTTGATGAATTATTCATATGCCCAAAAGCCAGTGCTCTGGAAAGAAAAAAAATAATTTTGTACAAAGTTGTATTTTCTCAAGTATAATCAAGGGTGCTTGATTTTTATATTTCCTTTAACCAAGTGAAATATCAAAATTTTGCTTTCTCATGTGAGAGAATGAATTTCAAACCAATTATAAGGAACTGTCCTCAGTTTCGATCTTTAACAAATGAACACATTTTTTATCATGATTTTATAGGGTAATTCCACATCACTTCTAGATGATAGGTAAATTCTTTAGGTATTTCTCATTGTCAGAAAGTGAAAGCTCTTTCTGAAAAATACTGGATGGTCTCACTCATAGCAGGAATTTAGAAAACCTAAATAAGGGACCAGGAAAAAAACTAATACAAAGTAAAAATCAAAATCAACAAGCAACTATAAACTAGAGACACACTATGGGGATGGGGGGAGAGCAAGGAGTAGGGTCAAAATAAGGGGGGGGTACAATTGTATGGGGAATATAACCAAAATGAAAAATGCATACATTGTGCAAAAATGAAAAATGATGTAAGAATTATGTAAAATAAAGTATTAAAAAAAATGAAAGCTCTTGCTGTTCCAATGAAGTGAGCATACACACAGAGTCTCTCGGACACTGATAATCTCACAATTTTGTCAGTTCCCTGTATTTGTCTATATATTTGTCTTCAAGTAGACATCACCTACATGAGGATTTCAGGATTAGATTTTTCTATGTAATTTCACTTTTCATAATGGGATTCTGGGCACTTTCTTAATTATTTCTACTTGCTAAATTCCTACTACAAAGTTAAATGTAAAGATTATGCACTTACTTCCCTGTAGATCAATATAAAAATGCCCACTTTTGTTATCTTTATATATTAAACTATTATAAAGTTGATATTTTCTCCAGTTTGCAGGCTATCATAGAGACATTGTTTTCTTTCTCTCTCCTTTCTTTTTCTCCCTCCTTCTTCCCTCTTTGTTTCCCTCCCTACTTTCCTACTTCATTCCTCCTTTCCTCCTTTATTTCCAATATTTAGGAAATGGGTATTAGTGTTTTAGTTCTACTGTATTTTCCTTTCCTTTTGAGAAACAGCCCTGCCTTTTTGTGTATTTAAAGACCCTCATATTATACGCATGCACACTAATATAAATCATGCAGAAATAAACTCATAGATAAAACTGAGTAAATTCTCAATTAATTATAGTGAAACTAATTGAACATGAACTGACTCTCCCTTTAGCAATCATCGTCAAAAATATAAACATATATGTTACTGACTCTCAAGAATATACTGTCACATTTATTCGATTTCTTATGCTTTGATTATTGTCATTCCAATTTGCTTTCACCATAGTCATCAGCCATTCTAATATTTCCTTTTTTGAAGCTAATCTTTCTGGTACAATTTTCATTTTCTTGTAACAATGGAACAAGTTCTTAATTCTCACTAAGATCTCTATTAATTCCTTTCTATTTTCTCACTTATGAAGAAATAGGAACATTTTTCAGAATCAAATGGACTTGTCAATTAGGATTCTGAGAACTTTAAGTTGTATTACTTTAGCTAATTATGTAACTAATATGAAACTCATTTTCCCAGTAGAGAAAAAGGGGATTATATGGCATATAATTCCCAATTTTGTCAAAAGCACTATAGATAATATCTAGAAAACAACATAATGCCTGGCACCCAATCAACCATTATAAATATGGAGGAAAATAATCAACGTTGTCATTAGCTGCATAATTAAGTCAATGTCATCTTAATCTCCAGCTAGCCTGTCACCCAGCATAAACTGTGTTTTCAGTTTTCCAATAGTTTTTTTAAATTAAATTTATCAAGATATAATTGATACAGAGTAAAATTTAACCTAAGTGTACAATACTATGAATTTTTCAAATACCTATGCATACTCACCATCACAATCAAGATAAAGGAATTTCATTTGCATGTAAACTTCCCTTTGTGTTAATACCCTAGCCCAAAATACAGCCAGTGGCATTCATTGATTTTTTTTTTATGAGGTTTTGGGATTTTTTTGGATTCTGTATAAATCCGATCCCTTCCTTTAATTAGCATAAAACATTTGCAATTTATTCATGTATTTGAGATCTGCCCAAATTCCATTTTATTTATTTTCAGATATGAATGTCTCTAAGATTTAAAAAGTTTTACAGTGATGGACATCTTGTTTATTTAGTTGTAATAATGATTGTAGTTAACTATATATCACATAGATGTTTTTATGTGGGCATATGTCTCTGTTTCCAAAGTTGTTACAGTATCATGAATACATGTTTATTTTAGTAAATATTGTCAAATAGTTTTACAAATTGATAATATCACAATATATCTGTTCCAAATCTTCCAGACACTTAATATTGTCAATCTTTTCTTGTTATTTTAATTTGCCCATCTAATAGGTTTGTAATTTTATCACATTATCTAAAATAAATAATTATAATTTCAAACATTTTTCACATTGATGTCCATTTTGTATATCTTCTTTAGTGAAGTATAGTTTTAAACATTTTTTTCCACATTTAAAATTGGGTTGTTTCCTTGTTATCAACATTTTAGAGTTTATATTTTGGATCCCAGTTCTTTCTCATGTATGTATTTCAAAAAATATTTTCTCCTAGTCTGTGCCTTTTCATTTACCTTACTGTGTTTTTTGAGGAGCTAAAACTTTTAATTTTGATGAACTCCATTATTTTTCAAACTTTCTATGATACATGCTTGCTGTATTCTACCTATAATATTTTGCTTAAACAATATAACAATGCTTTTGCATTTTTAAACTATTATAGTTTTAAGTTATATATCAGTTTATGTCCATTTTGAGTGAATTTTTATATGTTCTCCTAAAAATTGGTTATTATAGTTAATTTGTATTCCATATATGTTTTAGAATCAGGTTGATTTATAGTGGCAATATTTTGAATCTATAATAATTTGGAAAAAATTGACATACTATCAAAATCATATTTTCTAATTCTGAATTTTTATATTTCTATTGTATAGTTGTATATGAATATTGCATACTTATGTATTTTAATCATGGATAGTGTGTATATCTCCCTTTAATTATATCTTTTCTTTCTTTCTTGTTTTTTAAAGATTTATTTATTTATTTAAATAAGCACTGGGTACAGTCAGAAGTGCGGAAGGGTGAGAGAATTCACCAGAGCCAGAGGGTAGAGCAGAGCAGGCAGACTGACGAAGGATACTGCTGAGGGGAGCAGTGGGCGGCAGGAGAGGTCTGCGCGCCATGTGGGACCCTCACACGGTGGCTGGGGATCAAACCGGTGCTGCAGAGGCTGCGGGGAGATTCGCAACCCACCCCTCAACCGCTGTGCCACCAGGGGAGCCCCTGAGAGAGGAATATTTAAATGTACAAATATAATTGAAATTTGTCTATCCCTCCTTGGTGTTTAGTCAATTTTTGTTTTGTGAATTTAAATAAGTTGAAATACTATAAATAAATATACATGCACTTTAAAGTGTTATATACTTTTTTATTTTTTAAAGATTTATTTATGCATACGAGAGCTGGGGTACAGGCCAGAGATTCAGGGGGCGATGAGAGGATTCACCAGAGACAAAGCAGGGAGCAGAACAGGCAGACAGACTGAAATACACTGCTGACGGGAGCAGTGGGTAAGACAGGAGAGGTCTGCTTCGCCATGTGGGTTTCTCTCTGGCTGGCTGAGGAGTGAACTCATGTTGCAGAGGCTGCAGATTCCTTCACAGTGCGGTGCTTAACCCCTTGAGCCACCAGGGAGGTCCTGAGGTGTTTTATTCTTTAACTGATATGATCTCTTCATATTTATGTGATTTCATTTCTTTCCCATATATTTTTCCTTGTGAAATCTAATTTTTATATCACTATAGCCCTTTTTACTGTTTATTTGTTTAGTTCTTGTACATCATTTCCATTTTTTTTAATTTACCTTTGCCTTTATATTTACATGTGTTCCCTATACATATCATACAGTTGAGTTGGCTGTTTTATTCAGTCTTTTAATTGGAGTGTTTAGTTATATTTGATAAATTTATCATATGTTTATTATATCTGATGTATTCCATTATGTATATGTGTGTGTATAACTTATTCCTAATATTTATTTTAAATGCTATAGCTGTGAGTTGGTGATTCATTATCTTTAAGCCTGATTCAATCCTGTTTAACTAAATGCAACAAGAAAGAAACCTACGCTGATATAGATAGTTGCTCTATGAAAATGGAACCAAGAGTACACAATGTAGAACAAAAGTTCTCCTCAGCTAATGATACTAAGAAATATGACCTCCACATGCAGAAAAATGAAACTAGACCACTTTCTCATACCATGCACTAAACTTAACTTAAAATTGATTTAAGACTTGAATATAAGGCCAGAGCAGAAATCTCTACCCAAAACTCTAATTATTTCCTACATTTGTTAAAAAAAAAAGATGAATATCTCAACATAATGACAGGCATATCAATGTTCAATAAGTGGCAATAAAAATTACCATTACATGACTGAGGATTAAAGGAAATAGGACCTTCCTGGTAGCTCAAGGGATTAAACCACAACCTGTGAAGCTATTCGCACCCACTGCAGCATGAGTTCAATCCCCAGCCAGAGAGCTACCCACACGGTACAGCAGACTTCTCCTGACTCATCCGCTGCTCCCCTCAGCAGTGTATTTCAGTCACTCTGCCTGTTTTGCTCCCCACTCTGTCTCACCCCCCACACCTCTGGCCTGTACCCCAGTTCTTGATTGCATAAATAAATAAAAAATCTTTAAAAAATAAATAAGGAACTATACAGCACTTTAAAATAGTGAAAATTTTTCAGGGTGCATTAATTTGATGAATGTGGATCAAAGGAAACATTACAATGAAGATGTTATTACTAGTCTAAATAATTCTCATGGAGATCAAACCCATTCATATATGTTTTAGTTATATATTGCATTGTGCCCTTCAAACATTAATTAAAAAGCCTTTTGTGTCCCTCCCCGGTGGCACAGCGGGTTGAGCACAGGGCTGGGAAGCTGTCCACGGCCTTTGCAGTGCAGATTCGATTCCCAGCCAGTCAGGGAGATTCCCACATGGTGTGGCAGACCTCTCCTGTCGTGCCTGCTGCTCCCCTCAGCAGTGTATTCCAGTCATCTGCCTGTCCTGCTCCCCGCTCTGTCTCTGGTGAATCCTCTCACCCTCCCGCACCTCTGGCCTATACCCCAGCTCTTGTATAAAAATAAATAAATTAAAAAAAAATTCATTTGTTTCAAGGGATATACTGGATTTTTAAGATATATCTGATTTAGTTGGTAACAATTATATATTTCTTTATAGCAACAAAATTGTTGCCTGTACTTTAAGCAGAAGTTGATCAAACCTATATAGAAAATATTTAGCCCAGTGAATTGGAGAGTTTGAATAAGCATTATAAACTTCCCATTCTCTATATCACTTTCTCTCTGGTTCTTAAACAGCAATTTCAGATTCTAAGAAGCAATATTCTTTTACCCTCCTGTACTCATGAGATGATGTTGATGCCTTTAAATGCTACATTTCAAAGCATTTTCTATTTACAATGTAACTTAGCTCTTACAGTGTCCTTGTGAAGTTGTCCCACATTGTGTGTTTTTTTACTGTGCTAATGGAGATTATCTACCCAGTCCCTTTAAATTTTCCTATGTTACTTGCAATAATGAATACACATAACAAAATCAGAAATTGCATTTGATGGCAATGTTTAAATATAAAATGATTACTAGCTTTATAGTCATCTTGGCTCCAGTTACTGAAGTTACCTTGAGAAAAACACAACCGTTTTACAGAAATCATTTGACAAGAAATTAGCAATGCTGATTTTTACACACCTGTCTTAGAATGAAAAAGAAAAGTTAACAAAAGATAGGAAATTGCATTTCTTCTGGAGAAATTTTCTAGGATATGCTTTTGTTTTGAATTCATTTTGGGTTTGTTATTTACCTACTGTTAAGCCATCCCATTTATTTCTGTCTATAAAATATAAAATTGATAAATAATACTTAGAAATATTTTAATAATTACAAAAGGGCAAAGTTTATGTATATACATGTATAAATATATATTGTATAATTTTGCAGGCACAGGCCATTTGTATTTAGCTCAGGTACTTTTTAATCTGGTTTAATTCTAATAGATAAAATTGTTATTCAAGACTTTTTGGCTTGACTAACTATAAGAATGTGATTGCAAGTTTGTCATCATAGAATAATAGGGAGAATATCAGGATTTAGGCATTCTTAACACAGGAAAAAAAAATCATAAATATGTGTGTGAGAGAGCTTGCATGTTCGTGTGTGTGTTACAAGTAGACTTGTATGAAATACAATAAAAATTTAGTGTATAAATAAAATTCAACAATATATAATGATTTTTTTAATCTTGGAAAAGACTTGTAACTATGTAGAACTAGAAATACTCAATCTTTCAATTGATTATTGTATCAACAGAATCAAATATAGATATTTATTCAGGTACTCATTTCTATGTTTTACCATTTGAAAAATAATTGATCATTTGTACAATTTATTTTAAAATAATAGTTTTCTTAAAAGTAAACTATAAGTTTGATATTTAAAACTTAAAAAATATCTCAGAGCAGAAGGTAGCACAAGGATGGTTTTCTATGTCCTTGTATAATGGGAAAAGACACAGGTGCTCAGTTTCATTGAGCTTCTGAATAAGTGGAATCCATAAAAATAAGATTGTCTGCATTTATCAGAAAAAAACTTTCAAAGTCTATTCATATTGAAATAGACTCCTGACTAAGATCTCTTCACCAGCATTAAAACTCTTATTCTGTGAAGAGTTAAGAAACCTCATATTGCTACTATGGACTGACTTTTTCAGCTCTGTATAGTGATACTCTGTTGTTACATTAAATGTTTCTAAATATTTGCAGTATATTTTAAAAGGAATTTTAGGATATATAAGATTTATTTTCTCCGTATGTTATGTAAAAATTCTTTAGTAGTGTCATTAATATATTTGGTTATATTTAGGCATTTAATAGATTTCTCAGAAATTTAAAATCTTGTCATACTTCAAATCTACAGTTATTAGTTTGTCAATATCTTCTGCACAAGATCTCTTAATAAACCAAAAACATACAAAAATGACATAGAGCAAATAAATGTAAATGATGCTAAATTGTAATTTTTATTAATCTAAATTATGTATATATTTTAAAAATTTTATATCCACATGTATTCATTATATTTTGTCATGCATAATAGAAATCTACACTCATAGTTATGTATTAGGAGGGATGTTTATGTTCTGTAACAGTTAATAGCTCTTTCCCATATTGGATGATGATCATGTTTATCTCTTCATGATTTTCTTCAACTGCAATCTGAGGTTAACACAATGAGCTATTCCTTCCTAAAGGGGAATTTTTCTAATACTATTATGTGCAAATGACACAGCATTGGACCTGGTACCATATATATATATATGTATATATATATATATATATACACATATACATATACATATGTGTGTATACACACATACATATACATATATATAAAATAAATCTTAAATATGATAGTTATTATTAGTTCTGAGAATCACATTAAAAAAAGAATAATCAAAGCAGAGTCCATAACACCTGATAGAAGAAAAGTCAAAATTTCTACTCATAGATGGCAAACAAATATAATAATGTAGTAAGTGTACAGCAGTTTAGAAGGTGATGCATAGTCTATGCATTGTATATATATATATATACAGATATGTGTATAGTGTGTGTGTATAATATTTGACATATATGAAAAGGTAAAGTAAAATGGAAAAATTTTTTGAAAATTGAGATGCTAGAATATATTTAGCAGGATGAAAAATAGGAAAATCAGTTTAGAACTGACTCATTGAGAAAGTAAAATTTACACAATAATGTGAAGGAAAGAGAATTGCCAATTCAGATTTTTGCAGAACAGACAGAATGGGATGGGCAGAACAGACAGAATGAAGATACTCTGTAATAGGAGCATGCCTGGCATGTTCAAAAATAGAAAGGAATTTGAATGTGTAGCAAGAGTTAGGTGAAGAATAGTTAAGATATGAGTTCAGAAAGTTAATGAGACTAGATCACAATGGCCTTGAGATGACTACATGACTTTGGTGTTTAAAGTGAGATATGGAGCCAAAGCAGGTTTTGGAATACCCTGGAATGATCTGTTTGTGGTTTAAAGGGTCAGCCTCAGTGATAAGAAATTGTAAGTAAGTAAGTGTAGAAATAAGCCTTCTAATTAGAAGACAATGACAGTGATACAGGTATATCTGATGTCTCAGACCAAGGCAAATATAGTCAGATGCTCTTTTAGTTCTTGCTTTCTGATGTGGGCAACTAGAGACAGAAGGAAGTCAAGAATAATGTGTCTTCAAGTTTTTTGCCATAAGCAACTGGAAGAATGGATTTGCTTTAAAATATCATGCAGAAGTTTGCCTATAGAGGTTTCTAAGATTATTAGTAAAAGTTTTCTTAAATTCATGCTAATTTGAGTTTATAATAGACTTGCTAGTAAAAATGTCAAACTGGCAATGGATATGGAAGTCTGTAGGTATATAAAAAGATCTTGGCTAGAAATAAATATACAGATATAATCGACCCATAAATGAAAGAAATCACTAGAGGAGAAGGACAATGACAAGGAGAGAGATCAAATAAATAAGCAAACAAAAACACTAAAGAAATTGGGGAGAAACATCTTGTGTGGTTTTAAGAAAATAAGATGCAATACTGTCCAGGAAACCAAGGAAAGAACATATTGAGGAAAAGGCCAAATGTTATCAAAGGTCAAGTAAACAAGCCTGAATGTTGGCCATTGAAACTAGTGATGTGCAGGTCATTGATGATCTAGCAAGGAACAGTTGGGATGGTTATAGGTAAGAGTAAATATGATAGACAAGAGTGAGAGGCAAACTGGAGACAGAGAGAAACCCGAGGGGAAATCAATAGTAATAGACAGGATGGGCAGCTTATGTGAGTCTAGATTCTGGTGAGTAGAGTTGGTGGTAAAGAGGATCATGAATTTCAGTCATTATGGTGGTTTATAACATTTTATTTTATTCAGAGGTAGAGACACCTTTTCAAATGCATGTTACTACAAAACACCCACCACATAATTGTCATAGCACTCTTTAGTTCTCCACCTCATACTCTAATGAGACCCTTGCCACTTTGCTCCCCACCTTCCCTCTCCCCCATTTATATTCTCAATTTTATAGTCATATTGCTAGAATCTACTTTGATTTAGTTTTAGCTGTTTCTTAGCTTTGTATCTCTGTGTTCCACATATGAGTGTTATCAGTCTTATTTATCTTTCTCCTTCTGACTTACTTTGCTTAGCAAAATCCTATCCAGTCTATGCATGTTGTCACAAATTGCAAGATTTCATCTTTTGTTTACAGTTGAGTAGTAGTCCAAAATGTATTTTAAATTCATTGATCTAGATTAGAGTACATGTATTAAGATGAAAAGTTAAGTAGTTTCATTTACCTGCTACTGGTCCTCCAGGTATACCATGCAACTGTTTTTATTCATTCTTATTTTGAATGTCTTTTAGCTTCCATAATCACCTATAAAAATATACTTCTAAAGCCAGATAAAATATTAATATCTATCATGCTTTCCTACAACCCTCTTGTATAAAAATGTGTAAATAATTCTATGCTTGCTCATGTTTCTTAATTTGTTTAGTAAGCAATTCTTTACACTCTTCCATGTGAATACATCTATTTCAAATAAGTTTCAAGTTTGTTGAGATTAGGAATCATATCTTAAGTATCCTAAATCTCCCAGAATGTCTAAGAAAATACTTTGTACATAGGTTAAAATAACAATATTTTGGTCAGAGCAAGATCACAAGTTATCTAGGCCAAATACCTTTTTTCCATTGATCAGGACATTTATTTCTGTGTTACTAAATAAATAATTGACTAGGGTATTTTTATTTGGCTTAATGTGTAGAGGTATTTTCACCATATAGTGTTGCCTTCAGCATTTTCTGAATTAATCTTATACATATATTTAAAAAATAAAATTTTAGCAAGCATATTTAAGTACAATAAAGTAGTCCACAACTGATATGAAAATGAAGCATTTAACATTTTATATAACTGGGTCAACAATTTTCCTGGTTTCTCAAAATTTTACCATTTTCCACTTCTCATTATCACTTACCTGCATTTCATGGCTAGTAGAATGAAAACAACTTTGGGGTGAATTTAAAAGCTGTCATTTGCTTATTTCCTGGAACCTTTGACCAGAAGTTAGTTAGAAATGTGATCATTAATGAATGCAGTAATATCAGAGGTTATTTGAGAATTTCATTCATCCAGATTCTACTATTTCCCATTTTTAAGGATAACTGAGAGTTGAATGAATCATGAAATGACGTTGTCCCACCAGTATATCTAAAATGGTTCCAGTGAATGAGAGAGTTAATATTCCGAGGCCACATCTATCTGCAACATCAAAATCAAATACTTTATAGTTGAAATGTCCTCTCTGAATCCTTTGAAGACTGTTTGACACAGATGACAATATACATCATGAATTCAACTCAAATTGGTCATTAAAATGACTAAAAATAGTTTATTGAAAAAGTCAACTTAGAGTTATCAAATAGGATCAGAAGGTTTTTGTGTTTGTTCTGTTTTTGAAAGTAATAAAACATTTTTAAAATGCATGTGTTTTAATAAATTACCATTGTGTTTGACTTAAAATTGCCAAAAAAATTCATACAGTCTTAATGAATGTATAAATGAAGCTCAAAATAAATGAAACACTAAAATTATTTTTTACAACACTAAAATTTAAATCTGTATTTCCTAAATCTCAGCTAATCTCTGGTACTTTTTATTGTATTTGAAACAGGAAATCTGAGTTTGTCATACTAAATGTAAATTGATGATTATCAAATTATCAGATGTTTTATGGTACTATCTTTCAATTTAATTTAAATGATGGTAAAAGGCTGTTTTTAAATATTTTCAGAGGAATTTCCTTATTTGATAATCTCAATATTGTGAAATAATCAGGACATTTATTATCGTTGCTCTCATCTTAGAGATAAGAATTTTTGCCTCATTAAGCTATGACAGTAGCAAATAAACTTGAATTGCTTAACTGAAAATATGATTTTTTTCTACTACCCACAGCTGCGTTGGTCAATGATGAACTAAATGTTCTTACACTTGGGTTTTAATTCAGTTATTTTAAAATTTAGGAGTATGAATTTTTATTAAAATGCTGTAAATGAAACTGACATTTTTCATCTCTGAAGTCTATAGATCTTCACATTATGAGAGTATATTTTAATTGTGCATATGTGTCCATATATTTCACACTCCCAGGAATAATTTTGCAATTCAGTATTATAAAAATAAGAAAAAGTTTTTAATAAATTCTTGAACAATGATATGTTAATTATTCTGAATTTCAAGCACCAGTTTAATTTGCAATATTGATATAATTCCATATAAATGTGGGCCCTTTTGTCAAGAAAGGTTATTATTAAGTGGAAGAAGTGATTTCCTAAATACATTTTGGGGAGAAAATATATTTTTAACATTTAATAATGCATTTCTGAATATGCTTTTGGAATTAGTATTACTTTTGTTGCTTTTTTGAGGGTAGAAAATAAGATATCAACGCACTGGAAATTAATATTAATTTTAACTTAATATATATGTATATATTTAGGTCAAAAGTTAGATTTCCAACAAGCTGATTAAGTATGCAGTCATTTTGACTATAACTGCTATCTCTGGATATCAGATATCTTTGAGAAATCAAATGACTTGTAGCAAATATTATTTATTGATTGTTTTATTTGATTATGACTTAAATAAGATTATATAAGCCATAAATACATCACTTTACATACCAACTTCCACCTGAGTTTATCTGATCTTAGAATTGTAACAGTTGGGTTCCTCCCCAGCTGCACAGCAGTTAAGCGCTGGGTTGCAAAGCTGCCTGCAGCCTTTACAGCACTGGTTCGATCCCCGTCAGCAGGGCGAGTGTCCCACATGGCGCTGCAGACCTCTCCTGCCGCCTGCTGCTCCCCTCAGCAATGTATTTCGTCACTCTGCCTGTTCTGTTCTCTGTTCTGGCTCTGGTGAATTCTCTCACCCTCCTGCACTTCTGACTGTACCCAGTGATTGTATGAATAAATAAATAAATCTAAAAAAAAGATTAAAAAATAATTAGAAAAAAAGAATTGTAGCAGCTGGAATGCAGGATGAAAGAGTGATCAAATAAATGTCTTATCTCCCTTTAGACTTCTGCTCTTTGAGTACATATTCTAAAATGACTTACAACAATCACATTAAGCGGATGATAACTTAAAGGTAGCCAAATTGTAAAGGAAGAAGTAAAACCAGCACTTTTTGCAAGTAACAATATAATACGCAATGGAAATCCCAAGACACTAGTAAAATTTATTTAGAAATAGTAAAAGAATTCAGTAAAGTGGCAAACTACAAAACTTTAGTATACAAAAATATTTTGGATTTCTATAGACAAATAATGAACTAGCAGAAAGTGAAATCATAAAAACAAACTCATTTACAAGGACATAACAAATAATTAAATACCCAAGAATAAACTTAATAAAAAAAAAAGAAATATAGGGCCTCCCCTGGTGGCGCAGTGGTTGAGCACTGGGCTGTGAAGCTGCCCACAGCCTCTGCAGCGCCGGTTCAATCCCCGGCCACTGGGTGAGGGTCCCACATAGCACGACAGACCTCTCCTGCTGCACCCGCTGCTCCCCTCAGCAGTATATTTTGTCAGTCTGCCTGTACCCAGTAACTTACATGGATAATAAATGAATCTTTAAAAAAAAAAGCAAAGAAAAAAGAAATAGAAATACATTCTGTGCTCACATATTGGAGGAATCAACATTGCTAAAACTGCAGTATCATCTAATGTAATATACAGATATAATGCAATCACTTTTAAAAAATCCAGGGGGATTCTTTAACAGGACTAAAACAAAAAATCTTAAAATATCATGGTGCTATGAAAGATCTCAAAACTAAATAAAAAAATTCTGAGAAAAGAACATAACAAAAGGCATCAAAACCCCCAACTTTGAAATATACTACAGAGTGGCAATAATTAAAACAGCCTGGTATTGGAATAAAACTGGCAAAATAACCAGTGTAACAGAATTGAGAGATCAAAAATATTACCACATATATGAAGAACTAATTTATGACAAAGGAGCCAAGAGCATACATGGAGAAAGCACAGTCTCTTTACCAAATGGTACATGATAAAATCAGACAGCTACATGCAAATAAAAGTAGACCACGATCTCACAAAAATTAACTCAAATTGAATTAGACTTGGTTGTTAAACCTGAAACCATAAAAAACAGAGTAAACACAGACAATATACCCCCTTGACATCAGTTTTAGAGATGACTTTAGGGACTTCACTCCAGTGGCAAAGGAAATGAAAGCAAATACAAACAAACTAATAATTTTCTTTGCAGCCAAAAAGACTTGCATCAAAATGAAAATGCATCCTCCTGAATGGGAGAAAAGATTTGTATACCATATGTCCAACAAATGGTTTATATCCAAAATATATAAGGAACTCATAAAACTCAAAAACAAAAAAAAACTAACATCCCAATTAAGAAATGGACATAGGATATAAATACACAGTTCTCCAAAGAAAAGATACAGATATTTTATGGTTTCAGACTTGAAACCATAAAATACATAGAAGGAAATATAGGCAAAACACTACATGATATGCACATCAAAGACATCTTTACAGACACATCACCCAAAGCAGTGATAGTGAAGGCAAAGATAAACAGCTGGGACTACATGCAATTAAAGAACTTCTGCACAGCAAGAGACAATAACCAAAACAAAGAGAAACCCCACCAACTGGGAGAACATTTTTGCACACAACACTAATGATAAAAGACTGATCACAAAAATCTACAAAGAACTGATGAGACTCAACAGAAACAAAGATAATCAATCAAAAAATGGGCAGAAGAGCTAAAAAGAAACTTCTCTGAAGAGGAAATGCAAATGGCCAACAGGCATATGAAAAAATGTTCAACATCACTTGTAATGCAAATCAAAACTACCATGAGATACCATCTTACATCAGGGAGAATGGCACATATTAAAAAAACTAGCAACAACAAATGTTGGCGAGGGTGTGGAGAGAAAGGAACTCTCCTGCACTGTTGGTGGGAGTGCAAACTGGTCCAACCACTATGGAGAGCTGTGTGGAGATTTTTTGACCTACTAAACATAGAGCTTCATATGATCCAGCAATTCCACTCCTAGGTATTTACTCAAAGGACACAGAAACATCAATTCCAAAGAGCACCTGCACCCCAATGTTTATAGCAGCACTATTTACAATAGCTAAGCTTTGGAAACAACCCAAATGCCCAAAAATAGATGACTGGATCAAGAAGATGTGTTACATATACACCATGGAATATTACTATTACTCAGCATTCAAAAAAGATAAACACATGCAATTTGCAGTAACATGGAAGGAGCTGGAAGGGATCATGCTCAGCGAAATAAGTCAGAAAGAAAAAGAAAAATACCAGATGGTCTCACTCATAGCGGGAATCTAGAAAACTTAAATAAGGGACCAGGAAAAATAATAACTATAAGAAAGAAAATATCAAAATCAACAAACAACTATGAACCAGAGATACTCTATGAGGGTTGGGGGGCTGGGAAAGTAGGGTTTGGGGTCAAAATAAGGGGGTTGTAATTGAATGGCGAATATAAAAATAAAATTTAAATAAAAAAAGATGCAGATAATCTTTTATTATTATGGAAATGTATATCAAAACAATAATGAAATACCGCCTCACATCTGTGACAATGGCTATTATCCAAAGACAAGATAAATCAACTATTAAGATGTGAAAAAAAAGAAAACTTATGTACTGTTAGGGGATGCAACCTTTATGGAAGGAATTTGAAGACTGCTTAAAAACTAAATATGAGGGCCTCTCTGGTGGCACCAGGGGCTAAGATGCAACCTACGAAGCTATCTACAACCACTGCAGCATGAATTCAATCCCCAGCCACGGAGCTACCAACATGGTGCAACAGACCTCTCCTGTCTCACTCGCTGCACCTCTCAGCAGTATATTTTGGTCTATCTGCCTGTTCTGTTCCCCACTCTGTCTCCAGTGAATACTCTCACCCCCGTACTTCTGGACTGTACTCCAGTTCTTGTATGTATAAATAAATCTTATTAAAAAAAACTAAAAATGAAATTCCATATAATCTAGTAATCACATTTCTGGATATATACCCTAAAGTACCAAAACACTCAAAGATATGTATGCATCCCCTTATTTATTGCAACATTATTTACAATAGCCAAGAGTTGAAAACAACTACATGACAATGAAAAGATGACTAGACAAAGAAGATGTGGAATATAGACACAACAGAATATTACTCAACTGTTATAAAAAAAAAAGATGAAATCCTTACATTTCCAGCATGGCTGGGCCTCAAAGTATTTATACTTAGTAAAATTATAGTGTTTCACTCCTATGTGGCATGTAGAGAAACCAAACAAATGAGCTATATAAAAAAATTAACATTTTAGACTAAGACCAATTACCACATGGGGAGGGGGAGGTGTATATTTAAGTTAATTAAAAAGGGATCAAATGTATAACGAAGAATAGAACTGGACTTTAGTGACTTCATGAAGTATATACAGATGTCAATTTTTAATGATTTACACCTGAGACATATTAATTGGTATGCTATAAATGCCACAGTGTTTAATGTTATTACCTCAATAAAATATATATTAATAAAATATAAAAAATAAAATAGAAATGACTTCTTATTTAAAAAAATATTTTCAAACAAGCTGTCTCTTAAACCTTGTTTATATCACAGCTTATCTTCCAGAGATGTCATTTGTTGAGACTATTTTTTATGATAGTATATTGTAATTCTTTTTTTTTACTTAGTAACTGAATTAGCTGTTTCCCTTTTCCACTTAGTAAATAGATTTTTTTTTCTTTCCATAAAAGCTTTGAGAGCATAAAGTCTATGAAGTCCTTTAGGCATCATACTCCAGAATTTCCTCTAGTACCATCTCTCTTCTTCCAGAATAACTTCCCCTATACCTTCTTTTACATTTCACTTTCTAGTGATACATTTCTCAGTTCTCTGTCTAAAGCTGACTTTATTTGCCTTCAGTCCCGGAGATTACTCTTCAGTGTATGGAATTCTGTATTGACTATACTTTTCTTTTTATCACTTTAAGTCTGTTGTGCACAGTTCTGCTGGTATTCGTGGCTTCTAATCGGATATTGTTAACCATTTGAATCATTCATTGTTCCCCTACATGAAATGAGTCAACTTTTCTGGCTGTTTTCAAGATTTTTTTTGGTCTTAAGCTTTTAACAGTTTTATTATGCTTTATTGGAATTAATTGCTTTAGAATTTTCATGTTTAGGGTCAACAAACTCTTAAATCTGTAAATATATTGTACCAAAATTTAGAAGTTTTCAGCATCTTCAAATATGTCTTTTTTTCCTATTCCATGTTCTTTCGCTTATTTTTGTAATGCCAATGGCATATATGCTAGACATTTTATCATTGTTCCAGTGGCCTGTATTTTGTACAAAGTTTTTTTCATGTTTTCTTTCAGATCAGTTATTAGTCATAGTGATCCATGTCACAGATAATCCTCTGTCATCCTTGTTCTGCTGTTAAGTACAATTAAAATCATTTTTATTTTTCATGTATATTTCCATTTACCTTTTTATTATCTTTTAATTTACTGAAGTTTCCACGTTTTTGTTTTTTAAAAGAGAAATCACCTTTACTTATTTGTATATTTATAATATTGCTTTAAATTATTTGATTATTGCAACCTCTGTCATTTTTGTGTCGGTATGCATTTTTTTAATTCTCCTTTGGGTTTAGATTCTCCAGGTTCTTCATTGTCAAGTAATTTTGAATTGTATTCTAAACATATTGGTATTTTGAGTATATGACACTGATGTTTAAATCTGAAAAAAAAAATTGTTTTTGTTTTAACAAACAATTCACCTACTTAGTTTCATTAAAGTGTTGTGGATTTTTCTCTTTTCACAGATTTTAATCCATTTTTTCTGGATTGCGGTTCAATGTCAATTCAATTCTCAAAGACTTTGCAGTATTATGCACATTAATTTTATGTGCATACCATGTTAGTAGACAGTCTGGGGCTCAGATAGCAACCTACTATAACAAAGTTCTCTAAGTGTGAACTTGCTGTTCAAGGTCACAGTCACAAATGGGTACCTTGAAGGTACAGTTAGGAGTTCATATACAATTTTATGGACCCATATCCTCCTCTCTGAAATATACATAAAATTCCTATCATCCTAATTACCTTCATTCTCTGGGTTCCAGTTAGAATTTTAAGGTGTTAATTACTATACTCTGTTCCACCTTTTTTTTTCATCCCTAACAGTAATGTGTGTGGAACCCAGCTATGGAGGTAGTGAGAAGGGAGTTTACCCAACTCTCTGGACCACAGGTTCTCTGGCCAGATAATAACATTTATTATTCTTGGGGTAATAAGGCAATTGTTTATGTCCATTTGCTACCATTGTTATAGAACTGCCTGAAACTTGTATGAGTATGAAAGGAAAAAAGAAAAAAAATATATAGTATTCCCACCATTTTATCTGTCCCATAATAATCTTATTTCAAATTTCTTGTCTCATAAGGAAAGGGTTTCTTTCAGATTTCCTTCAGTCTGTACCTGATAGATACAATGTGTATCAGTTGTCTTCTGCGCTCAGACAAGCAAGAGTAGAATAAAAGTGGTCAAATCTGTACCAGTTCAGTGGAACTTTGCTTTCTACTCTCTTCTCCAATTCACCTGTTATTACTTTTCACATTTCTCAGAATTTTTTTTTATGTATTGTGCCTAGGATATAAAGTGACTTTCAGTGAGAAGGACAAGGAAGAATGTATCTAGACAAACTTCCCTGGAATTGAAAATATTAATCCCTCATTAATATTTACTTGGTACCAAGAAAGTTTCCTTTTCTGTTATTATTTTAGAAAATGATATTAAACTTAAAATTACTAAAGTGCATTTTTGAAATTGTCCGATAAAATCTCTATACAGGAAATTAGCAAGTCAATATGTGCTATCATTGAATAATCAACAAATTGGTATAAATTTTGTTTCAGAAAATAGCTGATAACAGCTTAATTTTTGACTGCTCAATCAATACAAAACTGGTAATTTTATAAAAGCAGGCTACCTCTTTTTTTTTTTTTAATAGAGGCATGTTTTATTTATTTATTTGTTTGTTTTGTTTGTACATGCACTGGGTACAGTCAGAAGCGCAGGAGGGTGAGAGAATTCACCAGAGCCAGAGCAGGGAGCAGAGCAGGCAGAAGGACCGAAGTACACTGCTGAGGGGAGCAGCGGGCGGCAGGAGAGGTCTGCGCGCCATGCGGGACCCTCCTCTGGTGGCCGAGGAGCAGACAGGAATCGAACCAGCGCCGCAGAGGTCACCGGCAGCTTCGCAACCCAGCGCTCAACCGCTGCGCCACCAGGGAGGCCCAAAACTGGTAATTTTATAAATACAACAAAATTCCCTGGTGCTTAAGAAATAGTCTTTTGAATGTATACATTAGAATGCCAGCCCTCCAAAAATAAAAAGTGAAAATCTGGGGAGGGATTTTTTAATAATTTCAAATAATTCAATTGTTTTTTTTTTTTCTCTTTTTTCACATGGATGATACAATAAACTAATTAATAATTGAGTCTTAGAGATTTATTTGATAATCAGTACTTTTTTAGTTTTTCTTTTTTTCTCTGCATCAGTACTGACAAATGCCAACTCCTATAACTACAATTTTGTCTCCAGCTGTGGAATAGGAATTGATATTTAGAATACTGAACCTGAGGTGTTGTATATTCTGAATTATCAAATTTAATTACCTTCAGATTCATGGACATACTATGCTGGACAAAAAGACTAACATGTTTCAGACAGATTTTAAAATAATAATTGATCTGTAAGGATTGGGGATTTAATTCTTATTATTCAAGATCTCTTATTAACCATATGAGCAAACTTTTAAAAACATTCCTGACAATCAAGATTTTTTCCTATGGATAGCCTTCTCATTAGAAATTTGTTTAGCAGGCGCCTCCCTGGTGGCACAAGGATTAAGACACAACCTATGAAGCTGTCCACAGCCACTGCAGCAAGAGTTCAATCCCCAGCCAGGGCACCTCTCCTGTCTCGCCCGCTGCTCCCCTCAGCAGTGAATTTCAGTCAATCTGTCTTTTCTGGTCTCCACACTGTCTCTGGTGAATCCTCTCACCCACCACTACTCTGGCCTATACCCCAATTCTTGTATGTATAAATAAATAAATCTTTAAAAAAAAGAAATTTGTTTCGCAGATTAAGGAGTGCGGTTGAAGAGAAAGGGTGAAAATTTCTTCTGCAATAATCAGCAAAACTCTGTAGAGGTTTTCTTTAACTTTGTCTTTAACTTAATTAGCTAGAATAGTATAGTATAGGTGATTTAGATTTGTCAAAATAATAGTATCTGAAAAATTATTTTTTATTATTTACTAAACATTTTTATTTCATATTCAGCAGATATTTATGAGTAAATAGTTTTAAATCAGGTATTATAACTGATTAGAACTAGAATTTTATTGAAATTTTCTAATATATACTTAGTTATATAATCATATTTTCCTCATCTTTTTACTTATGTACAGTGAAGATCTCTGAAAATTGTCTATTTACAGAATGATATATTTTATTCCTGAAAGAGAGCAAACATGCATTATGCAATATGTAAATTGTAACACAGCTTTTAAATATCAAATTCATAATTAGATATGCTGCTCAGCCAGACTTCATTAATCCTTAATCTTTTAACATACTGTGTGCTTCTTGAACATAAACTACTTCTAGCAGAAACTATTTCTCAGGGTAAGCCATACAGACATTTGTTGAAATAAAAACAAAATGATACATGATTTATCTGAGGACATTTCAAAACAGAACAAAGCACATTGCTTTAACCTCTGATTCTACTCTTTGTCAAACATTTGTTTATATTTTAGAGTACGTAAGAGGCATACTGCCATAAAATGGTCAGTGGCATTCTTAAGATGAGAATGAGTGGATCACTAGAAATGTTTCAACTAAATTGAGAATCAAAACCTTCCATGTTTGAAAGAGAAGAATGGATAGTCAGATTTTGTTCAAGAAAGTGATTGATTTGTCTAATATAAAATGCCTCTCTATCTGAAGCATTTTAACTGTGATTTGACTCATTCTCCATTACCTAATAAACATTCAATTTATCTCCCCCTCTATTGAGTTCTCTAAACAGTAAAGTTGGAAAAATCTTTTTAAGGTATATAGATGAAAGAAAATAGACTTGCACTGAAAAATTGCACTCTCTATGTTTTAAATAATGTTTCCTTAAGTTTCTGGGAAGAATCTCATGTAGAACCATTGTGATATACAATAAAATTCTATGTGTTCTATAAGATAGTCACTCCCTAGAAGGAAGCCATATAGTGGCCCTAAAAAGAGAAAGACTTTACAGGCTCTGTAATAACATATATTACCTGAGACCCTGGAAAATTGTAAGAAATTCTAAAGTTCGCAACAAAGGATAATATATAACTAGATCCAAATACCCGTCTTTTGAATCAGGGTACTTGTTATATACTTGCTTTTGGTTTAGTTTTTCTCCCATTTATCTTTTTTATTTACTAATTCACTTATTCAACACATTTACAGAGTACTTACTTTTTATCAGACATATAATTGTAGGTATTTGAGGAATGTCAGTGAACAAACTATGCAAAAATTCTTGCCAATGTATTAGAAGAAATAAATGCTGTGGAAAAAGAAAATTAAGTAAAGATCGACCATAGGGAATTGTAGCAGGGAGAGAGTTTAATGATAATTCGAGTGGTCAGAGTAGGCCTCATTGGAAAGGTACATATGTGGAACCATCCTTGATTCCCTGGGATAAATCCCCCTTGGTCATTTATTTGACTTGCTTTTCTGAGTTCTCTTTTATTACTTTGCCTTTCCTTTATGAGCTTTTCATCTACCTCTTTGAATTTAGTAGAGCAGTTTTGCTCTTTCCATCTCATCGGGAGATTTATTCTTCCATCTTTTTGTTTTGAATCAATCCTGACAACTCCTCAAAATCATTTATCCTGTTTTATAATCTTATTTTCTATGACATGTTTTCAATTGTAGTTTCCAATATTGTAATTAAATAATCATTGAAGGTGTCTGTTTAGCATCTAATACTCTCAGTGGATTGTAGGTTTCATTGAGCATTATATCTTGTTTGCTTATCCGTTCTTTTCACCAGCCATGTTGCTTAATTTCACAAGTCTCAGTTTCCACCTATGAATAATAGGATGCAATAACATGATTTACTGGGAAATAGCATGAAGTTGTAGTTAAGTGCATTGATTCTGGACTCAGAGAAACCTAGTCTGTATCTTAACTATGACAACTGATAATTATATGAACCTGGGGAATTCACTAGCTTTCCAGTAAAATTTTATTTCACATATTCTATTTACATTCTACAATTTTGATTTGTATATTTCTATACTTAGATCCCACTCTGTGTATCCCATTACCTAGTATTTAAAAATTCTCTAAAACATGATTAGTATTTAAAAATTCAAATGTAAATTTACTTATCCAATGAGTAGATATCTAATCTTTCACTTCTTAAGGAAGGGATTTATGTTTGTTGCTATAATGTTCTCAGTGGTACCTTCTAGGCTAAGTTCACATGAAACACACCAATCTAAAAGGACTATCTGTGGAAAATAAAAAAAAGTAAAAGGTAATGATTTTGAAGTACCATGATTGCAAGTCAAAATGTTTCTAAGAAAAACACTGCTGAGCTATAGACATCTAATTTATTGATGCTTTATCTCCTCTCTAGTGCATACTTCGGCTGTACAAAGCAGATATAATCTAGTGAATAATTTGTTATAATAATAAAACAACAAGCATTCAACATTATGCTAAAGGATTAAATATGTGTTTTTAAACCTCTCTAATCCAACCATTTCTGATATGTAGGCAGTCTCCAAGTTGTGGTACAGTCACTGAGAATATTTAAATTCATTAAATGGAACATTTCTCTCCATGCAACTATTTGTGAGTCTTACCATAAATTATTGTAATGAACATCAAAATAGAGTAGATGTTTATTTTATTTTCCCAATTTTATAGAATACAAGGATATCCCTACAATTTTACAGTAATATTCTTAAATAAAAATTCCATTGTCATTTGAAACAATGTTTTTAATAAGAAAACAATGTAACGCTGAAGATTTTTAGGAGACTTCAATCCACAAAGCAAAATCACTCCCTTACGACACCTCTCATCTACACATTTTTCCTATTTTCATTAACTAAGCTTCCCAGATTGCCAAGGCTTTTACTGAGTATTGGAAATGGCCAGAAACTTCTGTCTTTTGGCAAATAATCACTCTAGTCAGTCAATAAATATTCTATCATCCGTTACTTAAACCACAGCTCTTCATTTTTCTTCTTCTAGGAAATCAAAAAAAGATTACCTTCCAACTTATCTCCACTGTAGATCCCCATATCACATTAAGAGCGAGAATGGACAGAAAACCTTAACTCTGCAAATATCATTGCCATCTTACCCTACATATATTTCCTTTCTTCTTTTCTTCTGCTGTTACTTGCTGCCTTCTACATCACATATGTGTATTAAGTCCCTTTTTAATTTATGAAATTGTCTACCATATTTCCTGTCCAAATTATTAGAACTTCAACATAAACAGCAAAAATTTATGAAACAGTTCAGACTAGGTTTCTCTGAGTCCAGAATCAATGCACTTAACTACAACTTCATGCTATTTCCCAGTAAATTGTGTTATTGCATCCTATTTTTCATAGGTGGAAACTGAGACTTGTAAAATTAAGCAACATGGCTGGTGAAAAGAACGGATAATCAAACAAGATAAAATTCTCAATGAAATCTACAATCCACTGAAAGTAGATGGATTTTGTGTGGTAGAAAAACATAATTATGTTCTAAGAAAGATAACACTGAGTTATTATTTTTTAATTATGTATTTAACTTATGACTACTTTGTTCCAGACACTGTTCTGAGATGATTTGTGAATACTAAGCCAATGAATGTTACCATTACTATTAAATTATGTCAATTCAAGTCCTCACAAGCTCCTTCATGGTATCCATAATAATATGTTATTATAACAATACAATTTAACACAATTAAATGCAACTTAAAACTTTTGACATTTGCTTCCTTCCTGTTGACACATGCGACTTTTCTTTAATAAATATTTAGTAAAATGAGAGCAAAGGCCACAAGGACACTTGGTTCTCAGGAGTTCTTTGGTCATGTCAATTATTTCAAAGTATTAATTCTTGGCTTATTATATCAATGACAGTAATGTAAGACCTCTAGGTGATGCCAAAACAAATCACAAGTGCCAACACTGGATTCACATTTTCTAATTCTAAAACAAGTGTGGTGAAAGTCTTGGACACTAGAAAAAAAATCTGTCAACTCCCTCACCAGCAGCTGTCATCTATAGTTAATCTTTTTATTTCTATTTGTGTATTCCCCCTCCCACCACCCTATCTTCCGCACACTATGTCACCATCTGTCACCAAATTTTCCTGTATCCAATTGACCTCTCTAAACATGGTCCTGCCATTCTTTTCAGTAAGTCAGGCATTACTAAGTCAGCGATGTCAGTGTCCTCTGAAAATATTTCATAACAGAAGAAACAGTATTTTCCCACTTTTTCTAAACACCGACATACTTTTAAGGTGAGGGTACAATAGTTAGAAAGTTCACTGAGTATTCTGTGAACTAGGAAATATATCTCATTTTTGAGCAGGGTACATATAAAGAAATATGGCAACATGGGCTTTTTTACCTTCACAGGACCCCACACCTAGTGAGAAATAGAGAAATGACAGAAACAACCAAAATTTAGATTAATAGTCAATAAATTAGTAATCAATGTGCTAAAGACTCTTAAATATATGTGCATATTTGGTTTACCTACCCTTCCATAAAAATTACACTTTTGTTTCCAACTTGTTGTTGAATGAGGTCCTATGACCATTCTGACCAATTCATTTTAAGGACACGGTTTCATTCTGAGCTGAAGCATTTGTCATTTTGTGTAACTAGGTTCTCATAGTTAATTCAGTTACCAGAACATAACATAACCTATTTTGACTAATATTACAGATCACAAGTAGTTAAAGCGTTCATTAGTTATCAGTCTCTCCCTTAACTCTTCCCTGTAATGAGGATTTTAATACTATTTTGTTCCCCAAGTATCTAGATATCCAGTTGTGTCCTAGACTTTCAGAAAAGAGACTTCTAGAAAGAGTCCTAGACTTTACTATTATGTCAGTTATGCCAAAAATTTGACTCCCTTCACAGTTGTGTTAACAGAAGGAGCATATTATAGGTTTACTAAAGCACTTTGCCATCAATCAGGGACCCACAATCATAAACTGAAGACATCTCTCTAGAGGAAGTACTAGAGACTGCTTTCAGACAATAGCATTGTCTGCTGTGACAAAAGCGGCAAGAGAAACAGGGCCATTGTCAAGGCTCGGGACCCACATTTCATTTATGTTATGGTCAGAAAATAAAATGTAACCACAGATTGGAACAAACATCAGTAGAAACAGAATTATTTTCTGAAGACAATATTGAATTTTTTTCTTAAAAAGGAAGTAAATAAAGTGAACTTGGATGGATTCCCAGATTGCACATCTGTCTGTCTAAATTACACCTGAGAAATAGCAACCAAACAGATGGGTGTGAGGAGGATTAAGGAAAGACTTTCTTTCAATTTTATGTGCCTACAATCACAATGGCTTACACCTCCCTCAACAAAGGGTCTTCAGGCTGGCAGACAGTCATGTAAATACAGACTGTAACACCTGTGTGTCAAACAAGTGGATACAGGTGCAACAGTGGGTTCCCTAAGTAAATGAGGTAAACTTTGCAGAGTTTAATACATGTGCATCATTCTAGTTCTCACTGCTCTTTCTCTAAACAAGTCATTAACCATAATGTAGAAAAATAACACTGCAAAAATTATTAGTTCTGTTAAACTTAATTTATCTTTGCTACATTGAAAGGGGGACTAGTTTAACACATTCCTTTCTATATCTTCTCTCTTTGTGACCCTAAACCTTCAGTCTTCTCAGACTTCTTCATTATATGATTCTACTGAATGGGATGGAAACATCTTAGGCAGGTTTAACAGTCAAACATATTTCTTTTTAAAAAATTTCAATGGCATTTAATGGATTTGGTGAGTTGACCAAATAAAAAGAACTTCTATGATATACTGGACAATTTTTGAAAATAAGGCTGAAATAATTAACATGGTATGTTTTCCATCTAAATGGTTCAGCTGGAATTATAAAATACTTAACATTTAAATGAAAGAAAACTTGAAGAAATAGTAAATTATAGCAAACAGGGTTGTTTTCTGAGAATTCCAGTGTATGCAGTACTTATTAAGTTTAAGAAATAGATTTCTGCAAAAACAGGGGAGATTAAATATCTATGTGTGTTAGTAGAATTTTTAATAAAGTATGAAATGTCTCATCACTACAATGGATCAGCAGCTTAAAACTGAGCTAGATGGGGATTAACAGGAGGTAAAGCTGACAGTAAATTAACTGACAATGTGAAATGATCTGCCAGCGTTGACTCAGGTACTCGATAATTGTTCTACTTAATCATATACCATGATATTGGTTAGCATTAATGGATCTTACACATTCAATTTATTAACTAGATCCTTTCCCTTCTCTATGAGGTCAATAACAATTTTGTAATATATGTTAGAAATGTAAAGTGCAATGAAATCTGACATGAGCAAACAGAGTATTCTGATTAATTGTGACCATGAAATCTACCTTAAAATAGGGTATGGTATTTTATGATTCTCTATAAATTGTGAAATAGTCTCCAATAATCATTTAAAATTAGAGCTAGTCCATCTTAGTCACATACGATTTTATTTTTCTCTGATAAAAGCCAAAAAAATAAAATAGGCATTTTATATTTTGCATTATTTATTGTACTTTCTACAAAAAAAATATCAAACAAATGATTAAAGTTAGAATAAAGGTTTGAGTTCTTTGATCAGTATGGTTACAGATAACCACTTTGACTAAATTTATGACATAGCAAAGCTCGTTTTATCATTTAAAAAGAAGCTGTATGAATCAGACAGGTCAAAGATTTTATTGCAATTTACCACAGCTCATTTAAATGTCAAAGCTGTGAGAAAACATGAAAGTAACAATCTTATCACTTTCACTTATTGCAAATTTTGTTAAATATGATTGCATTAAATAAAACAAAAGTTTATCAAATCTTATTGACAAGTTTCTTAGAAGTTCCAATGCACAAAAATGATGTGTATGTGCAACATTTATCTTAATGTGAGTTCAACTAAAAGGAACTAAAACACTCACACGTTCAGTCTATAATGACCAACTCTCTCTGTCTGTACCCATCCTGATTTTTGCAATATAATTTCTACATCTCAAGAAACCCCTTGTTGTTAGGCAAATTGGGATGGCTGGGATCATAACACAACCATGCACATGTATGCGCACACACACACGTCTAAGCTCACTTTGATATGTAACCTCAGTCTCTAAAACAACCTTCTACATTTTTGATAAAGAAGGAAAAAAAAGAAAAATACCTAAAGCAATGAAAACTCAGTATAATATGTTAAATAATGGTTTCCAAACATTGAATTTTAGACATAAAGAACATTGATTCCTGAGATGCAGAAACAAATTAAATTGGACCCAATACACTACTCAGGTTTCTTTCCTTGAGAAATTTTTCAGGTCATAGAGAAGGGAAGGAAAACATTAGCAGAAATGCCTTTAAAAAATTAGAGCAGATGGCTTAAGCCATCTGAACTGCACAAATCCACTGTGTCTATTGTCCCATTGAACTCACATTTACACTGCCTATCTAGAAGTTGAATACAAAGGGTGTTGAAGCTTTTCATTCTTCTGTGCCATGAGTCTTTGCCTCTAATTCAGAGGTCCCTCATCTTCTACCAGTGTGTGTAAGACAGTGATTGACTTACTTGTTAGCTTACAAATAGGGGAAAATCCTAGCGCCTTCACAATTCTTCACATAAAATGCAGCGAGATAATAGAATCTTAAAAAGGATAGATTATCACATTTCTTAGATAAAACACAAAAACACAATTCATTAAGAAGAAATTGATAGTGGGATTCATCAAAATAAAAACTGCTCATCAAAAAAAAAAAAAACAACCAAATGAGAATGCACAGAGGAAAATATTTGAAAATTACATACCTGGTAAATGGCTTGAATCCAGAATCTATAAAGAATTCTCAAAACTCAATAATGGGAAACCCAGTTAAACGAAAGAATAAATATGAAACTCTTTCCCAGTGGGGACATACAGATGGTATTCACATGAAAAGATGCTGAAAATCATTAGTATTAGGAAAGTGAAAATTATAAAACAATGGAATATAGTGATGTGCCTATGGGAAAGACAAAATTTTAATGACTGACTATACAAAGTATTGACAAGAATTAAAGGAGATGGAACTCTCATAAATTGCTAGTTAAAATGTAAACTGATACAACCACTTTGAAAAACATAAATTTAACATATGATCCGGCCACTGCACTCATAGATGTTTACCTAAGAATAAAGTCAGTATATGTTCATAAAAAGCCTTATAGATGACATTCATAGCAAATTTATTTTTTATAGCAAGACTGGAAAATCCAAGTGACCATCAACAGATAAAGGAATAAACAACTCATGGCCTATACTATAATAGATAAATAATTTAGTATGAACTGATGAAATAGCAATAAAAAGGAGTAAGCTATTCATATATGAAATATATTAATCACCCTCAAAAAAAGTATGAAAGTTGTCAGATAAACAAATAAAAAGTATATACTGCATAATTCTTTCTTTAAAAAAAGTACAATTAGTGACTGAGGTAATAGATGTCTAGGAATGTGGCTAGAAAAGAGATGAAACCTCCTCACCATCCAAACAAGAAACTTCAGTCAGATAGCCTGTCAACATCAAAGATTCAGTGACCTCAGAGAAATGACTGCCTATTTTGGCAGCTTTGAGTTTCCAGGATAATAATCAGTTACTCAGACAATCAAGTTAAACACATCCACAATTAGACAAGATGGACATACAAATACATCATACCCCATCAGGTAGTTGGAAACATCCTCTTCAATTTGAGTGTACATAGCTCATGAGATGTGATTAAAAAATATCAGAGAGGTAAAAGAGAACCCAAGAAGCAAAATCAAAACAATATTGCCTTGGAAAAAAATAGAAAATAGAAACCAGAACAGAATTATATTTAGAAGTGTCTGATTGGTATACTCAGAAAAAATGTAAGAAGATATTTTAGCTGTAAATAAGATTAGGAAACTTAAGAAAGAAAAAGAAAGCCAGATAAAGTTATTTAAACCTGTAAAGAAATGCAAGTAAAAATAGTACAAAAGCACAAAGATAGTATAAGAAGATCAAACATTTGGAACAAATACACAGGGCATCTAAATTTCAAGTGAGAGAGATCACAGACTATGGAGCAGAGGATATTATTAAATGAATAAAGTAGATTTCCTCAATGCTTAACATTACAAGCCTTCAGAGTCAAAAGACAGACTTTTGGAAACAAGTGTGATAAATTAAAAACAAATAAACAAAAATTAACTTTGTCACACCTGAAACTTTAAAGATGAAAGTGGATTGCAATTCTGAAGATTGATTCACAACTCTTATCTAATTTGATCATTTCTCCTATATAGTTTTTAAATTGCATTCTAAATTTGAAGTTTTTAAAAATAACTATTGAAATACACTAAAAACCATTTCAGTAATCTGCTTTCAAAATTCAATATTTTTTAATATATTTACAGAGTTTTTATTTTTGGAAAACATTCTATTTTATAGTTTTACAGTGTTTTGTTTGTCCATTCATCTTAACACTGGATTATTTCTAACCTTTGGCTATTAATAGTATGGCTCTGAATATAAATTTATTTTCATTTCTTTTGCAAAGATACCTAGAATTGAAATTGTTGGGTTATATGAAAATTCTACTTTTAACATTTTGAGGAACTACAAAATTGACTGTATGATTTTACACTTTCACAAGAGAAGAAAGGAAAAATATGGTATTATAACATCTTTTATTTAATTGTCCACATAATCACCTCTTTTGTATTCCTTTTATTCATATAGCTTAGAATTAGTTTGGGGTTACTAATTTCAGTCTAAAGAATTTCCTTTAGATCATGTGTGATAGGTCTGCTTACAAAAAAATATCAGGTCTTGTTCGTCTAGAAATTTCCTTATTTACCTTTCATTTAAAAAATATATTTTTGCATACAAGAACTGGGGTACAGGCCAAAGGTGCAGGGGAGGGGGGTGAAAGGATTCACCAGGGACAGAGTGGGGTGCAGGACAGGCAGATCTACTGATACACATTGCTGAGGGGAGCAGCAAGTGAGACAGGCACAGTGTGCTGCTCCATGAGGGTCACCTACCTGGCCAGGGATCAAACTCATGCTGCTGTAGCTGCCAATAGCTTCATAGTACTGAGACTTTACCCCTTGTGCCACTAAGGAGGCCCTGCTTTTCATTTTTTTCAGGAGAATTTTGTTGGAGAATTCTTGAATATAATTTTTTCTTTAAACACTTCCAGTCTCATCTACTGCCTTCAGGGTTCTGTTTTTTCTTGATGAAAAATAATTTTTACTAATACTGTGTCTCCTTTTTGCCTCCCTTGCTTCTAAAGTGATTACTTCTCCCTGGTTTTAATGATTTAATTATGATGTCTATATATGGAACTGTTTTTTTTTTTTTTTTCTATTTTGTTTGGGGTATATTCAGCTTTGGGGATGTATAGTTTAACTTACTTTTGGCAAATTTAGGAAACTTTCAACAATTATTTCTTTAAATATTTTTCATAGCCTCTCTCCTCTCTTTCTGGTACTAACCATTAGTATGTATTGATGGATTTAATGGTTCTCCATGTTTCTCTTAGGCTCTGTTCAATTTTCTTCATTCTCTCTTTTTCATATTGTATAAACTTTATTGATCTATCTTCAAGGTGAATGATTATTTCCTCTGCCAGCTCAAATCTCATGTTGAGCCTCTGGGGTCAAATTTTTATTTCATATATTGTACTTTTCAAATCCACAATTTCCGTGTGTGTATTTGATATTTTTTAATCTCTTTATTGATATTGTCTATTTGATGAATCTGTTTTTTAAAAAAAAATTATGCATACAAGAACTGGGGTGTAAGCCAGAGGGGCCAGGGGTGAGAGTACTCACCAGAGACAAGGTGGGGAGCAAAATAGGAGAATCTACTGAAATACATTGATGAGGGGAGCAGCAGATGAGACCAGAGAGGTCTGCTGGACCTTGTGGGTTAGCCTCCTAGCCAGGGATCAAACTTCTGCTGCAGTGGCTGGTGATAGCTTGATAGCGCTGAGACTTTAACCCCTGTGCCACCAGGGAGGCCCCTGATGAGTCTTTTAATTTTTTAATGGCTTCCTTTGTTTCTGTAACCACAGTTTAGAAACATTTGTTGATAAGTTTAACATCTGAAATCCTCAAAGACCTTTTCTATTGCCTGCTTCTTCATGTGTATGGTCACACTTTCCATTTTCTTTGCATGCCACATGAGCTTGTGCTGAAAACGTGAACATTTTATATAATATATTGTAGCAACTCTGGATCTTACTCCTCACACCTCAAGCTTGTTATTCCTCTTCTTATTTGTTTATTTGTCCAGTGACTTTGCTGGGCTGAATCTGTGTTATCTCTGTCTCCCTGAGGTGCAGCCTGGAATGCCTATGCTCAATTTATTTTCCTTGTTTTCATTTTTAAACTTCGTTTCCTTGTGTTAACCCCTAGTTAAGCACTACTTAATGATCAAACACTGATCTTTTAGTGGTTATGTTTAAGTACCCTGAGCCTAAATGTTTTTCTTCTTTGTCTTCTGTATTTGTGTGTGATGTTAGGACTAATTTCAAATTTCAGGAAGCTTACAAGCCTGTCCCATATTCATCCAGGTACTAGGATATACTCTTTTCCATAAGACCCTGTAATTGTATGTTAAATTTTAGGAGACATAATGTGCAAGTAGAGGAATCTAAACTATTTCCTTATAGCCATCCTGAGCACTACTCAGAAAATATTCCCATGCTCATCACATATTTTTAACTCACTTCGTATCCCAATGATATGGAGAATATAGAAATATTGGCTCTCTAAAAAGTAAAATTATAATTCTTTTGTAACATTAATTGCCACATTGGCCTTCTACACCCAATAAGTTACTTTTAGTAATTAATCCATTACAAATGCACAAATGAACAAAGATTCCTCGTGTTGCCTTTTTATACCATAGCCATGTCCCTAAAAACTACTTTATTTCTTATTTTGACATCTGACAACAGATTTGTAAATGTAATCATGTAGTGTATAAACTTGCAGGATTGTCTCTTTATTCAGAATAATTCTTTGCGGATTCATCTAGGTTCTTGTGTATATCAATGGTTTGAGCTATCCTTTTTATTGCATTTATACCAAAAATATAGAAGTGATCCAGTTTTCCACATATCCGTGTCTCCCTAATATGCAGGAGGAACACCTCCAAAAGCTGTTCCTCCACACCCTGTTTTCCAACCATTTAAATGGATGTGTAGACTTAAACACATCATTGTGGCTTAAATCTGTAATGCCTAAATATGTTAACATTTTTGATAGGCTTATTTGCCACTTGTATATTCTCTTTGGTGAAATGTTTATTCATGTAATTTTGTTCCATTTTCTAATTTGGTGATTTTTTTTTTCATTGACAGTTATGTTTTGTGAGTCCTCTAAATATACTCGATACAAATCTTTTGTCAGATATGTGGTTTAAAAACATTTCTCTCCCAGACCATAGATTTTTATTTTTTAAGCTTTTAAATAGAATTTTTCACAGAGGGCCTCCCCTGGTGGCGCAGTGGTTGAGCACTGGGCTGAGAAGCTGCCCGCATCCTCTGCAGCACAAGTTCAATCCCCAGCCACCCGATAGGGTCCCACATGGTGTGACAGACCTCTCCTGCCGTGCCCACTGCTCCCCTAAGCAGTGTATTTCGTCAGTCTGCCTGTTCTGTTCCCGGCTCTGGCTCTGGGGAATTCTCTTACCCTCCTGCGCTTCTGACTGTACCCAGTGCTTGTATAAATAAATAATTAAATCTTTAAAAAAAAAAGAAAAAGAAAAAAAGAATTTTCACTGAGACTTTTTTTTAATTTTGTTGCAGTTCAATTCATCATTTTTTCATTTTATATCAATAGATGATGTCATTTATGTCCAATCGAGTGTGTTCTAGTAAGCCCTGTTCCCAAGGATTTGCAACTGTTTCTTTAGAGAAGTCTTATAATTTTGTATTTTATCTTTATGTTTGTGATCCATTATGAGTTAGTTTTGTATATTTTAAGAGATTGTGTAGATATCGTATTAATTCTTATTTTAATGTTTGGTAGAATTTTTCAGTGAAATCATCTGCGACTGCCCACTTCTTTTTGGGAGTTTTAAAATTATGGATTCAATTTTCTGATAGTGCGAGGACTATTTATCTACTTCATATTGCATAAGTTGTAGTAGTTTGTGTTTTTAAGGATTTGATGCATTTTATCTAAATTTTCAAATTAATGTATATACAGTGGTTCATGGTATTATTTTATCATGTATTTGAGGTCTGCTGAATATATAATAATATCACCTATTTCATCTCTATTACTGGTTATCTGTCTTTCGTTTTCTTTGTTAGTATTGCTAGTTTTTTGTATTTTTTTTTTTTTTTAGATTTATTTTACTTATACAAGTGCCTGGGTACAGGCTAGATGCGCGGGAGGGTGAGAGGATTCACCAGAGACAGAGCGGGGAACAGAACAGGCAGACTGATGAAATACACTGCTGAGGGGAGAAGCAGGCGAGACAGGAGAGTGCTTGCCATGTGGGTTGCTCCGAGGCTGGCGGGGATCGAACCAGCACTGCAGTGGCTGCGAACAGCTTCACAGTGCAGCACTCAACCGCCAGCACCACCGGGAAGGCCCGGATTTTAGTTTTTTAATTTGCCAATTTTTCAATCTTTTCAATTTATGTTAAAAATAAGCAGTGATTCGGCCTTCCCGGTGGCGCAACAGGTTGAGCGCTGCGCTGTGAGGCTGCCTGCAGCCTCAGCAGTGCGGGTTCTATCCCTGACAGCTAGAATCCCACATAGCATGGCAGACCTCTCCTGGCAAGCCAGCTGCTCCCCTCGGTAGTGTATTTCTGTGTCTGCCTGCTCTGCTCCCTGCTTTGTCTCTGGTGAATCCTCTCACCCTCCCATACCTCTGGCCTGTACCCCAGCTCTTGTATAAAAATAAATAAATCTTAAAAAAAAAGCAGGGAAGTTTAAACATAATCTTATATCCAGATATGAATATACATATATACAATATATATACATATATATTGTGTAGCAATATAGGTATAGCAATATAGATATATAGCAATATAGCCCATATAGCAATATAGGAATATATACAGACATAAAAAGACACACTTAAGCTTTAGAATATCTTTTTCTATAATTACAGGAGAATGAAAAATAAATTTGAAATTTGAATATAGTTGAAAATATATTTGAAGATACTTTTGACTATTATGAAACAAGAGTTCATTCATTTATAATTTGGGTAAATCTGATCTATCTAGACTGTAACTTCATTTTTATGTTATTAACATGAAAACCCCATCTCCAAGGTTCCATTCTCAGAGTTGTTCCTGATCATGGTTTTCCTGTATCCATACATTTCCCCCATCAACTTCTACTGCATGAAGTGCTATTTGCATAAATTTAACTTATTTATTTTTGTTATTATCTTTCTATCCTGAATAGAGTATAACTTCCATGAGTTAGGGTTATGCAAATTAAATGAATAAATATTTACTAGCAACATTTATAATAGCAATATTTTATAGATAGATAGTTCCATATAAATATTTTCTGGTCTTCAGATTAGGGTAAAAGCATGACTATTTGGCGCCATAAATTTAGAAGTTTTTTTTTTCTATTTTTATTTTAAATATGTATGTTTTTCTCTAATTATAATTAGGTACCCCCATATTTACTATGCCTATTATGACTAAGCTCTGACTTAAATAAAATTTGATATCATTTAAAGGTACAACGCAAAAAGGGCTAAAATAACTTATATATTACCATTTTTCTTCTTACTTTATTTCTGTTCCCCAGGATCCCATTCACTGTTGTTATGACATTCAAACTTAGATTCACAAATTAATATTTCTGTGCAATACCTATTTAAATCATTAGAATGACCTCATAAAAATAAAATTCATATTTAAAATAATTCATAATTTTCTCTACAAATTTATCATTTTACTTATATTGGAGTAACATCCAGTTGCCTATTTCATGAATATGATAAATATGATAATCCTTGTGGCTTACTGTATTTGCCTTATGGTCAATGCATACTTGTTATCAAATCCCTCAATATATATATTGTTCTCAGATATCTCTTTTCTCCATTTCTATTGATGACATTCCAGTCACTCATTAGGTCTATTCTGGATAATAATTTAGTAGAAATTTAAATAGCAAATTCAGAGTATGAGACTTAACTTTTTCAATTATGCTCCATAGATCTCCTCCTCTCTTGTTCTGCCTTTTACTAAACTACAAATACAGACATATGCTCCAAGAAGAAAATTGCTGATTTGTTGATACATCCCTATATAACACGCCCGAAATAAAGGGTCATCTTAGTTTTAGTTGTGTGTGTTAGAAAGCTCAATATTACCTGCATTTATCTCTTTGAATTATGTTTGGAAATTTCTGTTCACTATACTGATAAATCTGTGATTCTAATACCATTTCAGGTATGGCTGAAATAATTTGAGTGAACAAAATGCAATATAGTAATGTCAGATTTTTAGGCATGATACTTGAGTGCTGTGTATGTGTATGTCATCATAAGAAACAATGAGGTGTTCAATATGTCATACACACTGTTTGATATTTGTCAGGTAATTCAGTGTGCTTCTATTTCCCAAAGGACTCTATATACTAATTAGACTTGTGGTAAAGTGCATATTTCTAAGTGATTGTTCTGACTCTGTTGTAGGTTAAAGGGCAGAGTTAGAAACTCTGTTCTGATTTAAAAAAAAAAAAGAAATATGATATTAATAGCCTAAAGTTGTATACTTCCCTTGAGACTACCACTTTTAATAACCTCCAGTATCATAGATAAAACTGAAGCTGTAATCATTACTGAAATGGATTTTCTGGCAGAATTAGACATCACCTCCAAGAATCAATAATCATTTGAAGCTAACAGGGTGATTAAATGACCTCCTTTTTATTTTACCTCATGTTGAGTTGCTTTTTAATCTTGATTTAGAGTCACACTGCTAGAAACAAAGATAAACCGAGGACTTAGAACATTAGAGCAGCAACGAGAGGTCTATTCATTATGAAGGTTAAAGGCTCCTTTCCTTCAATCAAGGTATTTCTAGCTAATCAATGATTTCTAAAGGAAAAACTGAACACTGTAGGTGCAGATTGTATAAATACCACCACCTAAGGCTGCTTCTTCTTTTAAAAGATCTGCACCATTAGCTTCGCTATGGCAGGTGCTATATATTTTTTTATTTAATAATTTACCATGCCAGTGATGCTTGGGGATATCTTTGCATTCACTGATAATGTTGTCATTAATTCTTTTCATCCATGATGTAGTTTATTCCTCCCACCTCTTTGCAGTCCAAAAAAGAACTGCCTCAAGTAGCTAGCAAGTTAATTCTGTCAGTCAGCTATTTCTATCACATGAAAGAAATGCACCCATTCCCTAATAGAGTCTTATGTAGTTTTCATTGTCCATTAGTATGTAAGGAATTCTATTGACCAAAGAATTAATTTTATGTACATTCTAATATGACAATATGGAAATAATATTTATTGACACATTTACATATAAGAAATATGTAAAATTTGAGATACAAAACTATAAGATTCATTAAAATTCCAAAGCAAACATTGTTTGATCTTGTACAAAGAAAAGTTAGATAGATAATGGATAGATAGATACACAGATACATAGATGATAGACAAAGAGTACACACGTGTGCATCCACATGTGTATATAAGGGGAAAATTTACACAGACCAGGAAACAAATATAAAGCTAAAACACCTTTATTTTAGCTTTAGGTAGATAAATAAATATTATTATTGACCTCATATCATTTTCTGATTCTGAAAGTAGTTTTATGTCTCCTTTTATATTAAGTCTGATTTCTTCAGACTTTTAAAGCAGCTGTACTGCTTTAAAACATATGTTCCATATTTTAAATATAATGACAAATTAGTCTCAATATAGCAGTTAGTTACTGATAATTATGATTTTTTTATGTAAAAGTTTTCAACATATAACATAATTAATTAATAAGCCTCATTGCCAAAGAGTTTCTTTTAAGTTATTTGAGATAATGAGATACTTTTCAAAACATTGACACTGGATACCATGAGTTTTAGAAATTTTTGTCACTACCACCATAGCCAATAGGAGAAAAATATTAGTCTTTCCTTTAAATATTTTTTTAGATATTGTTTTAGAATTATGAAGTGTCCTGCCCTTCATTAAATGCAACATGTAATTCCTTTTAATTTTAGTGAATTAAGTTAAAATGAAGTAAACTAATAATGTTTAAATTTAATTTATTTGTTTTCCTATCTTTTACACATCATTAATACTATACAGTTTTGACAGGAATAACAGAGGGGTGCCTATGTCATTAAAATTGTCAAGTGTTTTTATTTGTTAAAAGCATATTATGTTAAAAGGGTGTGGGGTATATCAGCTATGTCATATGCACAAAATATTAACTAGTAAAATGACTTCCTATGTACTAAATTGTTCAAAACACCAGTTCAGATACAAGTTGTGTTTCAGTCATAGAAAGGATACTATACCTGATGATTGGGTTTTCTGATTGAGGAACAGTTTTCTCCCTGCTATCCAAAGGATTCTCAGTCATTAAAAAATTATTAATGATGACTATGTGGATATTATTCAAGCTGAGACATGTGATATACCATAATTGTATCTCCTCTTTGTGGTTAGCTTGCCTATTTTCTTCATACGTATCAATAACTTTTCATCCAGCTCACTGGCAGGGTAAAAATCCATTCATCCTCCAGCAATCCTTCAACTTTCTGCTCCTATCAAGGCCTTTTTCTCTAGACTTTTTTTTTTTAAAGATTTATTTATGTATTTATACAAGCACTGGTTACAATCAGAATGCGGGAGGGTGAGAGAACTCCGCAGAGCCAGAGCGGGTAGCAGAACAGGCAGAAGGACCGAAGTACACTGCTGAGGGGAGCAGCGGGCGGCAGGAGAGGTCTGTGCACCATGTGGGACCCTCACAAAGGAGGCAGGGGATCTAACCGGCACTGCAGAGGCTGCAGGGAGCTTCGCAACCCAGCCCTCAACCACGTGCCACCAGGGAGGCCCTCTAGACTTGATTATAATACTAAAATCTCCCTTTGACATTATCCTGAAATCTTTTCAATTTTCCACTTTGTTGGATGGCAGTTTCCTTCTTTTTCTCTCTCCCTTTTCAGGCTATGTTGCCCTCCATCATCATCATTATAGGAAAAATTTTAAGAGATATAGTTTCAGAAGCTCTGTATTTGAAAGTTTCTTTAACCCACTTTCTACCTTAGTTTTAATTTCTCTGTACAGTATATTTTAGGTAGACAGTTATTTTTCCTCGAAATTTTCATGGTCTGTCTCAATTGTCCTCCCTCTTTCAATCCTGACATTGTTAAAAATCCAATGACATTGGAATCCTTGCCTTTTTATGTGGGAACTTTTAGAATTATTTCTGAAGATTATTAAAAATTAAATAAGTACATACATATTGATGATTTTCAATGCTGCCTACCTGTTACAATGGAACATTACTTACATTAAAAAAAAAAAAAAGAGCTAAGTACACAAGAAAAAAGAATTTCCTTATCTGAGAGCCTCAGTTTCTCTTTAAAAGTGGAGGTGTTTTCAAATTTCAAATTTCTCACTAGTGGGATATATTTTCTAATTAATTTCTATTCAGAAATCCAATACAGGGCTTCCCCTGGTGGCGCAGGTGGTTGAGCGCAGCTCTGTGAAGCTGTCCACAGCCTCTGTAGCGCCTGTTCAACCCCAGCCGGCCTGTGAGGGTCCCACATGGTGCCACAGACCTCTCCTGTCGTGCCTTCTTCTCTCCTCAGCAGTGTATTTCATCAGTCTGCCTGTTCTGTTCCCCTCTCTGTCTGTGGTGAATCCTCTCACCCTCCCACAAATCTGGCCTGTACCCCGGTTCTTGTATAAATAAATAAATAAACAAACAAACAAATAAATAAATAAATCTTAAAAAAAGAAATCCAATACATAATTTATAATTAGACAAATGTGCACCTGCTAATGTTGACTCAGAGGGAAGATTTGAAGAGTAGTATTATATATAATCCTTGGGGAGTAAACCTGAGGCTCCTGTCCTGAGGATCTTGTGGAATATATTGGTACTTTTTTGGAGCACATTGCAGGTATCGAACTAGATGGGAGGGAAAGAGCGGATACAAGAAAGAGAAGGAAGCAAGTCAAAGGTGAATTGTCAATTGAATTACCACTATGGGCAACTGAATTAAATCTGATGGGGGCACCTAGGAAGACAATGTACACATACCTTGAACTTAGATCACCCAATCAGTTTATCCATTAGTACCATCAGTCCTTCTGAGGGCTCCCCCAAAAAGTACCATACCCAGGTAGTTCCAACCTGCTCTGTTCAGGGGACCAGAAAGAGCTACTCTAAGCTAGGAGTAGTAAGATTTGACAACTAGAAATGCTAAGTGCTGAAGAAATAAGGGACAGATACCAAGGGTCTGTTACAAGGACTAAAACGTTATTTCATGGGGGCCTCCCTGGTGGCGCAGTGCAGCGCCGTGAAGCTGCCCGCAGCCTCTGCAGTGCCAGTTAGATTCCCAGCCAGCCAGGGCGATTCCCACATGGCGAGGCAGACCTCTCCTGTCGCACCCACTGCTCCCCTCAGCAATGTACTTCGGTCCTTCTGCCTCGTCTGCTTCCTGCTCTGTCTCTGGTGAATTCTCTCACCCTTCGGCACCTCTGGCCTGTAGCCTACTGCTTTCATAAATACATAAATGTTTTAAAAGGTTATTGAATGAATTCTACATGTGTTTATTGAGAAATACTCTGTTCAAAGCACCTCTACAGAAAAGCAAATATCACTAATTACTGCCCTAACAGAATTTTACATTCTCACAAGGGGAAAGAGATGTGTTAGGAGATTCTAGTAATATATGAGAAGCAATATGGAAATATGCTGGGAACAGTACAGGAGCAATGCCTAACCCAGGGTTGGAAATGGGAAGAATCATTGAAAGCTTATTGTAGAAATGACTTCACAACTGAAATCTTCACATTTCAAGTTGCTCATTCTCACTTATGCCTAAGTTAGGAGAAATCCCATTATATGTATTCAGATAGCTTCTGGATATGGTTTGAATTGTGAACCCTAAAAACTCCTATGTTGAAGTCCTAAATTGCAGTATTCCCAAATGGAATCTTATTTGAAGATAGGGTTTTACAGAGTTGACCAAGTAAAATGAGGTCATGAGGATGGACCTAAAAAATATGATTGGTGTCCTCATAAAAAGGGGAGCTTTGGACTTAGACATGGGCACAGGAAGAACTGTATGAAAGGACTATAGTTATACTGACCTAGTTAAGGAAATACCAGAAGTCAGGGAAGTAGTAGTCAGTAAGCCCTTTCAAGCTGTAAATTTAAGATTTTCTACTTTAGTAAAATCTCTTGCCTAATTTCTTTCATAAAGAAAGACATTATCTTTGCAATCCCTACTATTCATAAGGTGACTGCTTGACTGCTTGGATTGATCCTCACTTTTCAGTCCCTTTTCTTGACTGCTTTTGAGATTTTTTTCCTCCTGTGATGTTTCTTAGATCTTCAGAATTTTATATTTAATTTTTAATGTCTATAGTTAGATACATATGTAGAGAACTACATAGAGAGATATAACCTTCACTATGTTCTCCTCTATATATATGGAGAGAGAGGCCCATAGATTTCACCAACAATATTTTTCATATTCTCCTCCATATTTATTTATTTTTAAAGATTTATTTATTTATGCATACAAGAACTGGGGTACAGGCTGAGGTGGAGGGTGAGAGGATTCACCAGAGACAGAGCAGGGAGCAGAACAGACAGATCCACTGAAATAACTGCTGAGGGGAACAGCAGACGAGACAGCAGAGGTCTGCTGTGCCATGTGGGTCAGGTCCCTGGCCAGGGATTGAACTCATGCTGCAGTGGCTACGGACAGCTTCATAGTGCTGTGTTTTAACCGCTTAGAACACCAGGGAGGCTCTCCTCCATATTTTTATTGACCTTTATTAAGATCAATAGAATGGGATTTCAAGGTAGAGATTTAAATGCAAACTCACATATTTAATCTAACATGTTTAAAAAAAAAACATCATATTCAGTATTTTCTAATTCACTTTAAACATAACCCTTTCTTTTTTAAATATCTTTTTTGTTACCATTCAATTTTTTTTTCTGTCTTCATTAACACCCTTGACAGCAACACACTTAATATCAGACTACTTCCTCTCAAAACCTGGCAGTATCTGAGAGTGCCTGAGGCAGGGCTGGGACTATATCAAACTAAAAACCTTCTGTACAGCCAGAGAAATAGTAATCAAAATGAAGAGACACCCTACTGAGTAGGAGAAAATATTTGCACACTATCCAACTGAATAGGGACTGACCTACAAAGAGCTTACACAACTCAACAAAAACAAACAACAAAAGAGCTAAAAAGACACTTCTTCAAAGAAGAAACACAAATGACCAACAGTCACATGAAAAAATGTTCAATATCAATAATCCAGCCACAGTAAAAATATATCTATCACATGACCCATTGATTTCAACCCTAAAAATCTACCCAAACACAAAAATGCTAATTCAAAAAGAAACTTGTATTCCTTTGTGTTTATTGCAGCACTACATACAATAGCCAAAAAATGGAACCAACCTAAATATCCCAAAAGAAATGAATGGATCAAAAAATTATGGTATATATGCACAATGGAATACTACTCAGTGATCAAAAATGATAATCTCATTCCATTTGCAGCAACAGGCATGGAGCTGGAAGGGATTATACTAAGGGAAATAAGTCAGAATGAAAAAGATAAATATAAATGGTTTCATTTATATGTGGAATATAGAGAAACCAAACAAACAGTCAAGAAAAAGATAAAACTTACAAGGTGACCATAGAGCTGAGGCCGACTGCAAGGGTGAAGTAGGAACAGGGCTCAAAACAGGAGGGAAGAGCACAAAGGACTATGGTGATGGTGTATGTGTAATATGGTGGTTGGAGAACTACAGAGACTACACTTGAGGGGAGAAACCAATTACTGCACAAAAATGAACAAATATGTAAGAAATAAATTTAAATAAATAAATAGTAAATAAAAACTCCTTCCACTCAAGACCAGCTCTTCTCACTACTTGTTTTTCATTTGCTGACATTTTAGGTTTTAACTGTGGCATATATTATATATACAGAAGTTTAAAGTATACAGTTTAAAATACTTACATAAATACCCTCTACAAGAATAGCTAGTGTTTTCAAGTACCTCAAAAACCCACTGTGCTGTTTCCCATAATATCCATTCTTTCTTCCTGCAAGAAGTTGTTGCTAAATGGTGTACTTAATATGCCTTTGCTCAAAATAGAATGTTTGGTTCAACCTTTCTAATCTGAATGAAAGAATAATGGATGTGCTCTTTTGTTTTGTTATCCACTCGAATAACATTTAACTAAGTGTTAAATGTTGCATGTTAACTAAATTTCATTCATTTTTTATTGTTGCAAGTATTCCTTTGCATGTACATATCAAAAAATGTGCATTTTATTATAGCATTTATGTATATTTGCATTTCCAAGTTTTTATTATTATGTAAAATACAGCTGTATTTTTTGACTCGGTGTGTTTATGTGTATAAGATAATTTTGTAGGATATAAACAAACAAATAATAGAAATATGTGAATTTTCTTCTGACATTTAGAAAAAAAATGAATGATAACATGAATTTTCAACTTAATGAACAGCTAAAAACTTCCGCCAAAGTAGTTATAGCAATTTATATCTTCATCAGCTATACTAGATATTACACTAATAAACCTTTTCTAATTTTTTTTTTTTTTGTGAATAGAATCATACCGATGGTAGGGACCCTTGGAGTCTCAGATTTTTCAAAAGCTCAATTAAAACTCATGAGTTTGGTTGGGGCAGAGGCCAGAGAGTTCTAGCCTTTATTTTGTTTTCCATGGCTGATGTCAAATGCTACAGACCCTTCCTAGTAAAAACCTATTCTTCATGTATTCACTTGTTAGATTTTCTGATTTTACTTCTATTCATATGTGCAGAATTTAAAAAGATTTTTCTTAGCTTTTTATACCACATGTTATCGTTCACTCTAGACAGCCAAGACAGAATATCAAGTCTGCTATATTGCAAGAAATAGACTTTCACTGTTTTGTGTTTTCAATGGGATCGAGAAAGAAAAATAATTCTGTCAAAAGAAACTATTGGGAACTGAAAAGTTCTAAATTTTTCCATTCTTTATTAATTATTGTATTGATGAGCTTTACAGTAACACTAACAAGACAACAATAATAAAAGAGATATATCAAATTGTGAGTATGCAAATCCTAAGCCTCTCTGAGCCTTATTTTCTTTGTCAGTACATGGATATAGTACGGTGTTACCTTGTGAAATTTTCAAAGAGTGACACTATTTAGTTTTAACTAAGTACCTCTCATTTGCTGGTAAGAAAAACATAAATATTGAACAAACTACAAATTTCTAAAATCAATCATTAAAAAATCTCTCTTGCTTATAATCTCTCATATTCACTTTCTCATGCACACACACACACACACAGTGGAAATACTTCTGAATTCATGGAGAAAGATACTGAATTTCATAAATAAATCTTGAAAATGGTTTAAAATAGCAGCAAATATTTACACTATTGTTGAATTATATTTAAAGAATTAACAAATTCCTGTAGAATTGATCAACATTTGTAGAGATTGAATGGATATGTCTCTTAGAATCATAAAATATGAGACTACATTTGAAGAATACAAAATGAGATATAAATAAGCACTCAATTTTAAACAAAACAAAAATGTTAACATCTTTAGAAGATCCTTGTAATAGAAGTCTTTATGCTAAAGCTTATTCTTAATTCTAATCTTGCTCTTTGACTGTTTAACTTAATATGGCTCGGTCAATCCATCATTCAAATACCCGTGGAGTGCCTACTATGTGCCCAGCATGAGAGCAGCAGAATCAGGCATCTCTGACATTTTGATTGTTTGATCTGATTTTCTGTCACCTGTCTTTTAGGCTCCCCCAGAGAGAGAAAACCTGGAAGTAACAGGCTCAGTCCCTTTAGAGAAATCTTAATGAGACCTAACAGTTCAGAGTGACAACCTACAATCAGACTTGATTTTTACTGCATTTCTTTCAAAATGAGCCTCTGTCTTATCTTTATGCTGTTTTGTAAGTCCTTTATTTCAGTCATTTCATTTTATATGAAAAATTAATGAAATTTTTTTCTCAGATGATTGATTATAGTAGACCCTGACCTCAATAAACAGTACAAAGTTGTTACCTCTCAAACTGAAATACAAATGTAAAAAGTCCTCCTTACCTATAAAATATTGAAAGGGAAAGTCTAAAATTATGTAGAATTTTACTTAGTTGTCCTTTCACTTTAATTTCTTCCATTTCTTCATATCTAAGATTAATATTTATAATATAATTTTTAGTACTTTTATCTTTAGTTGGATTTTCCTCTAATCATAATTTTTTCATTTATCTTGTCTAATATTAAATTCTTCATCTTAATGTATTGTCATTACTGCAAGACTAGGTTATTTTTCTTTACTTGGTATTATTAATGCTTATTTACATATCATTTCTCCGCTTTTACAGTTTTGAGAATCAAATTACAATTCAGATCAGGTATTGCAATTGGAAAATGTACATGACCAAATCAGGTCTCTCACTCTCCTCCCAGAAAGTCAACTTTGAATCATGTCTTTTCACAGACAAGTTTATTTGAGGTGACCACCAAAGGAGTTGGTGGGTCTAGCACCCTAAAAGTAGACTCTACAAATGTTGGGAATGCTATGATATATAAGGAACAGAAGAAAGTGAGGGAGATCAGGATGTAAAGGAAATGGGGAGCTTCAAATTTCCAGGTCAAGGGAGACACCAGGTATCATGAGCTTAGTTCTTGGCAGGAAGTGTCTCCTCTGAATCATCATCAAGTAACAATCAGCAGCTGTTTACTTTTTATGTTACTCTCAACCTCAAAATAGCATAGAGAATTTTTGTTAGTGGTGCAATACAATCTATTTTCCAAGTTCCTTGGAAAGCATTTGGAAATAAATGCATTAGTTGCAATCTGAACTTTAATCACAAGGAGGGGTGAAGGAAGAGAGAACAAAGGGTGGTTTAAGTTTAATTCTGATTAATCTTAATTTTTAGTCTCAGGAAGATTTTGTTACAAAATAGAGGGAATATGGATATAGACTCAAATCTTCCTCTGCTCTTGGATAAAATCTATAATAAGGATAATTTTAGATAAAATATTGATATATTCTCTGTATTTAACATTGCCACATATATATCTGATTGATAAGAAAACTATGTTTATACTAAAATACAATATGTGTTGAGATTTCTGAAAATTGTTTTAAAATCACAAATTGTGGTAGGTAGGAAAGATGTTGTATTAAATTTACTTGTGATGAAATTGGTATATTTCATTTTGCGATACTAGGGAAAGCTAAAGTAAGAGAAATGAAATGAGTAATGGAAAGATGAAATAATACAATCTGATGAGCAAAAAGATAAGAAACCTCAAAAAAAGTGATGGTTGTTTTACCTAAGCTATGTAAATAACTTCAAGAACTTCAAGAACTATTTGAATAATAAGCAAAAATAATATTTGTATAAGAAAGGCAGGAACTCTCAAGAGCAAAACTAGTAGACAAGCTATGGTCATTTTCACATGCAAAAATAGTATGTTAAATGACTTAGATTTAATGAGAAATCATTCATTTTATTATCAGATGAATGTCTTAAGGCAAAGCTGAAGAATATTTTTCTATGGGCCTTTTTCTTGGCCTGTATTTGACCTGCTTCTTTTCTTAATTCAAATGTCACATTTTTTTCACCCTTAGAAATGACAGATTCATCTTTTAATGACTTAATCCTTGGGTTAGTAATTCTACATAGAAGCATAAGTCCATGACGATAGAATAAATCAAGAAAAAAGAGATTTGTAAAAAAGGAAATGATTGGTATTAAAAAGTTATTCAGAGAAGTGTGAGTGTATCTTGGGGCAAATAATTCTGTAGCATGCTATGCAGTGAAAGGAAGTAACTTTATTATAAATGTGATTATGCTGCTTGAGATAACATTTCCTTGATAGTAAACTGACTTGAATATTATCATTTGAAAAACATTTTAAAGTAAAATATGTAACTAAACTTCAGAATAGACCCATTGAGAATCCTAAATTCTCAAGCCAAAATAATAAATTTTATGAATTTTTGTGAAAGTTTTAAATGATCATAAGACTAAAGTCAAAATAACTGATAGATTCACACAATTTATTTACCTAAAGATCCCAGTCACCAACTTGGAAAATCAATGCACAGTAATCTGATGCAACAACTAAATTATTGCTGTACATGATGGGAAGATATAACATTTATTTATTGTTGGAATAAAAACAAGCAGAAAAAATACATATCCTGCTGAAATAGTTAAAATTGATTCATATGACAAAATTATTGAACAGCTACTGGAAATTTAGCAATTTCTACTTCCGGGAAATTATTAAATCTCTTTTTATATTGTAAATTGTTTTGCCAGAAGTATTAAATGTTTATATGTCCAGTTGTTTATTTGGAGTTAATATTAAAAAACATATATATAAATACAAGTATGAAATATGAAAGTTGTAGTTTACAACTAGACTTATCACTATTCTAACAAATGGAGTTACAAATTTATTTCTATTCATTTATTTTTCAATGAGCAAACTCTAAATGTATTGAGTGATTTAGGGAGAACTGAACATGATACAAAACAGAATATCTGCGTCAAAGACCAATAGCTTATATAATTTACTTGACATTCTTGTTTCAGCAATATTTTTTGCATATCTTACATTTCTTTAGTGAAGTCATTCTCAAAGTTGTTATTTTGCTATTGCTGTATATGGGACACTTTTATTTTGTTACTATTATTGTTCTTATAATAATTCTGGAGATACGTTTATACTCCTCTATATGCATTCACTCCCCCTCAACAATCCCATCCCACCTTGCCCATCACTCCTTATCCTGTTCCCTTTGGAAACCAATAAATTCTCTCTCTAAGTCAAAGATTTGTTTATGCTGTAGTTTGCTAGTGTATGATTTTTATTATTTATATTCCACAGATAAGTGAAGCAAACTGATATCTTTCAGATTCTGACTTATTTCATTTAGCAAAATCACCTTGAGGGCCATACATTTTATTCTAAATTCATTAGTTCATCTTTTTTTTTTTAAGATTTATTTATTTATACAAGCACTGGGTACAGTCAGAAGCAAGGGAGGGTGAGAGAATTCACCAGAGTCAGAGCGGAGAGCAGAACAGGCAGACTGACGAAGTACACTGCTGAGGGGAGCAGCGGGCGGCAGGAGAGGTCTACGCGCCTTGTGAGACCCTCGCCGGGTGGCTGGGGATTGAACTGGCGCTGCAGAGGCTGTGGGCAGCTTCGCAACCCAGCGCTCAACCGCTGCGCCACCGGGGAGGCCCATAGTTAATCATTTTTAATAATAGTATTCCATTGAGTATATATTCTGTGATTTCTTATTCATTCATTTGTTGATGGGCACTTAGGTTAGTTCCATGATTTGGCAGTTGTAGATAGTGCTGCTATGAGCATAGTGGTACATGATGTTTTTAGATTAGAATGTGAAAATATTTCCTTGACATTTGAGCTGCATTATTTGTATTTTTGTGTTTGGGATGCTGCACATTCAGTTTTGTTTCTTTCACTTCTTAATTTACCTTGACATGAAGTGGGGATAGGGATGAAAGTCTGAGGTTTATTTATTTATTTATTTATCTATTGATTTATTTTTAAGATTTATTTATTTATACAAGCACTGGGTGCAGTCAGAAGCATGGGAGGGTGAGAGAATTCACTAGAACCAGAGCTGGGAACAGAACAGGCAAATTGGTGAAATACACTGCAGAGGGCAGCAGCGGGCGAGGCAGGAGAAGTCTGTCGCACCATGTGGAACCCTCCCTGGGAACCGGGGAACGAACCAGCACTGTGGAGGCTGCGGGCAGCTTCGCAGCCCAGCACTCAACCGCTGCACCACTAGGGGAGGCCCGAGAGTCTGAGGTTTATATACTGAGCCTCAGTTTTGGTGAGGAGAGAAGTTTATCGCCTTCACCAGCCCTCCTCTATCTCCATGTGTTGGTCATCCTGACTTCCCATCCTGCCACCTGCTGCTCCATTCTGCCATAGAGCATGATCAATGTAACTTGAGTCTCCTGGTGAGGGAGTCAGTTAGACTTAGCAGGAAAGGGGCATCCATGTACCCACTTTTGACCTCTGCTATCACAGACACCACTGTTGCCACCTTGTTGAAGGACCTGGAAAGCAAGTACAGCACACTCACATGATACTTTCTAAGGGAGTGGGGTGTATTCTCTCTTACCAGCCCCTCCCTCTGCTATTGGGCCCACAATCAAGCTTGACCTGGCTCTGCCTGAAGACTCTTTGATCTCTTCTGTGAGGAGGTTTAAGAGCTTTCCTTGCTCACACCAGTCACAGAACTTGCAGCATCCCAGGCTGGGTCCACATGACTGCACTTCCTTTCTAAAAAGCCCCTCAGGAAAATTCACTGTTCCCTGGACACCCCAGAGGCCATGGATGACTGAACCCCAGTACTTTCTGCTGAGGTATCTACACCCCAGATACTCTCCCCTTTGCCTCATTCCTCTCTTTCCTTCAGCAAGTCACCAACTGTAGTACAAGGCTTAGCTAAATATTTAAAATAATGCTAATATAAAACAATTCTAATATAAAATAGTTCTATTTCAAAAAGATTCTTTTAAATGTCCAGGTTATTTCATTAGTTTTATATTTCTTTAAAGTAGCGTATTATCACTTCTCAAAAAAGAAAAAAGGAAGATTTTAAAAGTATGATATTCTGGTTAAAAGTTTAATGTATCAGCATATATTTTGAATAATGCTTAATTAGCGACAATCCAGTTTAAGGTTAGAAGCAATGAATTTGTGGCCTAACACTGAATTGGACCAACATTCTTGTCCCAATTCTGTTTACAGGTAGTTGCCCAGGGGAGATACTGGTGTTTAATGTTTTGTTTCTTTTCTGCAACATATCAATAATCTACATAGTCTTATTTTATGGCCTATATGCTATTTTTGTCTTAAAAAGTTTACAATTAAATGCAATGGAATATGGAGGTAATGAAAAACAGGAAAAATAGCATCAAGACTGAAAAATACCAATGATATCAAAGATTTAGCTCTAAGAACAAAAGCCCTAAAATATTAGAGATAATATTCCAAATATATTGCAAGTGACCTGAAATACTTTGGACAGAAAAGGTCTTAAGTTTACTCTTTGAGGAAAACTCTACAAAGTAATAAACAGGAGGATTTGAATCCTTTCAATTACCTTCCAGAAACAGCAAATTGAAAAATACAAATAGAGTTATATAAGTTGGGTAAGGATTTACTTTTTAAATGTCACTTTCCAGATGTGTGCTATAAGATCATTATTCAGCCCGGTCCCTTCTCTCTCCTCCTGTGTGCGCGTACACACACACACACAAACACACACCCTATTGCCAAAACTGTGTGCTTTCCTTGTGACAGCCTATTTTCAGTGGAATTCATTTGCATTTTGATACATGCCAATCAGCCCTCATTTCCAAATGAATAAAGTGACAGCTTCTTCCCCTAGTGATAATACAGGTTATAGATATTTACATTTCCAATATATTTCTTTAACTTGTAAGACTCTACCTTTATATATTGTTATACTACTTCATATACAGTGTAATATTCTATTTTTACTTCCTATAGGTTGTGCTACAATTTTCATACATTATTCTCTATATATTAAAATCCCAAAACTATATTCTTGCTGTTTTTGTTTATGTAGTTATGCCTTAAATTACATTTAAATGCATTTTATATTTATCCTATTTTTGTTTACTTCTGTTACTTTCATTTACCTGTTGTATTTGTTGTTTTGTTCCAAATTTACATTTGATACCATATTCCTACCTCTCCACTTGTAGGGTAGTTCACCTGAATATATATTCTCTAGATTTTGTTTAATCTGAAATGTCTTCATATGTTAGTCCATTTCATAGCTCCTGGATACTGTTTGATTTAAATCAAACATATTTAATCCAATAAAATATGTTTATAAAAATAAACATGTCTAAAATATGTTATCAAACATATTTAATATTAAATCAAACAAATCAGATTTAAATCTGATTGACTTAAGTCACACTTTTTAAATTTCAATGTGGGTATTTTTTCTTGAATTACAATTCTTATTTCTTCTTTGTCCAATGTTAGGAAGTGGTATCAAAATTTTTTTATGTTTAATTCAATATTGGATGTATTTTTTTGTGTGTGTATACAATTTCCATGTGACTCTTTTCTATCTTCCATTTTTCTAACAAAATTCCCTTACTGTACATTCATGTTGGCCTTTCCACCAAATAGTTCTGTTTTCTCCAGGAAAAGGGGCAAAATACTGTCACTAGGTCAGAACGTCTCTCACTGTTTCTGTACCCTGTCACCTGCTGTCACCAATACAAAGAAATGGGTCTTTTGGGCAGCAAAAGAGGAAAACAAAAACCAACAATTTATATTAACCAACAGGCTACAGGGAGAGGGTTGCAAAGTAGAGTTGAAGCTACAGGAGTAGGCAGGATGTGGCAGAGGCATGCAGCGGCTGAGATCAGGGTAACTCCCTGCCCAGTAAAAGCCAACAGTGACCTGCTGCCCAGCCAACCAGCCAGAGGCAGCTACCTTCTGCAGCAGTTCCAGTGAAAAAGAATAAACCTGCTACGGGGCCCTCTATTTGCATTATAGGGCAAGAGGGGCATTTTATGAAACTTTGGAAAACATGGCATTTCTCCCTACTTGTGCCTAGGACTGCTGCATATGGGCGTTCAGGCCATGGGCGTGGTTGAAAGGACAAAAGTAAATAGTCTAGGCAGGAAGTATATTGGGAGCCATGCTACTCATGTCGTCTGACAAAAGTCCGGGCTTGGGGCAGATTTCTGAAAAATCAGAAATCTCGTTAGCTGACTCCAAGATTCTCCTCATTTGTTTATGGCTAGTTTCTACCATTGCTAAAAATACGCATTTAAAAGTAAAACTGCAAATACTGATCAATTACTCAATAACCAATTTGATGGCAAATGGCACTGCATAATACAATTATTACATTTTTTATAAAATTAGTCTTTCTCTGCCAAAAGGCAGTCAACATTTGGCCTTACATTAACAAGTAAAAAAACTTCTGGGAACAAAAGGCTGTAAACATCCCTTGGCCAAGTCTTTAATATGGAGATGTGGTCTTTTGAGGCAAGAGCTAATTGGAGAAGAAAATTCTATTACTTTAAAGATAGCAGTTGGGTGGCAGACTTGATCCATGCTCCAAGTGTAAGAACATTCCTGATGAGCCAGGAGGCACCATAGCTAACTCCTGCTAAATTCTTCCTGTTTGTTTAGGGCTGATTCCCCTGGAGGTGACAATTGGTATGGTAGCTGTTAGAGTGTGCATTCAAGAATAAGTCAACAGCAATTTTATGACTGGTCGAGCTAAAACAATATAAATAATGATTTCTAAATAAAAGCCTTCTGTTTTTTACTTTAATCAATTAGTTATATGTTGGTCTAAACTTTGTAGGTTAGTTAGAAAAAATTCCTTTGTCTCCATTCCCCCAGGTAACTTCCTGCCCTTTGTTTCCCTCAGCCCATAGTTAATCGTTCACCATGGCAAACTTAGAAATGTTAATTGTAGACACATACACTTTTTGCCAGTAATACAATAACTGTTAAATTGTTTAAAGTAAATAACTATTTTGAAAACATTTGTTTAGCAACTGTGCCTTCTTTAAGACAAAAAACAATAAATGTTACACCTCTGCCGGAAGGCAAACAGACCCTTGGCGGCTCCTGAAAAGGGACATGTGATAATTGTTATCTTCCTACCTTATGCTTGTGTACTCACGATTTGCTTAGTATAAATAAAGGACTGCTGAGACCCTCAGTAGGATGATGTCAGCACCCTGATCAAGTGTCTGAGTCTCCTCATTCCCTCTTCCCTTACCATTTTTCTCTACTATTGCGCCGACGCCTTCCCATCCTTCAGGAACCCCTGACACCCAGACTGCTGCGGCTGGCTCGCAACAGAAGTATCAATGGGAGGCTGGGGAATCTGCAAAGAAAAGATAAGAAAACACAGAAACTAGCCCCAAAGGCTTGCATTCTCTCTGAACCAGACTTGAAGACTTGGAGAGACCCAGACTGGAGTCATTCTGTTCTTGAAGAAAGAAGCAGCTTCCTGCAGCCAACCTCCGAAGAGAAGCTGAGGAGCTGTGCAGGTGACTGAGCAGTTGAATCTGCCTTAGGGCTTGTTGCGGTTTGAGAGACAGCAAAGGCCCCAAGCCTGGTATCTCAACTGAGCTCTTGTGGGCCAAAGACTCAGGAAAAACTAGTGTTGGATCATCTGCTGTCTCTTGCTGCTGTCACCTCTATGGCTGTCTGTTCTAGCATCCTTTGCTATTCACCCCAAACTTTGGACCATTGCTGTGGACTGTTGTTGCATTATTTCACCAGACCTGTCTGTGAGTATCTCCAGCTGGGGTAGCACCATTACTGGGATCCAGGCACAGCTTGCAAGACTACCACACCCTCCAGGCAATTCCTTTTTTTTTTTTTTAAGATTTATTCATTTATGCATACAACAACAGGGATACAGGCCAGAGGCATGGGGGGTGAGAGGATTCACCAGAAACAGAGTGGGGAACGGAACAGACTGATTGACTGAAATACACTGCTGAGGGGAGCAGCGGTTGAGTCAGGAGAGGTCTGCTGTGCCATGTGGGTAGCTCCCTGGCTGGGGCTCGAACTCATGCTGCAATGGCTGCAGATAGCATCATAGGTTGCATCTCAACACCTTGTGCCACCAGGGAGGGCCCCTCCAGGCAATTCTTGGTTGGTTATTTCATCTCGGAGGAGCAGCTTTTCTTTTGTTTGGGACTTTTGGTTTTTTTTATTTTTTTTCTAAGATTTATTTATTTTATTTATACAAGCACCGGGTACAGTCAGAAGCGCGGGAGGGTGAGAGAATTCACCAGAGCCAGAGCAGGGAGTAGGACAGGCAGACTGACGAAATACACTGCTGAGGGAGCAGTGGGCATGACAGGAGAGTTCTGTGCACCACGTGGGACCCTTGCTGGCGGCTGGGGATCAAACTGGTGCTGCAGAGGTTGTGGCAGCTTCCCAGCCCAGTGCTCAACCACTGTGCCACCAGGGGAGGCCCTTGTTTGGGACTTTTGAACACTGTGGACTCTAAGGTGAGATAGCTGGCCACTTTTGGACTTGGTAACCCTTTGTTTCCTCCATTTGTTAAATCCCATTATTGTTGTTTCTAAATTTGAGTGGTTTTGCAGTTGTTTGCTTAAAGAACTCACTGACAGTGACCTCTACTCTATTGGACACTGTCTTTGGAGGACTTTAGTACCCATGATACAGTGATAAATGGACATGTCTTCTCTTCCTGTGCCACCAGATTAGCACTCCTATTTCTTGCATCTACTCTCCTTGCTTAACAACCTTGTCTTCTCACATTCTAAGGAAAAGAAACAACATTCCTAAAAGATAATATGGTAATTAAATACCACGATTTAACAAAGCAAGCTGGCACCAACCCTTGCCAGTCTCCCCAGAAATCTCCAGATGCCTGCATCAAAAGGACATGCAGACCCCTGCCCTTCTCTTTTTTTGCTCCTTTGCATAAATGCCCACATACTCTGCCAAAGAGCAGGATGGTGGCTTTTCAGACACAAGCTGCTGCCCTCCCCAGTTGTCTACCCTCCTCAGTAGTTAACAAATTAAACTACTTACCTTCTCCTCAAAATCTGTTTCCTTTTATTGGCTAAGGGAAACTGAGGCCAGAATTTGGTAATACCTGTAGAACTCTGCATCAAACCCACATATCTCACTCCCTCTCAGGATATCAGGAGTGGAGTTCAGACCACAGCACAACACCCAGGATGCCATTTGGATGATGGGGCTCTCTAAAATAATTTTTAAGACTTGTATGATAGCTCTGACATCATAGTGACCTGACAACTATGTTTTTATGATTATGCTAAAAATATTTTCTTACTATAGTCTGTTTAATATATATTAACCTTAATAATGGTGATTTGGTTATAGTGAAATCTTTATTTCTAAGTTAGAAATTAATATTTTAATGTTAATATTTTCCTCCTGACTTGTTTTTGTCCGGTTTAAGACTGGCTTCTTTCTCAAGGTTATTAAATATATTTGTTAAACACTTTTTGTGTTCATTGAGATAATTCTGTTATGCCTACCCCTTTTCTTTATTAACAGAGTAGATGTCATTGCATATAATATGCTTCTATTTTTTTTATTATCAAGGTAACACTGGTTTACAAAACTCTGTATGATTCATTGGAATAGGTTCATAACTCCTCAGAAGTATATCACTATGCGTACCTACCAGCAGGGCACTCACATCCCTTTTTTGTACAGTATGTTTTTAAATGTTTAAGAGTTAAACTATACCTGCATTTTAAATTAAATGGTTATGAAAATATTTATGAAAATGACTAAAATTGTATTTTTTTTAATTCTCTCTCTTGGTCTCCCTTATATACAAAATTCACCTAAAACTCCTTCTCTTTGTCTGGTTTTGTTATAATGAATTCTTTAATGAATGAAGTGAATGAATTGGGATAATTCTATTTAAACTAGTACCATTTGATTTTTCCAATTAATATTGTCAGGGAGCAAAATAAATTATCCCTTACCACTCAGAGTTCTTCTTGGGTAATCAAAGGAGCATTAGTGGGGTTGGAAAGGAATATATATGAGGAAATTACATGGTTATAAACTCTAAAGAATAAAGGAACAAACCAGCATTGTTTATCCTGTTTTAGGACGTGGGGCATCATGGACAGAGAGGGGGAGAATTCAAATGACTAGCAAGATGATGACCTCAGACGTATGTTAAGAGTAAAGAATAGATTCTTAGATAGAACATGTTTACTGACCAGCCTAGCACTGTAAGAAACCCCAAACTATAGTCTTCAAGGTCACAAAAGGGAAGGCAAACATTGCTTCCTTGATTAACAAAAGGGCAGAAACTTAGCACATATTGATCTCTTCTTCATTTTGGATGGGGCAAAGAACTTGGGCAAGAAAAACAAAAAACAAAAAACAAAAACTTCTAGCCTTCCAGGCCCTCACTACTGTCAGACAAAACAATGTACATCCTTTAATGGTAATAAAACCCCTGAGGCTCAGGGTGCCCTGATTGACCCATACCAAGATGACAAGGGACCTACTCTGCATATGTTGAGAAAAGTCTATCAGATCCTTGTGGGAGGACTGATTCAGTACATTTTGATGTTTGTCTGTATTAAAAGTTAAAGCTGACTCATTCTCATAATATTTGTTGTATGAGTATAAAATTACTGACAGAGGTGATCTTTTATTTACTTAGCCAAGAAATATTTATTGAGTACCTACCATCTATTTAAAATTACTCTCTTTGTCCACTGAACAGCAGTAAGCAAAAAAAAAAAAAAATGTTATCATGGAATTAATAAGATTTTCCATTGAGAATAATAATAAAATACTAAATGTTGAATGTTAGTGATACTTATTTCTGAAATACTTTTAAAATGCATGGCAATGGAATGCAGAATGACAAATAATGATGTCTTACATAGAACAACAGGAGCAAACATTGCAGAGGGTGATATTAGAACAGAAAAGTGAATGAAAATTAAAAGTGATGGGTAACTAGGCATGTTTTCAGTTTTCTTCTAAATACCCTTTCCCTAGCACTTTCTATGTAGACGTCATTTATGACTTAATTTCATATCATTATGTATTTTTAATAAAAGCATAATTAATATGTATTTGGACAATACTTGGGCTAATTTTACTTGCTATACATGTAACAGGATGTTCCCAGGGAAAGGGGAGGCTCCGGGTTCCCTGCCCACCCCAAGGGAGGGTGAAGTCTACCAGGGACCTGGATAGCTGGAGAGGAGACTAGAGGAAGGAAGAAATAAGGATGGAGAGTCAGAAGGCGACCTGGAAGAGGCACAGGTTGCAGAGAGATAGGTGAAGAAGGAAGTTCTTCACTTCTTGATCTTGGACTGTTTGAAAGAGATGTGAGTGAGAGGCCTGTGGGGAGCTTAGCAATGGCAGCTTTTATCCTGATCTTGATTTTGCTACTTCTGTCTCAGATGTGCTGGTCCCCTTCTGCCCCATTCCTATATATCTCCACTGGGAATTGCTTTAGACCTGTGTCAGGCTTTCCAGCCTCTGTGGTCATGCTTTGGGTCAAGCCTGTTTGGCTGGGCATTTACTCACAAGGAGATGAGTAACTTTGGGTGCTTGATTTGGAAACTTTATTCTTTCCCTTTTCTGTATTGTACACTAATTATATTGAAGTTGCTTTCCATTAAAGGTCTTATACACTAGAGTGTATTTGTCATGATGTGGCAGATCCCAGAACCTATTTAGATCAGGCAGATTGGGGGTGCTGGGGTGACCTCATCCTGCCCTGTAACATACACACACCTTATTTGCCATTCTCTCTTAGATTAGTTGCTCACATTAGTGGCATAAATTATCTGATGTTTTTTTCATTGACAATCTTAGAAGGTAACTTGTCCAGTTCCTTTCAATGTGTTTAAAATATATTTTGCCCTCACACTATAAGAAAACACTGGCTATAGAATGCTAGCTACAATATTGATTTTTTAAAAATTTAAAAATATTGTTACATGTTATTGTTATTTTTAATAACTAGTAGTTGTAGCAGTTGTACTAGTAGGGCTGTTTGTATTGCTGATGCCATAGCAGCTCAGCCTAATTCTTTTTGATAAGATAATTTTTTCTTTATTAAACCTTAACAGTGCTTTTGCATAATAGTTGATGTTACTGCTGGTGTTTTTGTTGTTGTCATTGTTGTTCTTTTATTAGTGGTAGTATTAATTTCTCTTATTCAGTTGGTTAGGTTCTCCGTAGAAACTTTGAAGATGTGTGTGCTACATTTGGAAATTTTGTAAAGATTTGCAGCTTTTTACTGTCTCTATTCATTTCCTTCTAGATTTCCTCCTAAAAGTTGGAATACATTGAGTGTATATTCTAGTTCACTTAGCAGTTATTTTAGACAGTATACCAAAAAATTAATTTTCAGCCATAATTATTATTTTTAAATTGGAATCATTAAAAATTTAATTTCCATAATATCTTATGAAATTTGCTGTATCTGTTCTGTACTGTACCTTAAAGCATCTTGCTGAGAATCTTAAAAGTATAGATCTTACATTCATTTTCTTTGATCAGTTATCTTTATTTTTTTTAAGATTTATTTATTAATGCATACAAGAGCTGAAGTGTAGGCCACCAGTGCAGGGGGTGAGAGGATTCACCAGAGACGGAGTGGGGAACAGAACAGGCAGATTGACTGAAATACATTGCTGAGGGGAGCAGTGGACAAATCAGGAGAGGTCTGATGCGCCATGTGGGTAGCTCCCTAGTGGGGGATTGAATATAGTGCTGACACTTAACCCCTTGTGCCATCAGAGAGTCCCCCTCAGTTATCTTTATTATAAATTATTTCTTCTTATAATCATGTTTATCTTTTGAGTCATAGGCTTCCCTTAACATTGTCACATGTATGTCATATATATTTATAAATCTATATACATATGTAAACTTATCCAATCAATGTTTCATTCACTAATTTAAGCAGTACTTATTTAGCACATGTATCTTATTTAGATCATTCTCAATGCCAATTGTATGCTATATGTGAATGTATATATTCACATATAACCATGTGTCTTCATATATACATATATATATATAGGTATAAAGAGAGAGAGATTTGTATATATCTACTTCATGTGTATGTATGTATGATATTCATTCTTGTTTACTGTTGGACTTTGCTAAGTGTGCTTACACAGTTTGCATATAAATGTGAATTGGACAGTATTTGCTTCAGGAGCTAGATCCGTTATTTGTATGTGCAGAGAATTAGATAACTAAAAGACATCAATCTTCCAGATAAAGTGTTTCCTTAGCCAGTGTTACGAATAGTTCCCCTGGCCCTCCAGAAACTATCTTATTAATGTTGGAGGGACAGTAAAGAACAAATACTGAGCATATGAATCCAGTGCTGAATGAACTCCACACCCTGATGTTTTTATGGACTCCAACCCCATCTCCACACTGATAGATCTCAAGCACCAGGGACTACAACTCCTGATATGCTGTGAATCTGACTTCCTGAATGGCAGGAGGGGTTGCTGGGAACTAGGGATGGATTTAAGCAGTCATACTTGGCTTGTAACTAAACACATGGGGGCTTGGGGTTTCTTGCTTTTCTGGTTTTGACTTGTACATTGGTGTTGCTAAGAGGGACTTGGAGTAGATACATGTAGAGACTTAGAAGAATCACATGGGTGAGAGAAGTGGGCAGGTTGCTCCTTTCATTGGCAGAAAATGGCAGCCATTATCTTGATGTGGTATAATTTGCATCTTCTCTTTCTTTCTGTCCCAGCTCTCTGGGACCTGTGTACCCCTTCTTATGATTACCTAACAGAAGGTATCTTAGACTTGTGGCAAAATTTCAGGTCTGAGTGGCCTCACTTCAGACATAGCATGTTTGGTTGAGCTTTAGACCATGAGGATATAGGTGACTTTCTGTACTTTAGGAATATCCTTTCTTCTCTCTCTATGAACACTAATTCTATTAAATTTTTTCATGGTGGTGGACTATGGATCTTTTGGTGGTAGATGTGGTGTGGCAATAAGGCCTGAAGGGAGAGACTCTATTCTAAACACAAACAATATTCTAAACCAATATTATACACACACACATACACACACACACATATCAGAGTCAGCTTCCTTTGCCTTTGTCCATGCAGATGGAAGAATCCCTTTTTAACAGTTTGGGGATTCTAAGAGTACCTTGGTTGCATGTTAACATTAACACTAACAGTGAAGAGAAAAACAGTAACTGTTATCACTGCCTGACCCAAGATTCTTGGGTTCTTGCTCAGAAATTCCCATCTAGGGACCTAGAGAGTCACCTCTTGGCACATTCCTGCCTCTTTAGCCACCACCTCCATAAATGGGTCACTTTTAGTGTTGCCCTCACCCTGTTTTCTACACACATTTTGGCTTGTGTTTTTTTCTTTATCATTTGCAGGATATGTTCTTGTCAGTTTTCATTTCTGTTAGAGAGTTATTTTTTATTTTCCAAATTTTGTTTGTATTTGCTTATTTAGTTACATCAGTCATTTCTAATTTTTTTGCTAGAAAAAGGGAGCTGATACACGGATTTATTTCTCAATCTTTGCCTAAAATAACTTCACTTATCACATAGTTTTCGTGATACTGTCTGAATCACTGCATGTCCAAGTATATAGATATATTTGAATCACTTAATATCCAATCATAGAATTAAAGAGTGTTCTGTATGAGTTAGAATGCTAAATGTATATTCTCTAAAAATACTGGCCAAATATGAAGGGATTCTATGGAATGGATGAAGAATTTATAGTTATATTAATTAATGTAATGTCATCATACTAAAATATAACTGAGCAATTCTTCAATTTGCACATAATTGCATTCAATTGAGTAAAAATCCACAATGTGCTTATTATTTTCTGGCCTAACATATTTTTACAAGGAAGAATTTATTATCCCATAAGTTTTTTGTGTAGTAAATTCCACTGTTATAAAATAATTTTACCAAGTAGACACTTTCTTAGAATTCTATATCACTATTGTTATAACAGAAATATAACAGGCAAATGTGTACACTCTTATATCAGTGCAGGATATCACCATATGCCAGAAGTAGACACACTTTCTTTGCAAAATAGAAAATATTGTAGGCTTATGGGATGTTAGATCGCTGTTACTATAACTTAATTCCACTGTATTTCTCTGGAGTTAACCCATGGTTAATATATAAATGAATTAACATGTGTTCTGGTGAAATTTTATTTACAATAACAGATAGTAGAAAGGATTTGGCCGGCAGACTGTACTGCCAGCTATATAATATAAAAGCTTAAGGGATTCAAGCCACTATTTCTTAAACTGAGCTTTTGAAAAAAATATTTTCACTGTTTCTTCTCAACTTACAACACTGACTTAAATTCAAGAGAAGATAAAAATTGGCACAATCACTTTGATCTCCATAAATTTAGTCAAAATATCTTCACACCCTTAAAAGGAATGTGAATTAATAAATACAACTCCAGAGTAAAGAGTAATTCAAAATAATTTAATTTCATATATATTAACATTTTCTCTATAACTGCAAAGTTCAGAGGGATGAAAAAAGGAAACTGTAATTTCGAATTTCTGAACAAGATAAAAAACTGAGTCATAACCATGTACTCTGGTATAAATACAAAAATAAAATTTGTGCTATGTAAAGTAATTTGTTATATAAAATTCCTGAATATTAACTGTTTAAATTAGAGCAAAGAAAATGTATAGTTGGTATTCATATAAAAATATATTATACTTGGGGGCCTCCCCGGTGGCACAGCTGTTGAACTTCATGCTGCGAAGCTGTCCGCAGCCTCTGCAGCACCCTTTCGATTCCCCGCCAGCCAGGGAGAACCCCACATGGTGCAGTAGACCTCTCCTGCCTCACCCGCTGCTCCCCTCAGCAGTGTTTTTGGTCCATCTGCCTGTCCTGCTCCCCACTCTGGCTCTGGTGAATCCTCTCACCCTCCTGCGCTTCTGACCTGTACCCCAGTTCTTGCATAAAATACATAAATAAATCTTAAAAAAAATATGTTATACTTGGATTTCTTCATAAGTGCTTGTGATAAGGCTCCTGATTTTTTTAAAAATACAATCTACAGTGATGCAAGAGATATGATATATGAGCAACAAAGGCATTAATAGATTATTTCTTATTATAAGATATTTTGTGAGTCTTAATGAAAATATTGGTATATTCAACTACAGCATCTTTCATAAGTTAATATAGATTTATATTTTTAAGATAATTATATTTCCTAGGTTTCACCCCCCTGGATAGCAAAATTATTTTTTGTATGTGATTCCTCCCAGTTGCATTACCACAGCTTGCTTTCATCCCTCTGGTAGTGTCCCAGGATGCTGCATAGGTTGTTCTTTATAGGAAAGGAATATTTGTACTTTCATTGCTTCCGACTCTGTTCTTGCCTACTATTTATTGTCAATTTGGTTTGTGTAATTCTGTGCTCACTTTATTTCCCTTACTGACCTCAGCCATTATTGTCTCCCTACTCCAGTAATCACTCTTGCAGAAGAAGGTATATGCTGGATTCCCACCCAACATCTATTCTTCAGCCTCATCTGACCTAATTTGTACTCTGGAAGTCAGAGTTCTGTACACTGCAACACTAGGACTTTCTTGCTAACAGGTTTTCAGTTCGGTTTAACTAATGAAGAAAATGAGCAGGAGATTATAGATTGGGTATACGATATGTCCAAAGACCTTTTCCGTACTCTATTTATTACAGCATTGTGTTTTTTGCAGTACCTGTTATCCTCCAGGAGCACTTCACTTCCAATCACTTCTATTAGCTTCCAGTTTTCATGGGGCGACAGCATACCATTTGTCCCTTTGCTCCTTCAATCCTTACAATACCAAACACTTGCTATTTTAACTGCCTCACCTTACAGATTTGTTCCCTTATGCTACCTACCACAAGTCATAAGTCTTCCCTCCCTTAAAATACTTTCATATATACTGTCAATTCTCTTTCTTTTGACCCTGTTATAAGGACTAACTTAAATTCCAAATTACTATCTTTATTTGAATTTTTTTTCTGTAAATTCTTAACCATCTCAAATCCGCAACTCATCTTTGGTAAAGTAGGGTTAGAGTTGTTACAATAAGTATTTATCTCTTAATGCAGTGACAGGAATAAATGATAAAGATGTAAACATAGTTATTTGCCTTTATGGAATGTGAAGTTTAGAAGATGATTATTATAATAATACCATCATAGAATAGCTCCCCTTTTTTCACTATTCATTAATCTGTGTTTTTTATATTTAGTTTTATGCAATTTAATGTTCATATCAGGTTGAACTCCCTTACCACTTTGAAATCATATTTCTGCCTCTTGAAATTCTACATTTCTACATCTTGAAATTTTCTGCCCCATTTAAGGAAAAAAATGTAATGACTATTAAATAATTTATCGTAGGATAATGTGTTTGGATCTTTCATAATAGAAATATTATTGGCAATCCTAGAATTATTATTGACAATCCTAGAATTCCATAGCTGGTATACCACTTTCCTTAAAGTGATGAGTAATTATGATATCACTATACAATAACATACTGTCTTCACAAATTTTAATATGTAAAATTTTTACTTTTAGCAATATATCAAAAGTATCATTGAAACTTGGGGAGTTTTCCTTACTTCAGTTTGTAATGTTTGTTGCATATATTTTTACATAAGCATAAATAAAGCTATAGCAATACCAAAATTGTCTGGGAGTTCAAGTAGACATTCAGACCTCTTGATATAAAATTTAGAGTTCTTTATTAAAGTAAAACACTGGTTGCCATAAAAATTGCAGTTGCCATACTTTAAGATTCATTAATAATTACTCTAGGGCCTCCCCTGGTGGCGCAGTGGTTGAGCGCCACGCTGTGAAGCTGCCCGTAGCCTCTGCAGTGCTGGATTGATCCCGGCCAACTGGCGAGAGTCCCACATGGCATGGCAGACCTCTCCTGTCTCGCCTGCTGCTCCCCTCAGCAGTGTATTTTGTCAGTCTGCCTGTTCTGTTCCCCGCTCTGTCTCTGGTGAATCCTCTCACCCTCCCGTGAATCTGGTCTATACCCTGGTTCTTGTATAAATAAATCTAAAAAAAAGGTATGTTTAAATAATAATAATAATAATAATAATAATTACTCTAGAATGGAAATATTTTCAGACCTAGAGTTTATGTTGTATATAAAACATTGAAGAAATAATTTCTTTGCTGAGTAATTTAAGTTTGTTCACATCATAAAAGTTGGATATAACATGTAGACAATCCTTGAGGTAGTTTTTTTCCCCCAATTCATTCATCACTCTCCATTTTTACCATAATACATGCATAGCTGGATCCCCTCCATTTTGCAACAAAACTCCCCTAGAATAAAAATTAGGAATAAGCAGAATTAAACTCTAACCACCATTTGTACTACCTTCCCCCTACTTCTTTCCTCTGATTAACCATCAACTTGCTCCAACTGCATTTCTGGAAATTTGGAAAAAAAATATTTTTACATCCCTAATAAAAATTCTTTATATGCTTCTCTGAGGTTGATAGTGGCATTGGACACAAACATCTGATGATGACTGAGAAAACAGTCTGTGGAGGATGTCAAACATCTTTACTCATGTCAGCACCTCTTTAGACTTGGAAATAAGAAGTCCCACTATATTTATTTCCTCTTATATAATCACAGCACTCCCACCATTTGGCAAGCTGAATTCTTTAGGGTCTAAACTGATTACTGACTTCATTTGTGACCATCTCATACAATAAATTCATCCATGCAAAGACATTCTTGTGGTTCAGAGTTTGGCTTGATGACCATTAGCGAAAGATCCTGCTGGTCACTTACATATGGCAGGTGAAGTATACATTCCAACCACTTTGGACAATGGGATGTTAGAAGAGTCTCACTGTGCTTGCAAAGTTTATCTTGTCTATTTGTATTTCTGCCAGTCATCAAGAAGAAAACTTGCCTCATGTTAAGTAAAGCACATAGATCTGTTCTGAAACAGAGCTGCCCACAATAATTCCAAATATATATATAAGAAAAATAAGTGAGAGGTTTTTCAAGGCACCCTAATTTGGGGATTGTTTGTTACCCAGCATAGTCACAGCAATAGTTAAGTGATATAAACCTATTGGCAGACAAGTAATCAAGAAAATCCTGATGAACATAAACTGTCTCTAAGATGATAGAATAGATTCCCATATTGTTTTTCAAAATGCAAGTATTCATAAATTGGTTTATATCAGAAACCTTAATTTTGACAACTTTTCTGACTACTGTGGAAAAGAAAAGATAAAGATAAAATTGGGATGCTTTTGCCTTTGGATAAAATGTTTGCTTGGTGTGATGAAACAAATCTCTACTGCTTATATTGCAATTTTGAAGGGAATTCAAACAGTGCTATTTGTCTCCAGGATTAGTTTAGTGAAATATCCCTTCCAGAATGTGTTTTGTTTTGCTTTATGGTTTTCTGCAAAGCCCTCTGTCTCTCTAGAATGAAGGATTGAGACTGTGATGAAATTTAAGTACTAGCCAGTATGCTATACTCAGATTGTCCTTAAAGTGGCTAGGATTCTCTTACTGGTTATTTCTTTGCTTTGGAAAAACTCACAACAAAATCTGTTAGGGACAGATGAGCAAAGTAGGTCTGCAAAAGGAGATGGTGGCAGCATCTGCCATGGGGCATTGGAACCAAATGTGAGGAGAGAGAGTATGGGGTGGGAAGTGCAGCAGCTTGGTAAGGGTGTTGGGGTCTGAGCAGGCTAAAATTATCTTCAGTGTTTTAAATCATTACTCAAGGTTTTTTCTACATTTCAGCAGTCCTCGTAACACTTTGTAAAGGGGCAGGGACAGAATATTTTTCCTAACGCACTCATGTAACTGTATAAAAAAATATACCTTTGGTTGTGTGTCAAACTGCTAGTTGTCATTACAGTTGTTTTTCTTTAGTAAAACCCTCCAGAATTGAGGACCTTGGAGCATTGGAAAAAGCAACTTTGGGGGAAAAAGCAAATAAACAAAATTTCTAAGGTATGATTTAAAATTGATTTATTCAAACAAAAGAAAAATAAAGAAATGGGATTATATCAAACTAGAAAACTTTTGTACAGTGAAATAAACTACCGCAAAAACCAAAATAGCAACCTACTGATGGGAGAGGAATAGTGTATGTCTTATATTCTATAAGTAGTTAATACCCAAAATATATTTAAAAAAAAAAAACTCATACAATTCAACAACCACAGCAAAACAACTCAATTAAAAAATGAATAGACACCTGAATATACATTTCTCCAAAAAGACACTCAAATGGCCAACAGGCAGATGAAAAAATGCTCAGCAACATTTGTTTTCAGGACAATGCAAATCAAAATCACAATTATGAGAATGTCATATTATCAAAAAGACTGGAAATAAATGTTGTTATGGGGAAAAAATGATGTGTTGGGAGAATTGTAAATTGGTGTAATCTCTATGGACAACTTTATGGAAATTCCTTAAAGACCTAAAAATGGAAATACCATGTGAATTAACAATACCAATTTTAGGCCTCTATCTAAAGAATATGAAAAAAACCCACTAATTTGAAAGGATCTATGTATTCCTGTGTTCATAGCATTAGTCACAATAACACATATATGGAAATTGTCTCAGTGCCCATCACGAATGACTGGATAAATGATTTAAGGCATATATATTCAAAGGAATACTACTCAACTATTTGAAAAGATAAAAATCTTACTTTTAGCATAACATAGAAGGAGTTTGAAGTTATGCTAAGTGAAATAAGTCAGAAGTTGAAAGAAAATTATTATTATTATTTTAAATATTTATTTATGCATACAAAACCGTGGTACAGGCCAGAGGTGTGGGAGGTCAGAGGATTCACCAGAGACAGAATGAAGAACAGGACAAGTGGATTGACTGAAATACACTGCTGAGGGGAGCAGCGGGTGAGTCAGGAGAGTTCTGCTGCATCATGTTGATCACCTCCCTGGACAGAGATTGAACTCATGCTGCAGTGGCTGCAGGTAGCTTCATACTTCTGTGTCTTAACGACTTGCGCCACCAGGAAGGCCCTGAAAGACAATTATTAGATGATTTTACCACATGTGCAATATAAATAGCCAGAGAACTGATAAAACTCAATAAACTCTTAGCACTGTAAAAAAATTTTTGATGGTTACAGAGGGGAAGCAGAGGGGATATATTAATGATGGGTAGAGGTAGTGAAGTTGATAGTGTGATGTTATTAGAACTTTGGTGGTGGGTAGGTGAAGTACCTACACATATCAAGGTGTGAAACTACTCCAAAAATTGTGTTCTATGTAATTCAATAAGATTTTATTTTTAAAGAACAAAAAAATTGATTCATATAATCATTCTATTACTAGTTTTATTAGCAAAATTCATTATAGGAAACAACTGCACAATTATAAATCACTTTTCTATATCTCATTATAAAAATAAACATATTAAAATAGATTTTATAAGAAATTTAAGATAATTTTACCAGGCAGTTTATATGTAAAATAGAAAAATAAGGGGATTTAAAAGAAAAATAAAAGAAGGCATTTATTTTATAATCAAATTATATTATGGAAAATCCTTTGTAAATCTTAACTGTAATTCTCAAATAATGAATCTAATAATTCTTTGAAGATTATAATCTTCGAAATCTTTAGTACCTAACTCTTAATATCACTATTACACTATTGTATCTCAACTCCCATATCTAGGGCAATGAAAGCTTCAGGTGATATTTGCTAAGAAGGTTTGCAAGTTCAGAAGCAATGCCGTATTTCCTATTTTTCCTATGTTTCCACTGTAAGGGAGCTGCACCATTCATGGGGCTTACTTATATGCTGCTCCAGTGTCTCTATCTCCAGTAGTACATTTTACCCTCATCCCCCATGCAAGACAAGACATCCTAACTCCCCTCTAGCACTTGGTAGCTTATAAATTTCTCACCCTACATTTACAATGATGACCTGAAAAAAAAAAAATAGCTGTCAGGAAAGTGAATGACCCCATTATAATAAAACTATATTTTATATTATTTTATTGGCAAAAATGCTACTTTCCTTTAAAAAAAAACTTGTAAAACTAGGTAAGCTGAAAGCAAAGGTTCTTTTTATGCTTTATTTGATACTTTTTTCTTTTATTGTTTTAGAGTTCTTTATAAAGTAGTTCCTAAATTCATTATATCTTCTTCAATTTCTGTATTGTTACTGATTTGCCAGACAACTTGTATTTTGATGGTTTCCTCATTTGAGGAATAATTTATATTTTAAAAAGATAGTTTTTGCCTCTCCTCTGATCATATCATTATCAATTAGATAGAGTAATTTTGTGCAATTTTCTTGCACTTATTTTCCCTTTTCAGATATCAACAAAATATTTTTGTTGTTTTGTTGTTTTTTTAATTTTTTATTATTTTTTAATTTTTAACATCATTGTTCATTTTTAAACAATATTTTCTCCCCTCTACCCCCTCAGATGTAGTCCCCATAGAGTTTCCTTCACCAGTGCACCCGTGCATCATCATCTCAATCCCCTGTGCTCCTCCCTCCCTCCCTCTGATCCCTCTTCCTTCTCCCCTGCAGTATGTCTCTGATTTATAATTGTCTGTTTTTGCTTTGTTGTGTTTTGTACTGTTATTATTTTTTTACATTGATGTCTTATTTGATTCCCCTATATTCCTCCTATAAGTGAAACCATCCTATATTTTTCTTTTTCCTTCTGGCTTATTTCACTGAGCATAATTCCTTCTAGCTCCATCCACATTGCTGCAAATGGCATGAGTTTATCTTTTTGTTGATTGCTGAGTAATATTCCATTGTGTATATATACCACATCTTGATCCAGTCTTCTATTTTGGGGGATTTGGGTTTTTTCCACTTTTTACCTATTGTGCATAGTACTGCAATAAACATAGGGGCACAGGTGTTCTTTTGAATCAGTGTTATTGTGTCCTTTTGGTAGATCCCTAGGACTAGAATTGCCAGGTCATATGGTAGCTCCATTTTTTAGTAGACTGAGGAACCTCCACACAGCTTGGTTGGACCAGTTTGCACTCCCACTAGCAGTGTAGGAGAGTTCCTTCTTCACCACATCGTCACCAACATTTGTTGTTGCTTGTTTTTTTGATATGTGCCATTCTCACTGGTGTAAGGTGGTATCTCAATGAGGTTTTGATTTGCATTTCCCTGAAGATCAGGGATGTTGAACATTTTTTCATATGCCTGTTGGCCATTTGCATTTTCTCTTTGGAAAAATGTCTTTTAAGTTCTTCTGCCCATTTCTTGACTGGATTGTTTATTTTGTTTTTGTTGAGTGGTGTGAGTTCTTTCTATAGCTTTGTGATCAGTCCCTTATCACTTGAATGGAGTGCAAAGATATTTTCCCAATCAGTGGGGTGTCTCTCTGTTTTGGTTAATGTCTCTTTTGTTGTACAGAAGCTTTTCAGTTTGATGTAATCCCAGGTGTTTATCTTTTCCTTGACTATCTTTGCTTTGGGTGATGAATCTTTAAAGATGTTATTGCAATGTATGTCTTGTAGTGTTTTAGCTATATTTTCTTCTATATATTTTATGGTTTCAGGTCTTATGTCCAGTTCTCTTATCTATTTTGATCAACAAAATATTTTTAACAAAAATTTTACTTCCTCATTTCTCTTTGTATCTACAAATGGCATAATTCCCCATTTTAAAACTACTAAGTTTATTGTAGGTTCTCTATATTCAAGGCATTGTGGTAATATTTTACATCCAGGACCTCATTAACACTTTGCAACACTCCATGAAGTAGGAATCATTAATAATGTCATTATGCAGATGGGAAATTAGAATTCTGAGAAGTCAGTAGCTTGCCCACAATCCCCTATAATTGGCAAGATCAGAATCTGTACACAGCTCGTTTGATTCTAGAGCTTATTTGGCACCTTTTCACTAAGAATTTGCTAAAGATCGTCTTCAGCTTTCTCAGTTTTATCACAAATTTGAATTTAACTGCCCTGTGATTACTATTTCATTGTAGGCTTCTGGCAAATACCCCTACTATTTTTTTTTCATAATCATGACAATAAAAACCAATTTAAATAAAGAAATGCAATAGCTGACATAGATATAAATATACAGATAGATCAATGGCCCACATTATTGTGGGGAATGGTAAGTCCAGGGTCCTTAAGGCAGCTGACAGACTAAAAACGTAGGTTAGAATTACTGCAACAATCTTGAAGCAGAATTTTTTTATTCTCCAGGATTCTTCAAGCTCTTAAGCTTTCAACTTCTTAGATGAGGTCAATTCACATTATAGAGGGTAATTCCCCTGACTTAATGTCAATTTTAGACATTAACCACATCTACAAAATACCTTTACAGCAATTCCTAGATTGATATCTCATTAAATAATTAGGTAAAATAGACTAACCAAGTTGACCCAAAAAATTATACCTATAAAAGGAAGATGGCATTTGTTTCATTTAAGCTTATAATAATTCAAAATAATTTAATTTACTAATCCACATTGCAATGTAACTAATGTCCCTTATATTATCGCTTCACAAACTTGTAAATTTTCCAATTAAAATTTTATTTTATTTATTTATTTAAAGATTCATTTATTTATTTATACAAGCACTGGGTACAGTCAGAAGTGTGGGAGGGTGAGAAAATTCACTAGAGCCAGAGCAGGGAACAGAACAGGCAGACTGGCGAAATACACTGCTGAGGGGAGCAGCAGGCTAAGCAGGAGAGGTCTGTTGCGCCATGTGGGACCCTTGCCGGTGGCTGGGGATTGAACCGGCACTGCAGAGGCTCCAAGTAGCTTTGCAGCCCAGTGCTCAACCACCTGCACCACCAGGGGAAGCCCACCAATTTACATTTTAAATGCTGGATAGAATACGTTTATTCTGAAGCCTGAAAAACTTGGCCTCTCAAGTTATTTATTTTTTCTCTTTTTTCAGAGATAAAGCCCTCAATGTATATTATTCATGTCACCTGTTCCTATGATTATATGACCTCCATCAGCAAAATTGCTTATGAAACATTTTGACATAGTTTTCTTTGCCACCAAATACTATTTTTAACCTGATCATTTTTTCCTTTGCAGATTATTATAGAATCTGGAGGTCTGCTTTCATTTGATGTACTTCCACATCTTTTCAATTTTGTTTGCTTGATCAAATTATCCATTTACTCATGCATTTCTTCATATTATTGAATACTTTCTAGCTGTTGGGGATAAACTGATGTAGATAAGAGAAATGGTTTTTAACCACAGAGAATAGTTGTTTGGGGAGAAAGAAACCTCATTTCTTCATTACTAGTGTTTTCTTCTTTTACTCCCACATCTTATCCATCAAGAAATTCTGATGATACATTTTCAAATTCTTTTTTTTTAAACATTGGTAAATATATTTATTTATTTATTTTCAATATTTTCAAATTTTATTTTATTTTTTTATTATTTAAATTTTATTTTTATATTCCCCTTACAATTACAACCCCCTTATTTTGACCCCAAGCCCTCCTTTCCCCGCCCCCAACCCCTATAGAGTGTCTCTGGTTCATAGTTGTTTGTTGATTTTGATATTTTCTTTCATATAGTTATTCTTTTTCCTGATCCCTTATTTAAGTTTTCTAGATTCCTGTTATGAGTGAGACCATCCGGTATTTTTCTTTTTCTTTCTGGCTTATTTCGCTGAGCATGATCCCTTCCAGCGCCATCCATGTTGCTGCAAATTGCATGTGTTTATCTTTTTTGAATGCTGAGTAATATTCCATGGTGCATATGTACCACATCTTCTTGATCCAGTCATCTATTTTTGGGCATTTGGGTTATTTCCAAAGCTTAGCTATTGTAAACAGTGCTGCTATAAACATAGGGGTGCAGGTGCTCTTTGGAATTGATGTTTCTGTGTCCTTTGGGTAAATACCTAGGAGTGGAATTGCTGGATCATATGGAAGCTCTATCTTTAGTAGGTTGAGGACTCTCCACACAGCTCTCCATAGTGGTTGGACCAGTTTGCACTCCCACCAGCAGTGCAGGAAAGTTCCTTTCTCTCCACATCCTCGCCAACATTTGTTGTTGCTAGTTTTTTTAATATGTGCCATTCTCACTGGTGTAAGATGGTATCTCATGGTAGTTTTGATTTGCATTTCCCTGATTACAAGTGATGTTGAACATTTTTTCATATGCCTGTTGGCCATTTGCATTTCCTCTTCAGAGAAGTTTCTTTTTAGCTCTTCTGCCCATTTTTTGACTGGATTATTTTCTTTGTTTTTGTTGAGTCTCATCAGTTCTTTGTAGATTTTTGTGATCAGTCCTTTATCATTAGTGTTGGGTGCAAAAATGTTCTCCCAGTTGGTGGGGTTTCTCTTTGTTTTGGTTATTGTCTCTTTTGCTGTGCAGAAGCTCTTTAATTTGATGTAGTCCCAGCTGTTTATCTTTGCCTTCACTATCACTGCTTTGGGTGATGTGTCTGTAAAGATGTCTTTGATGCGTAAATCATGTAGTGTTTTGCCTTTATTTCCTTCTATGTTTTTTGTGGTTTTAGGTCTTATGTCTATTTCTTTAATCCATTTTGTATGGTGTGAGGTAGTAGTCAAGCTTCATTCTTTTGCATGTAGCGACCCAGTTTTCCCAGCACCATTTATTGAACAAACTTTCTTTGCTCCAATGCATATTCTTTGCTCCTTTGTCAAAGATTAGTTGGCCATAGATCTGTGGGTTTATTTCTGGATTTTCTATTTGATTTCATTGTTCTGTGTCTGTTCTTTTTTCCAATACCATGCAGTTTTGATGATTATGGCTTTGTAGTATAGTTTGAAGTCTGAGAGTGTGATGCCTCCATTCCCTTCTTTATTTTTCAGGAGAGCTTTGGCTATTCGGGGTTTTTGGTGATTTCTTAATTTTTTGATTTCTTCTTCTTCAGATTTATTGTTTGTGTATAGGAAGGCTACTGACTTTTGCGTGTTGATTTTGTATCCTGCCACTTTACTGAACTGATTGATTAGTTGAATTAGTTTTTCTGTGGAGTTTTTGGGGTTCTCTATGTATTGACATCATACCAACCATCTTTTCTGACCATGAAGGCATTCTCAAATTCTTTTCTAGAGCTCAATAATGTTTGGCAACATCCACAGCTGTCTCCTGGTATTACTGAGCAAAAGATCTAAACACTCGCTGAAAAGTCAGAACCTCTCTTACTGGCTCCAGGTCTGGTCACCCACCACCACAAATACAAACAAAAGGTTCTTCAATAAAGTTAAAGTGGGGGGGGGGCGGGAATAACCAATGAGGTAGAAGGAGAGGAGAAGGTCCACTTTCAGCCATGGTAAAATGTGGAGCTGCTGTTGTTGGAGAAAGCAGGGTGCAGCAAGGACTGCCAAGTCTGGAGTTGGGGCCTGTCTTATCAATTCCTGCTACCACCAGGGGTATAGTGTATGACTCAGGCTTCACGGTTGAGGTTGGGAGTGCCTCCCACCATCCTGATGGCGGGAAGGGGTGAAGGCCTGCCACCCTACCTGCTGACTGCATGATTGTCTTCTGTAGCAGCTCCAAAGCAAAAAAAAAGTCCATGTGCCTTTATTTCTATTACAGGTTCCCAAAATGATCACTTGCTACATGCCCTTCCTAGTAGCCCCTTCAAGACATCAGGGGTGGAGTTCCTACCAAGGCACTTCACAATGGGATGTCCTCTAGCTTTGGCAGTGCTGGATATCAGTGAACAAAATTTAGCCCCTCAACATTGCAGGCTTGGTTTGTGCCCAGCCAGGAGGCTTTGATGCCTCAGAAGGCCCTGGAGTGAGAGGGACAGCACATCTGAGGGTCTCCATGTGCCCTCTTACACTGGTATAAGCTAAATCATCTCAGACCTTCCTTGATAATTATTTCAATAACCTCCTAAATGGTTTCCCAGATCCTGCTGCTTAGACATTCTCATGCTGTTTCTTGCACTAAAGGAAACTGGCTTTTATGCAGTGAGCTGCCTAATGTGAAACTCATGAGGCAAAAAGCTGAAGATAGCCACTTATTTTATTTTTAATAGTATTTGACTTTATAGTAATAAGGAACATACAGAGGAACGAGAACTAGCATATAACTATAGATATTTAATTTTGGAGTAACAAGTATGTCCTGTGCTACCGAAGAGGTGTCCTGGAATTATTGGAATCTTCTATAGTAAGGGTCCATGATTAGTCTGTGGATCCGTGGAAGAGTTAGCTAAGAAAGTAATACTTAAGTAGAGAAGTATTCACTGAGTAGGTGGTAGTGAGGGGGTGACATTTGGATGAGATCTAAACAGAATGAAATCTATGTGTGGAAACAATGAATTTTAAAAAAAAAAAACATTTTGGAAGCTGAGAGAAATTCATCATAGCTGGAGCAGAGAGAAAAGGTTATAAGGTAATATTGCTACTACTATATTATTGTCTAAAGATAATAATATAAATGCAAGACTTAGAGGCTGTAGAATGGTTGGTCTTAGGATTTAGATATATAGAAAAACAGAATTGGATAAAGTGTGTTTAAGAAGCAGAAACTTAGATCCTCTCTACCACTCTGAGAAATAGATGACTGTTCTTTTCTCATTCCTGTGGAAAAGTGGAGAGAAATAAATAAATCTCTAGTTCTTGGGACAGCAGACACAGGTGAAAGTAAACCTCAATGAAATGACTTCTAAAAATACATCAACTTCCCATATTTGGCACCAATAAAGGAAACACTCTAGGTAATAATACTGTTCTAGGTAGGATACTTAAAGATGTTCCCTGCTTAAAATGGTACTTAGCTCATACCCAGGGCAAAAATGACTCCTTTGCTTCTCTGGGTCTGTTCCTGGAGTGAGGATATGGAGAGAGGGAGAATGTGATAGACCAGGGTACCTGTGTTGCCTTGTCCTGTCAAGTGTTAGTGGTGTTCTTCCCCAATAAAATGTTGAAAGAAGTTTCCAGCATGACAATTTTATACCAAGTTAAAAAAAAAAAAAAGGTACATATTGTTACAGTTCTAGCTGAGATTTCATTACGAAAATGAAATTGATAGAATACTTGGCATTTGGCATTTGTGAAAATATTAAGGGGAGATTTAACAAGTCAGCTAAGAGTGTTGTGCTGAATTAGTGGTAAGTGCATAGAAAACAAAGGGGGATAAATTAGAAGGCAATAAGTAACACCAACGCAACAAAAGACATTCAAGAAAACAAAAATAGGGTCTCCCCTGGTGGTGCAATGATTGAGCACTGGGCCGCGAAGCTGCCCGCAGCCTCTGCAGCGCGGGGTGGATCCCCAGCCGCAGGGGAGGGTCCCACATGGCGCGCAGACCTAGCCTGCTGCCCGCTGCTCCCCTCAGGAGTGTGTTCCCCGCTCTGGCTCTGGTGAATTCTCTCACCCTCCCGTGCTTCTGACTGTACCCAGTGCTTGTATAAATAAATAAATAAATCTTAAAAAAAAGAAAAAAAATCACAAATTATTTAGAATTTTTTTTAAAAAGATTCTATTTATTTATACAAGTGCTGGGGTACAGGCCAGATGCACGGGAGGGTGAGAGGATTCTCCAGAGACAGAGCAGGGAACAGAACAGAGCAGGCAGACTGACGAAATACATTGCTGAGGGGTGCAGAGGGCGAGACAAGAGAGGTCTGCTGCGCCATGGGGTTTCTTGCTGGCTGGGATCGAACGGGTGCTGCAGAGGCTATAAACAGCTTCACAGTGCAGCGCTCAACCAGCTGTGCCACCAGGGAGGCTCTACATAGCATTGTTTAAAAAAAAAATACTGTATACAATTGATCTGAGTATCAATTTAATAAAAAACGAAATCATGGTATAAATGTGTATAACTGTGAGAATGAAGGTATTTGGATAGTGACTGTAAGCATTCTGCTGGTGACAATGAATAGGTAATGCCTTCTCTTGAACAGTCAACATGTAGAAGCACACTCTTGTAGTTTAGAGAGATGAACAAAATTAAAGAACGGCTAAACAAGTTGAAAGTGATTCTTTTTAGGAACTTTCATGCAATGGGTGAAAGGTGGGGAGTGAAAACTTACAGATTGCTTAAATAATTTCAGTGTTGAGTAGACATAAAAGTTTTTGTGTACACTTATAATGAAGATATCATTAAAATCTATGGGAAAAATGTTCTCATGTATCCCCAAATCCATATATTTGAAAACATTAATGCAACTTAAATCCCAAAGCCATTTGGATATATTTTCTATTAATCTGTTTGTGACTTTGTATCATAAACTATCTGAAAAAATTGACAATAATTTATAATAAGCTTAGGGTTTTTCTATAGTTTATTAACAAATGGAGTGTCAAGGAAGATTTGAGCAGAGATTAAACATAATTCTATTACTAGACATGTAAAAATTACTTTTAATAATACCTGCTGAAAGAACTCTGAGTACAGTATTATTTAAATAGAATATGACCAGAAAAAAGTGATGAGGCAAACAAATAAGCATATTGGATCATTTCATGACAAGTCTTCCTCTTTAATAATTAGTATATAGAATTTTAAAGTTTTTTAAATTATAGGATGAATATATTTCACCAAAATATATACAAACTACAAAGTCTGTATAATATACTGAGTTTATATTCCATCAATTTAGAATAAATACTTTTTACAAACAAATAATATCACCCAGGGTTTAGTTATCCCCTTTATATAGAATGCAGTGTACACTTGTCCAACTCAAAATCACCCAAATAGGAAAAAAATAGTATAAACATTAAAAATGTTTAGACGATATTTAATTTTTAAACGAGTTTGCTTAAAAACCTTTTACGCATAGAGATGTGGGCTGAAATAAATATCTCAATGATAAACAAAGGGTTTGCTAGATAATCAAAGTGAGGACTCAAACCTGGGAAGTAAGTTTTAGATTTTACTCTGTGAGACTTATTTCCAGCCATCACAAATTTGAGTTTAATTTATATAGATATTTATGTGAAAAATGTATTTCTCCTTTGTATTTAAAGGGGACTTTTGGTTTTATTCTAGAGGCTGAGAGCTTTTGGTTTCCTGTTATTTTGATTCAAGAAATATTGTTGCTAACTATGCCCAGAGAGAGTAAATGCTGGAGCCGATTCACTTCCCTGATTCTAAAGAATACAATGTGGAGATGCAGATAGTTGGCACCTGTTGTTAATATTTTCTTTTCCTGTTCCTTGGTCATTAATGTGAGTTGCCAATTTCTGCAGATACAAGGTAGAGACTCTTCTGATCTGAGTCTATGAGGATGACTTTGCTCTCTTGTGAAACAGAAGGTCTCACAAAGTTTCACAATATTCTGACAAAGAGATTAACAAGATTTTGAGATTATGGTCTGCTGTATGTAACACACACATGTGATATACATACATATTATATAAGTGTATATATATTGTGTGTATAGTTATACTTAAGGAGTATTAAGAATTTTATATAGCATATCAAATATATATATATATCAATACTGTACAAGAAAAATTTTTTAAATCACTAAGTTGTATTCTTCTTTGCCAATATTTTATTTTAAAATATGTCAGGATAAACACTAAAATCTTAATATTTTATTTTAAAATATGTCAGGATAAACACTAAAATCTTAATAGGAGATAATATGAATAAAGATATTATAAAAGTCTTTTAAATTAATGTATTATGAACAATATTGCTTTATGTCAAAGTTAAATCACTCTATATTATAAAGATTTTTAACCTTTTTCCCTTCCCAGAAAGAGATTTTAAACCTGTTTCCCCTTCTCAGAAACAGGATTTTGTAGGTCATAATACTTTGAATGAGTTAGAACTCAATTTAATTGTGAGCAAAAGAATTCTTAAAAGTAACAGTTTAAACAAAATAGAACTTCTTTTCTTTCTTTTGTATAAATCCATCATAGAGAGGCATTGACTCTTTAGTTGTGTAGACTCTAGGCTGCCACACTTTTTTTTTTTTTTTGGTACATTATTCTTAGTGTTTGCCCTTCATCTTTTTTTTTTAAGATTTATTTTTATTTATCTGTGCATACAAGAACTGGAGTGTAGGCCAAAGGTGTGGGGGTTAAGAGATTGACCAGAGACAGAGTAGGGAACAGAACAGACAGACTGACTGAAATACACTGCTTAGGGGAGCACAGGGTGAGACAGGAGAAGTCTGCTGCGCCATGTGGGTTAGCTCCCTGGCATGGATCAAACTCATGCTGCAGTGGCTGGTGATAGCCTGATAGTACTGAGACTTTAACCTCTGTGCCACCAGGTAGGCCCATTTGCCCTTCATCTTTAAGGTTCAAGACAGAGTTTCACTGACCTCATCTTTTTAAACATCAGAAGGGAGGATAATGAAAGGACAAAGGGTTCTCGAAGTTCTTAAGGAGGATTGCCAGAGTTTCCTCACTCTCATGGTCATTGCTACCAAAAAGGAAGACTGGGAAATATAGTTTTTAGTCTGCCACATTGTCAACTAACTAAAAATACTATTACTAATCAAGAAGTGGCAAGCAGATATCTAAGCATATTAATTAATCTTTTGAATTAACGCTCCTCTCTGAGAAGAGAAGAAACAACCAAACTTCTGTTGCTAATATCATAAACTTACATTTACTTTATCAATTTTTTAAATTCCTCTGGAAGATTAAGGTTTATATAAATTTAAGTATAAAATATTGCCAAATTTAAGCAAGATTAATGTCAAAATAGTCATTATTTTTATATACTGATGTTATAGGGCGAACCCAGCAGAAAAGGGGATGAGCCAGTTGTGAGTCCTCACCCATGCAGTTAAAATAAAATGATCCAAAAGAAGATCACAGAGAGAAACAAGGAAAAGGAATGTGAAAGGATTTATTTACATATGGAATGAGAAAAGGGAATGCGATGAAAGAGAAGGAGAAGAAAATGTATTGGCTGGCATGTGGCCAAATGCCATCTGTCCTAACCATAGGTAGCATCTGCTGAGCAGACACCAGGGTGCAATCAAAAATAAGCCAAAAAGGAGGGGTCCACCTGTGCTCAGTCTTTTAAAGGTCCTCATGGCAGCTCTGCTCCACCCCTAGTTCTAGTAGCCCCTTTCAAAAAGTCAGGGGTGGAATCTACAAAGCTCCTCCTTTTACCACCAAGGTGGCTATGAGAATCACCCACCCACTTACTCAGGTTATTCATCATTGTTCCTCTTATATTGATGCTTGAAAGTACTCTCAGTTTCAAGAAAGGAAGACACCAAATTGAGATTTAATCATTTATAAGTTTCTTGAATTAAATTGTAATTTAGGCTTTTATGTTACTATATTTTTTTCTTTTTCTCTTCATACTGATATGATGAGCTTATTGGTCCATTTGCTAGGTAACCTTATGGCATAATTTCCTGGATAAGTAATAATTGCCAGGTACACCAAACAAAATTTTTTCTCACTTTATTATTTTCTCTAATTTTACTTCCAGTACAAATATATCACAACTTGAATGTCTGGAAATATGATTCTATATATAGTTATTCTGTCAGTGTGCTAAGGAAATCATTCCATACTCCTTTGTGTTCTTCTAGGGTACAAATAATCAAATAAGCATTAGATGTATCGGTAGAGAATGCCATATAGAAGCTTAATCACAACTTCTGAATACATGACAGAGACCCAGCATGACTAAGTAACTCACCTACTTGGCATTAGACATAGTATTAATAGCTCAGTTAAGGCTAGAGAGGTTAGGGTAAGAAAAGAAAAAATCAGTTAGGCTATTTATCAGGAAAAGGAAGGTAAATGGATTTTAAGTTCTGCTTTCTCCATTAAAAAGAGATGAAGAGATTAGATCTCCCTTAAAGAGGCCCTTACAGAGAGAAGTTTTCAGAAAATATCAAAAGTAAATTCCACCCAACCTTCCTGGCCCATTCCTATGAAATAAATCTTTTGCCAAAAGGAAATTTTGCAATGGCCTATTTTTATTTCCCTTATACAACCAGCTTAGACAAATGACTGTGTAACTGCTGAACTATAAAACTCATTTCCTAGTCTTGATATCTCTGATGAAAACCTCAGAAGTCCACAGAATTGATTTTCTAATCCACCTACATTTAAGAAATATTGTTTGTTGATAGTCAGAGTGGTACTCTCGGGACCCCCAAACTTGCATGCTCTAAAGTGGTACTGCTATCTGCCACCTAAAGACAAAGCAAACTCTAGAACTTTAATAGGATTAGTGTACATAGAGAAGAGAAGTAAGAACAATAGTTTTCTAAGAAAACAAAGTTTTCCATCCCCTTGTGGAAATGCCCAGCCAGAGTATTGGCACGAAAGAGGGTCCAAAACCAAAGTACAAACTGAGGTAATGACTGCTATTGTCAGCCTCCCCATGTCTCTTCCAAGTGCCTCTTTATGTTTGCACTCCACATGCCTCCATCCATATCCTCCAAGTCCCCAGTGCAAGTCCAGACCTGAGAAGCAAGCATGCCTCCTTCACATGTTTCTGCTCCATATGTCACCCCTCCTGTGTGATTTTCTTTCAAGTCTTCTCTAAATCTTTTCCTCACAGCTCAGTTCCACCCTTCATTAGGTGGGTCAAGGAACATGGAACCTCCTCTTTTTTATGGAGATTATACTCTATAACAATATCATTGGAGGAATTGGTCAACTTCATGAAAAATGAGTCAGAACTATTTGAGGTATTGAGGTAACATTGGTTTACAACTTCAATTATATTTTAAGCATTTCAGAACTGGTGTTTTCAAGATTTAAGGTAATTGTAACAAATCTGAATCTTAGAAACATATATAAAGATTGCATAATTTTCAGGTTGCCCATCACCAGTGTTTCTCAAATGTGGATCATTGAAACTTCTATATATTTGTAACCTTCCCTCTAACCTCCCTTCATTTAGTTTCTGCCATGGTTTCTTACTTTGCTGTCCTCAGAAACTAGTCCAGTGGCTGATTATAGAGTTGTCTGATATTTACATTGTGCACAGAAATGTTAGAAGAATGATATTAAGAGAAAAACAATATCTCAAACCTATTAATGTATTTATTTCATGTATTGAAAAATTTATCATTAAACTGAAGGACCTCTAAATAACTATAACTATTTCTTGACAACTCTCTCCTACTTTGTTCTAATAAGGTAAAAAGAAGTCAAGGAAGAAGTTAATAACACAAAATTCTGCCAGAAGATAGGCAGGAAAAATAAATGGCACTTATCAATTTCAAATCTCAGAATATCATATAAGACAAAATTGGACATATTTTGAGTAAATTTCAGTGTAGTTTATGTTAAACATTTCCTCTAAGACAAATGTCCATATATTAGGTGCTCATTTTATTTTAAAAACATTTTGAGTAGTTTCAGATGTTCAAAATACCTAGAACTATATATATAAGCAATTTAGTAATTTTCCTTCAAATCAGCATGTATTTCTTGTTGTACAAATGAAAATTGTTCAGCTTATCATTTGCTTATCACAAACTAAATTTGCATAAGATGGCAGAATTACTACAACTTTATTTCACCAAGGACATTAGAATTATTTTCAATCCATTGAATTAAAGTCAATATTACTTGAAAAATCTGTACACAATAAGATTTTTACACAATCACTATGAGTTGGTTTAAAGCAGTTATATGTATATATATATATTTTTTCTATAGCACATCCATTCAGTTTGCAGAATAATCATCTATTTTTTAATGAAAAAACTGCATTAATACTTTCACTAAATATTATTTATTCAAGTGTTAAGTTATAAACCAGATGATTTAAAACTATGTTTTACAAAAATATATAAAGAAACTACTGTAAGTTATAAATCAATTGTTATTACTAAACAGCTTATTATTGTAATATCTTTTATAAAAAACAGTTCTGGTTCTGGATACAACTTCAAAATTCCATGCCTTCTGGTATTTTAGAGTTTTTTTTTTCTTTTTAAGTATCACTACCTACTGCATAATAGAAATTATACTTTGTGTGTGTGTGTGTGTGTGTTTCATGAAATGATGATTACATAATGTTTTCATTTGAAATCCAGTAGTATATATCTTCTAGAGGATTCAGACATGCAAAGGTTATAATGAACTTAATAGTTAAAACCTTTTCAGTATATTCACATGACTGTCTTTTTTTTTTATAGAGGCATGTTTTATTTATTTGTTTGTTTGTTTTGTTTATACATGCACTGGGTACATTCAGAAGCGCGGGAGGGTGAGAGAATTCACCAGAGCCAGAGCGGGGAGCAGAGCAGGCAGAAGGACCGAAGTACACTGCTGAGGGGAGCAGCGGGCGGCAGGAGAGGTCTGTGCGCCATGTGGGCTCCTTCTCAGGTGGCCGGGGAGCAGCCGGGGATCGAACCGGCGCCGCAGAGGCCGCGGGCAGCTTCGTAACCCAGCGCTCAACCGCTGCGCCACCGGGGAGGCCCCATTCACATGACTGTCTTACAACAAAATTCTTTAGGAAATTCATGGATGTGCTTAATTCTCACTATAGTAAAATTTGCTCTACTAACTTTATTATTAGCGTAGTGGGGTTGGGGAGGCACCTGTAGAGCCAGAGAGGACCATGTGTGGTTCCTGCTGGAAACTGTTAATCGCTTGTTTCAATAGTTCTGCAGACTGGCAAGGAACCAAAACCTGCTACTCAAGATAAGCCAGAGTTGGACCTATTCTATTTGATAAGAAGCATTGTTGGCTACAGGACCTTACCTACAGGAGAAGAATGGGGAGAATTTGTGGCTAGGCATTTTGAGCACCCCTCTACTCCCAACCCCATTAAAGGCAGCAAATATTTGGGTCTTATACACTGGATGTCAATGTTGACACTGACTGATTCAGAGAAAAGAATACTGGGTTATATCTAAGAAGACCTGGGTCTTAGTCCCCATTCAGATATATATTAGATGAATAACTTCAGAAAAATAATCAAACTGTAATAATCATAGTCATTGTCACTTGCACTTTTAAGGAGTGATGCAGAGATATCTAATGTACATCTTACCCAGTTTTCTCCAGTGGTAAGGTCTTGCAATATAATATTAAATTAATAATGTGTCACACCAGGATATTGTCATGGGCATAGTGAAGATTCACAGTATTTTCATCATCACAAGTATTCTCCTGTTGCCTTTTTTTATAGCTATATCATCTTTGCTCCATACGTCCTCTTCCCAATCCTTCACAACCATTAATCTGTGCTTCATATTTAAAATTATATCATCACAGGAATATTTTATAATTATACCAAACTGTATGGGATTCTTTTATATTAGGTTTTGTTTTTGTTTTTGTTTTAACACAGCACTGTTCCCTGGAAATTCAACCAAAATGTTCTATGCGTTGATGGTCCATTTCTTTATATTGCAGAGTAGCCTTGCATGGGCCACTCTGTGGATATACCACACTTTTTTAAACATTTGCACATTTGATGGACATCTGGGTTGTTTCCAATTTCTGACTATTATAAATAAAGCTGTTATGAACATTTATGTATAGGTCTGTGAACATAGAGTTCTTAAATTTAAAATTCTCTTAAATAAAAGCCCAACAATGTAATTGCTGGGCCATATGGGAGTTTACAGCAAACTTGTTTACACAGTGACTAAACCATTTTACATACCCGAAGGCAATGTATGAGCAATTCAACGTTATCACATCATCAGCAGCATTTGATGTTGTTACCATTTTTTATTTTACCATTCTAATGTAGTTATACTCATTGTGGTTTAATTAGCTTTTACCTGATGGATAAGTGCATTGATTACTGATGGGCTTCAATGACCTTATGTGTCTATTTGCCACCTGCAGGTCCTCTCTGGTTAAATGCAAGTGTGTGCCATTTACCCAAATTTAAATTGGATTGATTTGGGCTAGTGGCTTGTTTTTGGTTTGTTTTGTTTATATTTACTTTTGAATTTTGAGTTTTCATTAAGTAACTTAAACATGAGTCCTTTGCAGATATGCAATTTGTATTTTTTTTTTTTCTATCTGCAGCTTGCTATTTCATCTATTAACAGGAATTTTTTGAAGAATGAAAGTTTAATTTTTTTTTTTTTTAGAGATTTTTTTTTTTTTATATAGAGGCATGCTTTATTTATTTGTTTGCTGGTTTGTTTGTTTGTTTTGTTTATACATGCACTGGGTACAGTCAGAAGCGCGGGAGGGTGAGAGAATTCACCAGAGCCAGAGCGGGGAGCAGAGCAGGCAGAAGGACCGAAGTACACTGCTGAGGGGAGCAGCGGGCGGCAGGAGAGGTCTGCACGCCATGTGGGACCCTCCTCCGGTGGCCGGGGAGCAGCCGGGGATCGAACCGGCGCCGCAGAGACCGCGGGCAGCCTCGCAACCCAGCGCTCAACCGCTGCGCCACCGGGGAGGCCCAAGAATGAAAGTTTAATTTTAATGAGATCTGACTTATCAACTTAGGGTCATTATTTTGACGTCACATCTATAAACTTTTTGCCTAACCCTACATTGAAAATATTTTATCATATGCTAATCTTTTTTAAAGATTATAATTTTAGCATATATCTATAAATCTAAGAATATGTTTTTATATGAGGTTTGTGAATTAATTTAAGGTTCATATTTTTACCTCTATGTCCAACTATTCTAGCACAATTTGTGAAAAGACTGTGTTTTTCCAATTGATTTGCTTTTAAATCTTTGTTGAAAATCAAGTGAGAATATTTGTGTAGATCTGTTCTGGTTCTCTGTTCTTTCCCTTTGATTAATGTATCTATCTCTCTGCCTGATCATTACAGTTGTATAAAAAGTCTGTATAATAGGTAGGGTGATTTCTCCCACCCTATTTTTTCTTTCATGATTATTCTAGCATTCTATGGCCTTTGAGCTTCCATATGAATTTTAGAGTAAGCTTCAATATGTCCACAAAAAAATTGCAAAATTTGAAATAAACATTTCATTAATTATATTATCATCTGTAAATAAACATGGTTTTATTTCTTCCTTCTAATATACATGTCTTTTGTTCCCCTACCTTTTTTTGGTTCAGAAATTCCAGAATTATTTTAAATAAAAATGGCAAGAGCTGATATCCCCTCCTTGTTTCTGATCATGAAAGAAAAATATTCACTTTTTCATTATTAAGTATGCTGTTAACTGTTAGTGTTTTATGAATACTCTTTATCAAGTTGAAAAAGTTCCTTTATATTCCTAGTTGATGAGGGGTTTTATCATGATTGGATGTTGGATCTGTATGGATTCAATATGAATGTTTTTCTGTATCATTTAAAATAAATGTTTTTATCTTCTTTATCCTAATGTTATGATGGATTATGCTGGTTAAGTTTCAAATGGTGAACCAGCTTTCCATATGTGAAAAAAAATTCCCTTTATTGTCGAATAGTATAGAATTCTTAATCACTATCGAGTTCTTTCTATACTTTGCTGGATTTGACTTGCTAATATTTCTTTAAGAATTTTGTGGTCTACGTTTATGAAAGAATGGGACTTTGGTCTTTAGTCTCCCTTTATTCTTTTTTATTTTTTATTGTACCCTCTCTGGTTTGGTGTCAAGATAATATACTCTTTATGAGACTAACATTTGGCTCATGGAGTGAATTTGAATGTATCCCCTTGTCATCTATTTTCTGTGTAAACTTGGTGCCAATTTTTAAATGTTTGTGAAAGTCAACAGTGTAGGCTGCTGGAGCTGAAGATTTCTTTCTAGGGAACATTTTAATTAGAAATTCAAAAATTTTAAATGATTGTACAACTTTCCAATTTCATCTTGAGTTTTAGTATTTTGATGCCTCTGAGGAATCAATTCATTTCTTCCAAGCTGTCAAATCTGTTATTATTATGTATAGAATTTCCTTATTAATATTTGAATAATAGCAGGATCTGTGGTGATATCCCTTGTATCCTTTCTGATATTGGTAATTTGGGTCTTTTTTCTTTTATTAGTTTTTCCTAAGATTTTATCATGATCATCATTGACATTTTATCACTTTAAGTGAAGTATGGAAAACTTAGTTCTATTTAAGTCCCTGTTTCACCACATTTTTAAATTTAGTTGTCTAAACTATAAACCAGAGACACACTATGGAGGGGGCGGGGAAAGGAGTGATAGGGGTCAAAATAAGGGGGGATTTGTATGGGGAATCTAAAATTGTAAAAAAAAATTGTATGGGGGATATAAAAATAAAAAATATTAATAAATAAATAAATAAATAAATAAACAAACAATAAAAATAAAAATAAAAGAGGAAAATCACTCAAAAATTTAGTTGTCTATTATTTTCTCTGTGAACAATGAATACTATCATATAATTTTTTTGCTTCAACCATCTAATATGATTTTATAAAGACATGAAGAGAAAAAATATTTTTCTTAGTCTTTTGTTTTCAGATGTTTAAGTATCATGAGTTGAGGAGTAGGTTTGTTTAGGTTTACTGTATACTCAATTTACTCAGCTACTTGGCTCTGTAAACTTATCACCAAATCATTTTTAGTGATTATTTTTGAATACATTTTTAGCTCCACATTCATTCTCCTTTTTCCTTGATTTCCATTATTACGAAAGTTTGTTATTTTGTTTTGTACCATATCATCTTAAGACTATGAACAGTATTTTTAATCAATCTAGATTATGTATTTCAGTTGTGTAAATTCTATTGATCTTGAATTTATTGATTCTGTCTTTTGTCATCTCAATTCTACTATTGAATTCATCAAGCAAGTTTATAATTTTGGTTATTGAGTTTTTCAGTTCTCTAACTTCTGTTTGTCTCTTTTGTAATAACTTCTATTTATCTGCTACATTTCTATTTTTCATTTGTTTGAGAAGAATTTGTAATTGCTTGTTGAAGTATTTGTATGATGGCTGCTTTGAAATCTTTGTTAGGTAATTCCAACATCTGATTTCCCTGGAATAAGTTGATGGTATCTTTAAACTCAACATGTGATTCTCCAGGGCCTCTCTGGTAGCGCAAGGGGTTAGGCACTGTACTATGAAGCAATCCCGCAGCCTCTGAGGCACCAGTTTGATCCCCAACTGGTAAGGAAGCAACCCTCATGGCGCAGCAGACCTCTCCTGTTTCACCTGCTGCTAACCTCAGCAGTGTATTTTGGTCAGTCTTCCTATTCTGTTCCCCACTTTGTCTCTGGTGAATCCTCTCACCCCCTGCATCTCTGGCCTATACCCCAGCTCTCATATGCATAAATAAATAAATCTTAAAAAAAAAAAAGATGTGATTCTCCAGGTCTTTGGTACAATGAATGATTTTTTTTTTACTATGTCTGGACATTTGAAATCTTGATTATATTTAAAACTAGACTTTTAGCAGGCAGCAACCCTGTTGAGGTTTAATTATATAGGTTCTGGCCAAATTTGTGGGCTGTAATTCCAGTGACAATTTTGTTTTCTGAATTGTTCCAAGGCTTTAATGCTCTGCTTTGTTCTTCTGGCTCTGCTGTAACTCTGGCTGGTTGCTGGCCCCCTGCTGATTGTGTCAGTAGAAGTGGAAGTGCTTCCCAGGACCCTTAAGTTTCTTAGAAGAAGGGTACTAGAACTCTAGCATGGGGAGTAGATCTCCTAGTCCTTATATTTCTGGTGGTGGCCTAAGAGTGTAAATACCTGCATGGATTGCCTCTCCCACTGGATAGAGCCCTGTGAAATTCTTGGCCTGGATCTACTTCTATCATTAAAGTGTCAGGAACTTGGTTCTCCTCCATTGAGCATTAGATATAGTGACACAGTGATGTAGGACATGTCCTGAATGGATCTTCAAGGTACATTGCACCACAGCTGATAGGAGCCCTAAGGCAGACCGATGTTAATTCATGCAGATTCTATTGCTGCTGCTGCTGCTGCTGCTGCTGCTAGTGGTGGTAGATGCTTACTACTGACAAGTCAGGGATACAAGACAGATCTTATTGCTGCAGCCACTATGTATGGGTCTCCCCTTAGGTCCCAACTGGCCTTCCTAACTCCTGCTTTCTTGATTAAAGAGACCAGTATTTTCTTCAGGTTTGTTTGTTCAGTTTGTTTGTATGCATGTTGGTTTGTTCTGTTTTTCTTGTTCTTTGTTTTTTTGTTTGTTTGTTTGTTTTGTTTTGTTTGTATTCTATGCCTTTTGGCAGTTTGGGGTGAGAATTCTTTCTAGCACTCATCCAGGATATATGGGACATAACAAAGAAAAGTCAGAGAACTACAAGTTCTGATGTCCCTGAGCCACTCTGTCAGATTCTTTCCACCTTTTAGAGTTGTTTTAAGATTGTTGGTTTATTTTCTGGGTATTCATTCATATTTAGAGAATACAAATAGAGAAAAGAATCTAAGCCAGCCTTAGTATTTTCTATACAAAAATTACATTTTTGGTGCATTTCAATTTTCACTTTATACTCCTTGTTTATGGAAGGTAATTTATCCTTGATCTGTCAAGTTTTATGTTCTATTTAAGATGAAATATGATTTCCCTATTGATTTTATGAAATTCCCTTGATTAAATTTCCTATATGGTATTTTATTTTAATATTCTGGACAAAATGATTTCTAGATACTGATATTATTATTTGGCAATTTTATTTTCATTATAGTTATATTATAAACTTAATATTTGTCATTCAATTGGGAATCCTGATTGAAAACTCCATATACTTATCTATGTTCCCTGAGCTTTAATTACTTAAATAGCAGGGACTGACTCAAGTAACATTTTAATGCTTTCAGATTTTATTAGTTATGTTTTCCATTTAACTAATAATCTTCACTACTGATGAGACAATTCCCATCATTTCAAAATTTCCACCTTGGTATTGTTGTTGAACAGGTCTTACTGTAATAGTTAGTGTATATGCTACACTGTTCTATAGAAAGAGTCCAAAATTTAATGTCTTTGCAAAGAGGGAAGACTTCTCTTTCATCTAACAATCCACTCTACTGTGACCCTCCTGCCGATGGCATTGTTCTCAGCTTCTTGGAAAATGCTGGATTAAAATCACATTTCTGTTCCAGGTTATGGGCAGGGGAAAAGAGAGGCAAGAAAGTTCAGGACAAAAGATTTTCTGTAATGCTGATCAGGTTGGAGTGTTATCATTTCTTTCATATCATTTTAGTGGTAAGTTAATCTTACAGCCATAACTATCCATAAGGCAGCCTAGGGACTATTGTGTCTAGCAGGATATTCATATGATAAAAAAAAAAATCAGAGAACAGATTTGGGGGCAACCTGCAGCTTTGCAGAATTTCTCAGTATTTTACTTTAGATTTCTCTTCAACACACTGAAAACTTAAATATCTCACCTTAATAAAAAGTAAGAGAAACAAGGAGGCATTAGATAAAAACTGTTTTACTATTAATAACAAATAGTTTTGCCATACTTCATTCTTATTCCTGAGCTCTAGGTTTAGGAGATCCTGAAAACAGGCTTTTGTGAATGGCAAATAAATACATATAAATATAACAGTTATTCTTTGCACTGTGTCTTCAGCTTTTTAAAGGTTTAGGAATCCCTGGAAAACATAAATACCCTTTATTAAGACTATATGGAGGTCTTTTTGACTTTCAGTGTGTCTCTATAAATTTTCATTTTCCTTTAAATGAAAGTTTTGATGATTTTAATTGCACAGCTATGTCAAATCATTAATCAGACAGCTAGTAAAAGTATAATAAGAGGGTTTCAACCTCAAGAGAGTCCACCAGACCTTTATAAACATGTGCAGAAGCATTTGGCTATTCTATATGCCACCAACCAAATGCTTACTTTTCTGCAATTGGAAACCAATTTGGAAGCTCACATACAAATATGAAAGCCAAATTTTCTGCTGAAACAAATGTTTTCAGCTGAAACAAATGCTGGGGTTTTGTTCACATGTGTCCAAAGCAAATATTTTCTTGTAAAAATAAAAATGTTTCTAAGTCATCTGTATTCTATATCACTTATTAACTAAATAAGATTTTATATCAAACAAGATATGTTATTTCCCTATACTTTTATTCTGCCTCATTAAAAAAAAAAAACATGAGAAAATACCTACTGATCATAAAATGGTATACTTCGTTGTGGAGACAGTATTTGAGGAATAAGCCTTCACACATATTAAACTTTCTGGAATACTTAACCTCTGTATTCTTGTGATTCTAAAAGATATATTCCATTATATTATATATATTAATTTACATTAAATATATTACAATATTATATACTAATATGTTGAGTATAACTGATAAATATATATGTATTCTACACTGTAAATGAAATAAAGATAACAACTGTATATCGTTTATAAAAGACAGACAGTAGTTTTTGGCCAAATAAATAAAGCCATAGTATCTAACTCACAGGTTTGATTTGAGAATTAGATAAGTTACAGTATGTAAAATACTTAGTGGCCAGTGCATGGGAAGCAATTAGTTTTTCCCTCCAATAAAATACAAGCTCTAGTCAGAATTTTTCGCACTTAATACATTCATGAAACAGAAGAGTATATAGGACATAATACATTTTCTATAAATAAATAATGAGCAAATGAAAAAAAATCCAAAGAATACAAGTGTATTTAGATAAAAGTATCTCAAGTTTATTAGTGGTCTGAGAGAATGATAAAATAAATTATATCTATATTAATCTATATTTACATCTATATCTAATCTATATATTTTTTTCATTTCTCTTTGAAATAATAACTTCAGAGAGTGTGAAAAATGCAGGAAGGTGAAACTTGATGCTGTTTGGGCTAGAAATGTCAGATTAGAAGCATTGTGCATGTGCCTAAAACTTTTGGAGACATCTGCTGAGGATCAGTCTTAAATCTATTGTATTGTTTCCAGAAGGCTTAACTAAGATTGCTTTACTTTGTGAAATGTCTAGGATGAAAATAATGTGACTGAAATCAATTATAAAAATCTCTAAGCCCAATAAAGATAATACAAAACATTGGTTGATGTCACTCATTAGTACACACAAAAATGCTTAAAATAGCTTTTGATATAGGGTAGACCATGATAATTATACACAAAATTAATTATAGCAGTGAGTGTAACCATTAAAAAGACCTTAAGGTATAAATGAAAGAAAAGGGAAAAGGAAGTTAACATGGAGAGACAGAACAAGAGAAAAGTCCTATTATTTAAAATATTACAAAAAGACTATTTTTCCCATGCATTATGAAAATGCACAGGACATAGGACATAAGGTTCATTCATGGCATTCCTTCTGCTTCTAAGACATGGTGGAGCTTGTCCTTACTATGATATTGGTGAAATGGAGATGATCTGGAAGGGGAAGCACAGTTTGCATATGTATTTAACTCTAGGCTTTACACAATAACAGATCTTGAGGTTGTTTTAGATAGCACCTTTCAAAACTGAAGTAAGAGGAAAGTGTACACTCTCCTGATTACTGCTGATAATGTCACTCATGGTGAATTTGGAAATGCATCCCTGCTGATGAATATATATTTGTCTTAAGTCATTAAGTCAGTTTCAAAAATGTTTGAGAAATTTGTTTGATTTTTGCAAATGTGATTTCAGGTTCCAGTCAAAATTTTAAGTTAGTTTGACTTGACAGATCTCAATTTAGATATCAAGGAATATAGAGTATTTTGTTTGTTTTACTTTTTGTTTTTATCTAAAGTATTTTTATTTATTTCTCTCCTGTTCCCATAATGGGTATGCCTGCATACTTTATGTTAATATTCACAGCATTTCAAAACAGACTTCCTGATATTTGTTGATTTGAGAACTATTGAAACAGGAAATATATATTTCCATATATATGTATACATATATGTAACATGTTTCTATGAGGTTTTTAACATGATCTTTTATAAATGACAATTTTTATCCATATTCTGATTATTCAATATTAAAACTTAAGTGAATTTGCCAATGACATCTATGCTAGGGGAACATTCTCAAAAATTCAGTTTTCAGGGCCTCCCTGGTGGTACAAGGGGTTAAATACCACACTATAAAGCAATCCACAGCCTTTGCAGCACGAGTTTGATCCCCGGCCCGCCAGGGAGAAACCCACATGGCAAGGCAGACCTCTTCTGTTTCGCCTGCTGCTGCTCCCCTCAGCAGTGTATTTCAGTCAGTCTGCCTGTTCTGTTCTCCACTCTGTCTTTGGTGGATCCTCTCACCCCCCACATCTCTGGCCTGTAACCTAGCTCTTGTATGCATGAATGAATAAATCTTTTTTAAAAAATCAGTTTTCAAATTTTCAGTGATACAAGTAGTCAAATTTTAAAATCTAGTTTAAAGGGACTCCCTGGTGGCCTAGGGTTTAGGCTGCAATGGCCTGAGTTTGATCCCTGCTCAGGGAGCTAACCCACATATGGTGCAGCTGACCTCTCTGTCTCATCCGCTGTTCTCCTTAGCAGTGTATTTCAGTAGCTCTAAATGTCCTGCTCCTGTCTCTTGTGAAACCTCTCACTCCCCACCATCATTCCCCACCCCCACACTTCTGGCCTATACCTCAGTTCTTCAATGCAAAAATAAATAAATAAAATCTTTAAAACATATATACAGTTTCAAAATTTAGAGCCAGTTATTTACACCTTGATTTATTAATGGAAGAATATAGGAAGGCTTATACATGTATGCATGCGCCATGAAACAGAAGTAAATTATATCAATTTTAGGAAGTAAAAAGAAGATAAATGCTGGAAAATAATGTGAAGTAATGGGTACCTATATAACATCCTTATTGTAAATTCTTAACTTGGTGGATGAAGGTGGGTCACTCATGGGCTCTGTGAGGCCTTAAAAGCAGAAGAAAAGATTCAGAGCAAAGTTATACATTGTCCTAAGAGGCCTACAGGTCTTCATCATTAATTTAGGAGACAATTATTCAGAAAAAAATCATTTTTTAAAGACTAAGTGGTAAGAGAAATTTCTTTCATAAGTCCCGATAAAAGAATATCTTATGATTTGTTGAATGTTGCATTTAAGAATATCTCACTATGAATGCCATGAATATTTTATGATAGCTTCCTCTTATCATGTATCAGCAAAGTCCAATGTCACAGTTTTAGTTTCCAAGTCAAGAAAAGAATGCAATAATATACTCAAATGTTGACCAAAACAGAATGCACTTAAAATGTCGCCATAGTATAAATGAGTTGGTCTGATGGGGATAATGACAATCTGACCAAATGGTTTTAGTAAAAATAATTTTTGTGACTATTTGATAGTTTCTTCTTTCCTACAGCATTAAAGACATTTGTTAAGTATTGAAAAAGGCAAGGAATATTTGTATTATTTGAAATAGTATGTTTCTTTATATAGTCTAATAATAATTCTAGTGCCCATTACTAGCCATGCTACACAAGAAATAAAATTTTGCCATTACTTTGAAATGATTTACATGACCCTTCCTTATTCAATCCTGTTTTATTTAGGGAAGTAACTTCTTTCCTGAATTTCATGTATATTATTACCTTTCTTTTTGTACTAAAGTTAATTTTCCCTACTAATAGATCATTTAGTTTTTCACATTTTATAAATGTATATAAATCAAATCTATACAATTCTCTGTAAATTTTTTGTGCCTTTTAATTTCTGTGAACAAATCTTGTTGTTCTTGTAGCTATCATTTATTAATTTATAGAGAATTAGAATTCCATTTTATTTCATCATGTATTATGGGTGCTACTGTTGATGGACAATTGATTTGATTTTTATTTTTGGCAAAGACAAATGGTGCTTCCATCAACATTCTGATACACAGCTTCCTCTAAGGTGACTATCAGGAAAGCATTAGCAAGGCATTCTAATAGTTTTATTATTTTTCCTTTAATATTAGAGTATTCCAAAGACCTGAGGATGATTCTTGTATATCATGTAAGCCTTCAGATTTACTTATATCCCTATAAATGGACAAAACCAATCATACCAGCATCATTTAACTAAAAGTTTGTGAATTCAGGGGGCCTCCCTGGTGGCACAAGGGGTTAAGATGCAACCTATGAAGCTGTCCACAGCCACTGAAGCACAAGTTCGATCCCCAGCCGGGGAGCTACCCACATGGCGCAGCAGAACTCTCTTGTCTCTCATACTGCTCCCCTCAGCAGTGTATTTCAGTCAGTCTGCCTGTTCTGTTCCCCACTCTGTCTCTGGTGAATCCTCTCATCCCCCACAACTCTGGCCTGTACCCCAATTCTTATATGTGTAAGTAAATAATTCTTAAAATAAAAAAGTTTGTGAATTCACATAAAGCCAAAGCAAACTGTGATAAATCAAAACTTCATTTTTTTTTTTTTTTAAGATTTATTTGTACAAGCACTGGGTACAGTCAGAAGCACAGGAGGGTGAGAGAATTCACCAGAGTCAGAGGGGAGAGTAGAGCAGGCAAATTGGCGGGGTATACTGCTGAGGGGAGCAGCGGGTGGCAGGAGAGGTCTGCGTGCCATGTGGGACCCTTGCGGGGATCGAACCAGCGCTGCAGAAGTTGCAGGCTGCCTCTCAACCCAGTGCTCAACCGCTGTGCCACCGGGGAGGCCCCAAAACTTCATCTTTTTGTGGAATGTTTCTAGGTCTCTTCTGGTTCTTGATGTTTTATTACCTTGTATGCCAATTCCACCCTCTTATTTACCTCAGATCTATAATAATTTATATCTCTTGTGGCAATTCTCCTTTCTTATTCTTCTCAGGAATGTCTTGGATAAGTCTAACATTTTCTCTCACATTTAAACTTTAGTATCTTGACAATACCTACAAATTAAAGAGTGGGGATTTTGATGTAAAGTGTATCAAATCTATAAATCAGTTGGAAATTATTCACATTTACATGTAATAAAATCTTCTCATCTATGAATCAGTTACCTAGCTCAGTTCATTTAGCCTTTTTATTTTCTCTGAATGAAGCTTTTTTTCCCCCAGAAATAGCATGTTAATATTCTTCTAAGTACTTTATTTCTGACTTAGCTGTAAAGATGAAACTAAATTTTATATTAAGATTTTTAATACAACAGTAAGTGTAATCCTATATTAGAAATCAGCTGCCTATTTTGGCTTTTTTTTCCTATGTAGATAATTATGGCATCTTCAAATTATATCCTCAACCTTTTGGATATAAATGAAAGGGGCAAAACAAAAAATGTCACCCTGTCTGTCACATTCAGAAATCTCAACCTTGCTGCTATATTAAACCAAAGATTTTTTTTTAATGATAATATAAACAACCTAACTTCATCTGAAATACTATGTCTAAAGGTGATATTTAAAAGAAAACAAAACAGCATGTTGGAAAATCAAATAACATCACTAATTCTTAGTAAGACCTCCAATGCCAAATGTACTTTAATTGTATTTAGTATGATGTGTTTCATAATTTAATGATTCATTTGGTATAATTGTATGAATATTTTATATCTTATTTTCCTCTTCAGTCCTTTCAAAAACTGCTAATTTTAACACAACTCTTAGAATTCCAAATATATACATATGTGTATGTATTACACTTCAATAGTTTTTTTTATATTTTTCAGAGCACATTTAAATATATTATGTCATTTGATCATAAGGATTCTATGAATTGAGATATCATTGCATTATTTTATAGGTAATGGTTTAGAGAATTTTTAAAATAATTACAAAGTAAGTCATTTTATAACACTTATTCAGTCATAACACATACAATATTACTCTGATAGTAAATGCAAATAATGATATTTTTCAAACAATAAAAAATTTTCCTAATGGGAAATAGCAGCAAGAACATTGTTCCTCAGTATGCCCCATTTCACATTCTTTATGACTGAAAAATTTCAGAAATATTAGAATCTCTATATCTAAATACTTTATTGATCAATATTCAATAGGTGATAAGCCAGAAAGATATTTATTGCTAATCTGATTCTTCATAAATATATAAATAAAACTGTATTGGAAGTAAACTTCCTATTTGCATCAAGGGTTAATTCATTCATGTTCTTTCACCTAATCTTCCCCATAAACAGTGATATTTCTGGCTGGTACACAGACCATAATTAGGAAATATGCAATTCACAGTAAAACTGACTTCATTTTAGATCTAAATATAGGTCTTTTATATATTCTTACTAAGCTGACTGCCGTGGGTCACTTTTTTGCCCTTTACAAGGTTATCCATCCAGTGCATCAAATATTTCCTCGTAATAGCATTTTGTGAGTACTGCTGAAAATCAAGAACCTAGAATGTTGTGTGAGGTAGCAAGTATAACACCTCTGTCAAACAGGGAGCGAGAGGAGAATTAAGATATTGCATTTTAGGCATGTGTATTAACTCACCATCTAACATGGAAAAAATAATGAGTGTAACCCTCACAATGGTGGGGTAGAGGGAGCTTTTAAATGGGAAGTTTAATCTCCTTTAGAGCAAAGCCACACTCTTGGTTGCCCTAGGTTTTTGGCAAGATTCCCAGAAGCTGCAGTCATTCATGAGCCACACACTCTGTTCTTAGGAAAATTGCATTGGGATCTTCACACAGTGCAACCAATGCTCTCATTTTGGACGCTTCATCTGTAAAAAATCCCCTCGCACATGTATATACACGTGCAAGATACTTAACTCAGCCACCACCAAAGAATGGAGCACTATTGGGATTTGAACCTGTAGTTGCAGGAAGTCCAAGTATTTCAAACCTTATGTGTCGACGATAAAACCATTCCCTCTGGCTGATTTTCTGGAATTAAAATGTAGTTTATGTTAAGCAAGCTTGGAAAATTCCCAAATCAAATAAGCTTGTTTAGAGAAGCTTGTTCTACTCTCTTTGCAAATGTTGAAGTCACAGCTTTATTCTACCTTGGTCCTTTTTGATTTTTGTAATGTACTCCGTGTTCTCAGTCACACTAAACTCTGTAATTTGAATTAGATTTTTTTTTTGTAAAATGTGTTAATTGTGACTTAAAATAGTTTTATATTTAAAATAAATATTTAAAATTATTAAATCATACTAAAAGTTATTTAACAATTATTAAAGGAAATATTGTTAAAATAACTACAGCTGCATTATATTTTTCATTTATACACTCCATTTTGAAACCTCAAATTTTATATAATAATCCTAATTTATAAAATAGACAGCAGGAATCTTTGTAGGTTGGCTTATAGGTTTGTACAAGTTCCTAAATTTGTATGTTATAACTGTCATTAACTAGGAGGCAATATAGAATATAACATTTGCCACAACTACCATCAACAGCAAAAACAAAAAACAATGTTATTCATCTTTTCATGACATAAAATTTTGCTAATTATTTAAATGGGAATAAACAGACCCATTTTAAGCTTTGGCCAATGATATTTATAACAATTATGCTATTTAGTTACTGAAGTTTTATCCTCTGACAGCATTAACTGACAATCATGAGAGGATTCTCTAGGGTTTTGGGTGTGCATGAAGACGAACCAGATACCCTGTGATATTTCTTTCTTTGTGTACACACTGGTTGTTCTGTTAACCTTTTCAAATATTTCTGATTTCTTTGTGTAGTCATTTTCTTTGATATTATCATCTTATACCTCAGAGCATTACCCTCCCAAGTCACCAGGGCTAAATGTGTTTTTGCAAAACTGGTTTCATTAATTCTTCTAACATTTCTATAATTAAAAAAAAGTGGCAGAAAGGGCAGGTGGTGCTTGCATCATTTTGATAGATAGATAAACTGAGGTACTCAGAAGATTAAGGAGTTTGCAGATGGTTTCACAGCAGGTAAAGGGTGGAGCCTGAACTCCTGCCTGTGGTTTAAGTGATCTGTTCCCAGGCATTAACACATTTAACTTTAATTCAAGAAAACAAAATGTAAGCAAATTATAAACAGAAATTAAGCCAGCTCTCACCTGGTCTCACTTTTAGTTCTATTTTGTACACACACATATTACTTCACTGCAGTTACAGTGTATATATTTAAACTGAAGATGACTATATCCAGTGCATTTTCAAAACTGGACATATTTGATAACAGTAGGAACTAGAGCCAAATTCTGTGTGGTCTCACTCAATTGTTCCCAACAGGGCCAGTTTAGTATTTTTTTACTGTTGTGTTTTGTGTGTGTGTGTGTGTGTGTCTGTGTGTGTGTGTTTTATGATTGACTGTGAGGCTACAAATTAGAACTTGCAGGTAGATGATTTCTATTAAGACATCTCAATTTTTACATAATATGGAAGACTTTATAGAAATTAAGATGCATAGTATATGAAATTCTCAGCTATGTTAAAGTTTTGCCTTGTTGATATTTGAAACTAATAAATCAGCAACAAGCTAACCGGAAAACATTGGATGTTTTATATACATGCCCAAAGCATGCTACCATAAACAGATAATACCTTGTAAAATATTAAGATTTTAATACCTTGTAAGATAATAAGATACATATGATAAAAAAATAAACAGTATCCCAGAATATAGTTTCTCTTGCCCAATTATGCAGACCTTTGACAAACTCTTTCTATAAAATTTTTCAATATGATTTGGAAAATTAAACAAATTCAGTTCTCACTAATATTCAAATAATTCAATAATTTAAATTGATAATTTACAATGTGAAACTTAAAAAGTTACTTAAGTGTAACTTTGAAAGAAAAGACATTTTTTCCATTTTAACAGGAAAACAGGAAGAAATCATTTAATGGTAATCTTTTCCAGTTTCCAGTTATTTTATTCAGGTTTATAACTTGAATTCTCTGTTGTCAGTATGTCAGCAAGTTCATTTAAACAACAAAATTAAATCAGATTTGTTTTTACATTGATGTTTTCTTTAGTTTGTCTCATGGTATTAAATGTTTTTCTGAAATATATTTATTAACATTTTAAAGCTCTTAAGCCATATAAAATGGGATCTTAAAAGGATATATTTGATAGTCTAGCTGACCTAACATGCATTTTTATATTATGTGTCTGATCGAAATGTTTACTTTAAAATATTTTTAAAAAATCAAGTTGTTAATTTTAATGTGAAAAATGTCATATAATTCAACTTTTTAAGTGAGAAATACTGGAGACATTTATATCTGATTAGAAATTGTTTTTCTAAAATCTCATTTGTTATATTACAAAGACAGTTTTATCTTGCTCATCATTTGGCATGCATATTAGTACAAGTGAAGGGGAGAATAGTTACATCTACTGCAAGTATTACTTTAAGTTCCACAATTGTCCATGAAAATAGGTTTTTACATTTGACTTTGGTATTTTTCTACAGGTTAAAATATATAATATTTAATCTGAGAAGTGTTAGTACTGAAATAAAACTCAACATTTGTGCAAATATAGTTATTCCATGGATTGTGTAAATTTACTAAAATACTAACTGATATGAACTTGAAATAGGTAAATTGCAGTTTAATAAAGTGGGAAAAAATCTAGGAGATTAAAATTTATGAATAATTTCCTAAACAAAGACATTAGTAGATGCTAAATTTGTAATGGAATCTGTGAGACAATAAGAAATAAAGTAAAATGTATTATAAAGATAAATGCTGATTCAAAAGTGATTGCTATAGTTTATTGACATAATAGAGAAAATAAATCTGAAAAACACCTCCAATTGTAATATCTATTCATTTTGCAAACTTCACACATTGAAATTCAAATTTAAAAACAGAATTCAACCTTGTTGGAAAAAAATAAGTTTTCAATCTATATGTATGAACATCATTTGAAAGATTTTTTTATATTTGACATATGTATGAGAAATAGCTATCCAGATATTTTACGTCAGCTGCATTACACAAAAAAACATCCGTTTTATGCTCATCTCACATGTGTGGCAGACCTCACTAAAGACAACTGGAGCTTGAATCAGAGAGATTTCCAGCATTTCTTGAAACAAAGCAAAACAAGACAGTTCAAAGCTTATGCAGAAAATGTGACATTTGCCTCAAGTTAATGACCTCCTTCTCTGTGTAGCTATAAACGATAACAACAATAACAAAAGGAGCATGACTGTTACAAATGACGTGCTTTTCCTTTGGGAAAAAAATTGCAATTTAAAATGAACTTTCATTGCAGAAATCACCCAAAAGACATACCAAAAAAAGAAAAGAAAATAGAAAGAAAGAAGAAATAGAATCTAAGTTTTAGAAATGTTCACTCAAATTTTAAGATCATGTATTTGGGGCATCTTTGTCATTTCCTAAGACAGTTTTTACCTTTTTTCCTGTGTGATTTAGATGCAGGTTAAAAAAAAAATTAACAGCTTGAAGAGTGCTAATTAGAACCAATTATAATTTCATTGACCTGCCACGGCTCACTATGTCCTGGTGAAGGAAAAAAAAAAAAAGAACATTTTGCTTTATGCACATGTCTGATTGGGAAAGCTTAATATTCAACAAATGAGCATGAAGTTATCAATTAAGCAGCAGTCTAAAGAGGACAATAAATGATAAAACTCCTTTTGTTAATTTCCAGTTAATATGATTATTTAAAAAATAAAACTATATTTCAGATGGATCCATTTAATTCACCAAACTAGTGACTATCAAACCGGTATGTAAAATTGAGTTTTATGTCATTAAAAGGATAGAAAAAAGTTTCCATATCGTTGGTAAAGATGACTATGCTGGCAATGGAGAAGAAAGGTCGTTCAAATCAATTCAGTTCTCCAGGAAAGTAATTCAATTTTAATGTAACCTACACTAGTTAACAAAAGGTATTGCATGATTTTGGTTAGAAATGCAATACAGTAACCTAGATTTACCTTACATCTAAGTTTAGCAAGTAACATTTTCATACTGGGCTCTGTAGCTTAAAAAGTTGTCTACTCCCATCTAGTGGTCATTTCATTAAACGTCCTTGCAAAGTTAGCAATGTGAATAGTCTGTATTAAGGCAAATGTAACTGCTGTTTTATTGTCAGAATTAAATAATTAATGCAGTTAACAACATCTGCATAGATTAAGTAATTCAGGCTCATGGGTTTTGTTGATAGCAGTAATTTTAAAAGCAGCATAAAATGGTTTTAGTCTGATTTATGGAGCGTAGCTCATGCTGCCAGAACTGCATGGAGCTCATTGACTGAAAAACTCCCAGGATCACTCAAGAGAATTGCCATAGTTCTATAGTCAACAATTTCTTATGAATATTTTATTAAAATGCCTATGTATAAAGAAAAGGAAAGTTCAAGCAATGAGGCCCTCTGTGTACAGCAGAATTCCAGAATATAGAAATAGATGATTGATCTCTTGAAATCCTTGTGAAAAAATTAAGACTGCCAGTTTTCAAAATAAGATGTACTTCAAAATTTTTATAATGTAATCTTGATTTTTGTTACAAAAATGCAGACTGGTGCATTTGTTATACTAGTGATTCAAACCTTTCAAAAAAAATGAAAAACTGAAAGGAAAAAGAAACTGTATTTTGTATTTTAGCAAAAGGAAGGTTTTTTTTTGGTTTTTGTTTAGATTATATTTGTTTTGTTTTACCTTACACTAATCTAGCAGTATGTGGCATGGTATAATGTAGTATATTCACATGTTGGATTAATTGATACCAGCTAGGGTTCAGCTACCTGAAATTCTGAAGACACCAAAGAAAAACTCAAGAATCTTTTTCTTTGGCTTGAAAGTGAGGCTGGAAAGTACTGACACAGTAGGAAAGATTGCTCCATTTCAGCAGGCAAGATCAAATCTGCCTAGTGTGTATGCAATTTCTACATGATAGCCACTGACTCTGCTTCAGTGAGTAGAGATGTGACCAATTACATGCTAATTATTCAGCAGAGTAGAGCTCACATTTTACTTGCTTAAACATTGAGCATCTATAAAAAAATCACCTATCTGGTTTTTCTACACAAACCTAGGGTTCGCGTTTTTATTTTGAGAGTCAAGAAAAACATGCACCACAACTCCAAACAAAGGAATGGTTGAGTCAAAACATAGTGCCAGAATTCAGAGGAAATTAAAAGACCACAGTGGCCAGGAAGCTTCTTGGGAGTGGAAAAATTTGATCTTGGATTTAAAAATTGAGTATAATTTGTGTTAGAAGAGAAAGTGTAATGCCTTCAATAGCAACAAAGATGCAAAATTTAAAGTATATTAGATATGTTTGAGGAAGGAGTAATTTTTCTACTTTCTATTTAAGAATTGACAAAGTTTATGTCTAGGAACAGTGGGGTAAAGTATTAGAAAATTCATCTTGTGTGAGAAGAATAGACTGAATAGACTGATGTTAAATGTTTTCCTTTAAGGTGTAAAACCTAACTATGAGAAAAATATAAAGCATAAATTCTTGCAAAATGCCTAGATATAGAAATTATTTAAAACATGTACACAATTAATACTAGGAGACTTGTACCCATGATTGGTTGATCAAGATAAATTGAAAATGTATATTATGGAATTTATTTGTTGATTTATTCATGTATGCATCAAGTAATTTTTAGCATCTATTATGTGTCAGGCACTGATATGATTATTTACATAGGTTTATATTTAAATGTTATTTTAAAAGATTTCTTATGTTGGAGACATAACAGTGCATATTAGTGGTGACTTGCAATGTTTTTGTTTTCATTTTTTTTAAAGGTTTATTTATTTATTTATACAAATACTGGGTACAGTCAGAAGCATGGGCGGGGGGGAGAGAAATCATCAGAGCCAGAGCAGGGAACAGAACAGGCAGACTGATGAAATACACTGCTGAGGGGAGCAGCGGGCGCAGCAGGAGAAGTCTGCATGCCATGTGGGACCCTCCGCGGTGGCCTGGGATCAAACCGGCGCTGCAGAGGCTGCAGCCTCATAGCCCAGTGCTCAACTGCTGCGCCACCAGGGGACGCCCCTGTTTTCATTTTTGAAAGACAGTGTAAACACTTTAAATATTCTAGATGTTTAAAGTGTGAAAACAAAACCTAGTGCAGATTTCTTTTATATAATTTTTAAAATCATTCCCCTTTACCAAAGCTTGAGTCTGGTACCTGTGAAATAGAACCACCACCAAATAAATAAATTTAAAAAATACATAAATCTAGAATAATTGTAGGGAACTGAGATAATAGAACAATGATTACAAAACATTTTAAAAACAACTAAGTTATCTTACAACTTTGATTACTCAAGTCAGCTGGTAACTTCTAGCAGGACAACTAAGATGAATAATACATCAAGCTTTTATTTCTGAAATAGTACCAATGATGTGCTTGTAATTACCCTGTTGATGATTGTTACTCTACTATAAATACACACACATACATACATACATACACACACACTATATATGCGCCACATATCACTTATCGCAATCCATAGAGAAATAAGAGCTAGGAATAGAGAGGCAAATAAAAATAGATTTATTTAATTCAATATCACTGAAAGAATATAAATATATAATGTGTAAAATGCAATTTTAATACATATCCTTTAAAATCAGAACCGAGTTTTTCCCAGTTTCTAAAATATAATGGTATAGAATTTTATCTTCAATAATAGATGTACAGATGAGTTCATATTATAGTGAAAATCTTTCTCTGAATATCAAATAAGCATATTAGTCAGGCAGGCAAATAAGCATATTAGTCATACTAAAATACACTATTCCATATAAAGTTAAAATTTTTGAAATGAACTCTACTCCTACTCACATATATGTGTATGCTAAATATTATCTTTAACAAATCTAATTCACATTCTAAGGTAGTCCACATTCTAGACAGATATTAGAAATGAAGAAAAATTAACTTAAAACTTGAAAAAAGTCTCTCACACATATT